>NW_026728408.1:3318750-3620454 GCF_030684315.1 Stegostoma tigrinum
TCTGTTTCAGCCCCTCAGTATCAGCCCCTCTCTTTCAGCCCCTCTGTTTCTCGCCCTCTGTTTCTCGCACTCTGTTTCTCGCCCTCTGTTTCTCGCCCACTGTTTCAGCCCCTCTGTTTCAGCCCCACTGTATCAGCCCATCTGTTTCAGCCCCTCTGTTTCAGCCCCTCTGTTTCAGCCCCTCTGTTTCAGCCCCTCTGTTTCTCGCCCTCTGTTTCTCTTTCTCTGTTTCTCGCCCTCTGTTTCATCCCCTCTGTTTCTCGCCCACTGTTTCAGCCCCTCTGTTTCTCGCCATCTGTTTCAGCCCCTCTGTTTCAGCCCCTCTGTTTCTCGCCCTCTGTTTCAGCCCCTCTGTTTCAGCCCCTCTGTTTCAGCTCCTCTGTTTCAGCCCCTCTGTTTCAGCCCCTCTGTTTCTCGCCCTCTGTTTCTCGCCCTCTGTTTCAGCCCCTCTGTTTCAGCCCCTCTGTTTCAGCCCCTCTGTTTCTCGCCCTCTGTTTCTCGCCCTCTGTTTCTCGCCCTCTGTTTCTCGATCTCTGTTTCTCGCCCTCTGTTTCTCGCCCTCTGTTTCAGCCCCTCTGTTTCAGCCCCTCTGTTTCAGCCCCTCTGTTTCAGCCCCTCTGTTTCAGCCCCTCTGTTTCTCGCCCTCTGTTTCTCGCCCTCTGTTTCAGCCCCTCTGTTTCAGCCCCTCTGTTTCTCGCCCTCTGTTTCTCGCCCTCGGTTTCAGCCCCTCTGTTTCTCGCTTCCTCTGTTTCAGCCCCTCTGTTTCTCGCCCACTGTTTCAGACCCTCTGTTTCAGCCCCTCTGTTTCAGCCCCTCTTTTAAAGCCCTTCTGTTTAAGCCCCTCTGTTTCAGCCCCTCTGTTTCTCGCCCTCTGTTTCAGCCCCTCAGTATCAGCCCCTCTCTTTCAGCCCCTCTGTTTCTCGCCCTCTGTTTCTCGCCCTCTGTTTCTCGCCCTCTGTTTCTCGCCCACTGTTTCAGCCCCTCTGTTTCAGCCCTTCTGTTTCAGCCACTCTGTTTCAGCCCCTCTGTTTCTCACCCTCTGTTTCAGCCCCTCTGTTTCTCGCCCTCTGTTTCAGACCCTCTGTTTCAGCCCCTCAGTATCAGCCCCTCTGTTTCAGCCTCTCTGTTTCTCGCCCTCTGTTTCTCGCCCTCTGTTTCTCGCCCACTGTTTCACCCCCTCTGTTTCAGCCCCTCTGTTTCAGCCCATCTGTTTCAGCCGCACTGTTTCAGCCCCTCTGTTTCAGCCCCTGTGTTTCAGCCCCTCTGTTTCTAGCCCTCTGTTTCTCGCTCTCTGTTTCTCGACCTCTGTTTCAGCCCCTCTGTTGCTCGCCCACTGTTTCAGCCCCTCTGTTTCAGCCCCTCTGTTTCAGCCCCTCTGTTTCTCGCCCTCTGTTTCAGCCCCTCTGTTTCAGCCCCTCTGTTTCTCGCCCTCTGTTTCAGCACCTCTGTTTCAGCCCCTCTGTATCAGCCCCTCTGTTTCAGCCCCTCTGTTTCAGCCCCTTTGTTTCAGCCCCTCTGTTTCTCGCCCTCTGTTTCTCGCCCTCTGTTTCTCGCTCTCTGTTTCTCGCCCTCTGTTTCTCGCCCTCTGTTTCAGCCCCTCTGTTTCAGCCCCTCTGGTTCAGCCCCTCTGTTTCAGCCCCTCTGTTTCTCGCCATCTGTTTCAGCCCCTCTGTTTCTCGCCCTCTGTTTCAGCCCCTCTGTTTCAGCCCATCTGTATCGGCACCTCTGTTTCAGCCCCTCTGTTTCTCGCCCTCTGTTTCTCGCCCTCTGTTTCAGCCCCTCTGTTTCAGCCGCTCTGTTTCAGCCCCTCTGTTTCAGCCCCTCTGTTTCTGGCCCTCTGTTTCTCGCCCTCTGTTTCTCGCTCTCTGTTTCTCGCCCTCTGTTTCTCGCCCTCTGTTTCAGCCCCTCTGTTGCTCGCCCACTGTTTCAGCCCCTCTGTTTCAGCCCCTCTGTTTCAGCCCCTCTGTTTCTCGCCCTCTGTTTCAGCCCCTCTGTTTCAGCCCCTCTGTTTCTCGCCCTCTGTTTCAGCCCCTCTGTTTCAGCCCCTCTGTTTCAGCCCCTCTGTTTCAGCCCCTCTCTTTCTCGCCCTCTGTTTCTCGCCCTCTGTTTCTCGCTCTCTGTTTCTCGCCCTCTGTTTCTCGCCCTCTGTTTCAGCCCCTCTGTTTCAGCCCCTCTGTTTCAGCCCCTCTGTTTCAGCCCCTCTGTTTCTCGCCATCTGTTTCAGCCCCTCTGTTTCTCGCCCTCTGTTTCAGCCCCTCTGTTTCAGCCCCTCTGTATCGGCACCTCTGTTTCAGCCCCTCTGTTTCTCGCCCTCTGTTTCTCGCCCTCTGTTTCAGCCCCTCTGTTTCAGCCGCTCTGTTTCAGCCCCTCTGTTTCAGCCCCTCTGTTTCTGGCCCTCTGTTTCTCGCCCTCTGTTTCTCGCTCTCTGTTTCTCGCCCTCTGTTTCTCGCCCTCTGTTTCAGCCCCTCTGTTTCAGCCCCTCAGTTTCAGCCCCTCTGTTTCTCGCCCTCTGTTTCTCGCCCACTGTTTCTCGCCCTCTGTTTCAGCCCCTCTGTTTCAGCCCCTCTGTTTCAGCCCCTCTGTTTCAGCCCCTCTGTTTCAGCTCCTCTGTTCCACGCTCTCTGTTTCTCGCCCTCTGTTTCAGCCCCTCTGTTTCTCGCCCACTGTTTCAGCCCCTCTGTTTCTCGCCATCTGTTTCAGCCCCTCTGTTTCAGCCCCTCTGTTTCTCGCCCTCTGTTTCAGCCCCTCTGTTTCAGCCCCTCTGTTTCAGCCCCTCTGTTTCAGCCCCTCTGTTTCAGCACCTCTGTTTCTCGCCCTTTGTTTCACGCCCTCTGTTTCAGCCCCTCTGTTTCTCGCCCTCTGTTTCAGCCCCTCTGTTTCTCGCCCTCTGTTTCAGCCCCTCTATTTCTCGCCCTCTGTTTCAGCCCCTCTGTTTCAGTCCCTCTGTTTCAGCCCCTCTGTTTCAGCCCCTCTGTTTCAGCCCCTCATTTTCAGCCCCTCTGTTTCTCGCCCTCTGTTTCAGCCCCTCTGTTTCAGCCACTCTGTTTCAGCCACTCTGTTTCAGCCCCTTTGTTTCTCGCCCTCTGTTTCTCGCCCTCTGTTTCTCGCCCTCTCTTTCAGCCCCTCTGTTTCAGCCCCTCTGTTTCAGCCCCTCTGTTTCTCGCCTTCTATTTCTCGCCCTCTGTTTCTCGCCCTCTGTTTCTCGCTCTTTGTTTCTCGCCATCTTTTTCTCGCCCTCTGTTTCAGCCCCTCTGTTTCAGCCCTTCTGTTTCAGCCCCTCTGTTTCATCCCCTCTGTTTCAGCCCCTCTGTTTCAGCCCCTCTGTTTCTCGCTCTCTGTTTCTCGCCCTCTGTTTCTCGCCCTCTGTTTCAGCCCCTCCTTTCCAGCCGGTCTGTTTCAGCCCCTCTGTTTCTCGCCCTCTGTTTCTCGCCCACTGTTTCTCGCCCTCTGTTTCAGCCCCTCTGTTTCAGCCCCTCTGTTTCAGCCCCTCTGTTTCAGCCCCTCTGTTTCAGACCCTCTGTTTCTCGCCCTCTGTTTCATCCCCTCTGATTCAGCCCCTCTGTTTCAGCTCCTCTGTTTCAGCCCCTCTGTTTCAGCCATTCTGTTTCTCGCCCTCTGTTTCTCGCCCGCGGTTTCAGCCCCTCTGTTTCTCGCCCTCTGTTTCAGCCCTCTGTTTCTCGCCCTCTGTTTCAGCCCCTCTGTTTCAGCCCCTCTGTTTCAGCCCCTCTTTTAAAGCCCTCCTGTTAAAGCCCCTCTGTTTCAGCCCCTCTGTTTCTCGCCCTCTGTTTCAGACCCTCTGTTTCAGCCCCTCAGTATCAGCCCCTCTCTTTCAGCCCCTCTGTTTCTCGCCCTCTGTTTCTCGCACTCTGTTTCTCGCCCTCTGTTTCTCGCCCACTGTTTCAGCCCCTCTGTTTCAGCCCCACTGTATCAGCCCATCTGTTTCAGCCCCTCTGTTTCAGCCCCTCTGTTTCAGCCCCTCTGTTTCAGCCCCTCTGTTTCTCGCCCTCTGTTTCTCTTTCTCTGTTTCTCGCCCTCTGTTTCATCCCCTCTGTTTCTCGCCCACTGTTTCAGCCCCTCTGTTTCTCGCCATCTGTTTCAGCCCCTCTGTTTCAGCCCCTCTGTTTCTCGCCCTCTGTTTCAGCCCCTCTGTTTCAGCCCCTCTGTTTCAGCTCCTCTGTTTCAGCCCCTCTGTTTCAGCCCCTCTGTTTCTCGCCCTCTGTTTCTCGCCCTCTGTTTCAGCCCCTCTGTTTCAGCCCCTCTGTTTCAGCCCCTCTGTTTCTCGCCCTCTGTTTCTCGCCCTCTGTTTCTCGCCCTCTGTTTCTCGATCTCTGTTTCTCGCCCTCTGTTTCTCGCCCTCTGTTTCAGCCCCTCTGTTTCAGCCCCTCTGTTTCAGCCCCTCTGTTTCAGCCCCTCTGTTTCAGCCCCTCTGTTTCTCGCCCTCTGTTTCTCGCCCTCTGTTTCAGCCCCTCTGTTTCTCGCTCTCTGTTTCTCGCCCTCTGTTTCTCGCCCTCTGTTTCAGCCCCTCTGTTTCAGCCCCTCTGTTTCAGCCCCTCTGTTTCTCGCCCTCTGTTTCTCGCCCACTGTTTCTCGCCCTCTGTTTCAGCCCCTCTGTTTCAGCCCCTCTGTTTCTCGCCCTCTGTTTCTCGCCCTCTGTTTCTCGCCCTCTGTTTCTCGATCTTTGTTTCTCGCACTGTGTTTCTCGCACTCTGTTTCAGCCCCTCTGTTTCAGCCCCTCTGTTTCAGCCCCTCTGTTTCATCCCCTCTGTTTCAGCCCCTCTGTTTCAGCCCCTCTGTTTCTCGCCCTCTGTTTCTCGCCCTCTGTTTCTCGGCCTCTGTTTCTCGCTCTCTGTTTCTCGCCCTCTGTTTCCGGCACCCTGTTTCAGCCCCTCTGTTTCAGCCCCTCTGTTTCAGCACCTCTGTTTCTCGCCCTCTGTTTCTCGCCCACTGTTTCTCGCCCTCTGTTTCAGCCCCTCTGTTTCAGCCCCTCTGTTTCTCGCCCTCTGTTTCAGCCCCTCTGTTTCAGCCCCTCTGTTTCTCGCCCTCTGTTTCACCCCCTCTGTTTCAGCCCCTCTGTTTCAGCTCCTCTGTTTCAGCCCCTCTGTTTCAGCCCCTCTGTTTCTCGCCCTCTGTTTCTCGCCCTCGGTTTCAGCCCCTCTGTTTCTCGCCCTCTGTTTCAGCCCCTCTGTTTCTCGCCCTCTGTTTCAGCCCCTCTGTTTCTGCCCCTCTGTTTCAGCCCCTCTTTTAAAGCCCTTCTGTTTAAGCCCCTCTGTTTCAGCCCCTCTGTTTCTCGCCCTCTGTTTCAGACCCTCTGTTTCAGCCCCTCAGTATCAGCCCCTCTCTTTCAGCCCCACTGTATCAGCCCATCTCTTTCAGCCCCTCTGTTTCAGCCCCTCTGTTTCAGCCCCTCTGTTTCAGCCCCTCTGTTTCTCGCCCTCTGTTTCTCGCCCTCTGTTTCTCGCTCTCTGTTTCTCGCCCTCTGTTTCTCGCCCTCTGTTTCAGCCTCTCTGTTTCAGCCCCTCTGTTTCAGCCCCTCTGTTTCAGCCCCTCTGTTTCTCGCCCTCTGTTTCAGCCCCTCAGTTTCAGCCCCTTTGTTTCAGCCCCTCTGTTTCAGCCCCTCTGTTTCTCGCCCTCTGTTTCTCGCCCTCTGTTTTTCGCCCTCTGTTTCTCGATCTCTGTTTCTCGCCCTCTGTTTCTCGCCCTCTGTTTCAGCCCCTCTGTTTCAGCCCCTCTGTTTCAGCCCCTCTGTTTCTCGCCCTCTGTTTCTCGCCCTCTGTTTCAGCCCCTCTGTTTCTCGCTCTCTGTTTCTTGCCCTCTGTTTCTCGCCCTCTGTTTCAGCCCCTCTGTTTCAGCCCCTCTGTTTCAGCCCCTCTGTTTCTCGCCCTCTGTTTCTCGCCCACTGTTTCTCGCCCTCTGTTTCAGCCCCACTGTTTCAGCCCCTCTGTTTCTCGCCCTCTGTTTCTCGCCCTCTGTTTCTCGCTCTTTGTTTCTCGCCCTCTGTTTCTCGCACTCTGTTTCAGCCCCTCTGTTTCAGCCCCTCTGTTTCAGCCCCTCTGTTTCATCCCCTCTGTTTCAGCCCCTCTGTTTCAGCCCCTCTGTTTCTCGCCCTCTGTTTCTCGCCCTCTGTTTCTCGCCCTCTGTTTCTCGCTCTCTGATTCTCGCCCTCTGTTTCTCGCCCTCTGTTTCAGCCCCTCCGTTTCAGCCCCTCTGTTTCAGCCCCTCTGTTTCTCGCCCTCTGTTTCTCGCCCACTGTTTCTCGCCCTCTGTTTCAGCCCCTCTGTTTCAGCCCCTCTGTTTCAGCCCCTCTGTTTCAGCCCCTCTGTTTCTCCCCCTCTGTTTCATCACCTCTGTTTCAGCCCCTCTGTTTCAGCTCCTCTGTTTCAGCCCCTCTGTTTCAGCCCCTCTGTTTCTCGCCCTCTGTTTCTCGCCCTCGGTTTCAGCCCCTCTGTTTCTCGCCCTCTGTTTCAGCCCCTCTGTTTCTCGCCCACTGTTTCAGCCCCTCTGTTTCAGCCCCTCTGTTTCAGCCCCTCTTTTAAAGCCCTTCTGTTTAAGCCCCTCTGTTTCAGCCCCTCTGTTTCTCGCCCTCTGTTTCAGCCCCTCAGTATCAGCCCCTCTCTTTCAGCCCCTCTGTTTCTCGCCCTCTGTTTCTCGCCCTCTGTTTCTCGCCCTCTGTTTCTCGCCCACTGTTTCAGCCCCTCTGTTTCAGCCCTTCTGTTTCAGCCACTCTGTTTCAGCCCCTCTGTTTCTCACCCTCTGTTTCAGCCCCTCTGTTTCTCGCCCTCTGTTTCAGACCCTCTGTTTCAGCCCCTCAGTATCAGCCCCTCTGTTTCAGCCTCTCTGTTTCTCGCCCTCTGTTTCTCGCCCTCTGTTTCTCGCCCACTGTTTCACCCCCTCTGTTTCAGCCCCTCTGTTTCAGCCCATCTGTTTCAGCCGCACTGTTTCAGCCCCTCTGTTTCAGCCCCTGTGTTAAGGCCCCTCTGTTTCTAGCCCTCTGTTTCTCGCTCTCTGTTTCTCGACCTCTGTTTCAGCCCCTCTGTTGCTCGCCCACTGTTTCAGCCCCTCTGTTTCAGCCCCTCTGTTTCAGCCCCTCTGTTTCTCGCCCTCTGTTTCAGCCCCTCTGTTTCAGCCCCTCTGTTTCTCGCCCTCTGTTTCAGCCCCTCTGTTTCAGCCCCTCTGTATCAGCCCCTCTGTTTCAGCCCCTCTGTTTCAGCCCCTTTGTTTCAGCCCCTCTGTTTCTCGCCCTCTGTTTCTCGCCCTCTGTTTCTCGCTCTCTGTTTCTCGCCCTCTGTTTCTCGCCCTCTGTTTCAGCCCCTCTGTTTCAGCCCCTCTGGTTCAGCCCCTCTGTTTCAGCCCCTCTGTTTCTCGCCATCTGTTTCAGCCCCTCTGTTTCTCGCCCTCTGTTTCAGCCCCTCTGTTTCAGCCCATCTGTATCGGCACCTCTGTTTCAGCCCCTCTGTTTCTCGCCCTCTGTTTCTCGCCCTCTGTTTCAGCCCCTCTGTTTCAGCCGCTCTGTTTCAGCCCCTCTGTTTCAGCCCCTCTGTTTCTGGCCCTCTGTTTCTCGCCCTCTGTTTCTCGCTCTCTGTTTCTCGCCCTCTGTTTCTCGCCCTCTGTTTCAGCCCCTCTGTTGCTCGCCCACTGTTTCAGCCCCTCTGTTTCAGCCCCTCTGTTTCAGCCCCTCTGTTTCTCGCCCTCTGTTTCAGCCCCTCTGTTTCAGCCCCTCTGTTTCTCGCCCTCTGTTTCAGCCCCTCTGTTTCAGCCCCTCTGTTTCAGCCCCTCTGTTTCAGCCCCTCTGTTTCTCGCCCTCTGTTTCTCGCCCTCTGTTTCTCGCTCTCTGTTTCTCGCCCTCTGTTTCTCGCCCTCTGTTTCAGCCCCTCTGTTTCAGCCCCTCTGTTTCAGCCCCTCTGTTTCAGCCCCTCTGTTTCTCGCCATCTGTTTCAGCCCCTCTGTTTCTCGCCCTCTGTTTCAGCCCCTCTGTTTCAGCCCCTCTGTATCGGCACCTCTGTTTCAGCCCCTCTGTTTCTCGCCCTCTGTTTCTCGCCCTCTGTTTCAGCCCCTCTGTTTCAGCCGCTCTGTTTCAGCCCCTCTGTTTCAGCCCCTCTGTTTCTGGCCCTCTGTTTCTCGCCCTCTGTTTCTCGCTCTCTGTTTCTCGCCCTCTGTTTCTCGCCCTCTGTTTCAGCCCCTCTGTTTCAGCCCCTCAGTTTCAGCCCCTCTGTTTCTCGCCCTCTGTTTCTCGCCCACTGTTTCTCGCCCTCTGTTTCAGCCCCTCTGTTTCAGCCCCTCTGTTTCAGCCCCTCTGTTTCAGCCCCTCTGTTTCAGCTCCTCTGTTCCACGCTCTCTGTTTCTCGCCCTCTGTTTCAGCCCCTCTGTTTCTCGCCCACTGTTTCAGCCCCTCTGTTTCTCGCCATCTGTTTCAGCCCCTCTGTTTCAGCCCCTCTGTTTCTCGCCCTCTGTTTCAGCCCCTCTGTTTCAGCCCCTCTGTTTCAGCCCCTCTGTTTCAGCCCCTCTGTTTCAGCACCTCTGTTTCTCGCCCTTTGTTTCACGCCCTCTGTTTCAGCCCCTCTGTTTCTCGCCCTCTGTTTCAGCCCCTCTGTTTCTCGCCCTCTGTTTCAGCCCCTCTGTTTCAGTCCCTCTGTTTCAGCACCTCTGTTTCAGCCCCTCTGTTTCAGCCCCTCATTTTCAGCCCCTCTGTTTCAGCCCATCTGTTTCTCGCCCTCTGTTTCAGCCCCTCTGTTTCAGCCCCTCTGTTTCAGCCACTCTGTTTCAGCCCCTATGTTTCTCGCCCTCTGTTTCTCGCCCTCTGTTTCTCGCCCTCTCTTTCAGCCCCACTGTTTCAGCCCCTCTGTTTCAGCCACTCTGTTTCTCGCACTCTGTTTCTCGCCCTCTGTTTCTCGCCCTCTGTTTCTCGCTCTTTGTTTCTCGCCCTCTGTTTCTCGCACTCTGTTTCAGCCCCTCTGTTTCAGCCCCTCTGTTTCAGCCCCTCTGTTTCATCCCCTCTGTTGCAGCCCCTCTGTTTCAGCCCCTCTGTTTCTAGCTCTCTGTTTCTCGCCCTCTGTTTCTCTCCCTCTGTTTCAGCCCCTCTGTTTCAGCCCCTGTTTCAGCCCCTCTGTTTCTCGCCCTCTGTTTCTCGCCCACTGTTTCTCGCCCTCTGTTTCAGCCCTTCTGTTTCAGCCCCTCTGTTTCAGCCCCTCTGTTTCAGCCCCTCTGTTTCAGACCCTCTGTTTCTCGCCCTCTGTTTCATCCCCTCTGTTTCAGCCCCTCTGTTTCAGCTCCTCTGTTTCAGCCCCTCTGTTTCAGCCACTCTGTTTCTCGCCCTCTGTTTCTCGCCCTCGGTTTCAGCCCCTCTGTTTCTCGCCCTCTGTTTCAGCCCCTCTGTTTCTCGCCCTCTGTTTCAGCCCCTCTGATTCAGCCCCTCTGTTTCAGCCCCTCTGTTTCTCGCCCTCTGTTTCAGACCCTCTGTTTCAGCCCCTCAGTATCAGCCCCTCTCTTTCAGCCCCTCTGTTTCTCGCCCTCTGTTTCTCGCCCTCTGTTTCTCGCCCTCTGTTTCTCGCCCACTGTTTCAGCCCCTCTGTTTCAGCCCCACTGTATCAGCCCATCTGTTTCAGCCCCTCTGTTTCAGCCCCTCTGTTTCAGCCCCTCTGTTTCAGCCCCTCTGTTTCTCGCCCTCTGTTTCTCTTTCTCTGTTTCTCGCCCTCTGTTTCATCCCCTCTGTTTCTCGCCCACTGTTTCAGCCCCTCTGTTTCTCGCCATCTGTTTCAGCCCCTCTGTTTCAGCCCCTCTGTTTCTCGCCCTCTGTTTCAGCCCCTCTGTTTCAGCCCCTCTGTTTCAGCCCCTCTGTTTCAGCCCCTCTGTTTCTCGCCCTCTGTTTCTCGCCCTCTGTTTCTCGCCCTCTGTTTCTCGATCTCTGTTTCTTGCCCTCTGTTTCTCGCCCTCTGTTTCAGCCCCTCTGTTTCAGCCCCTCTGTTTCAGCCCCTCTGTTTCTCGCCCTCTGTTTCTCGCCCTCTGTTTCAGCCCCTCTGTTTCTCGCCCTCTGTTTCTCGCCCTCTGTTTCTCGCCCTCTGTTTCAGCCCCTCTGTTTCAGCCCCTCTGTTTCAGCCCCTCTGTTTCTCGCCCTCTGTTTCTCGCCCACTGTTTCTCGCCCTCTGTTTCAGCCCCTCTGTTTCAGCCCCTCTGTTTCTCGCCCTCTGTTTCTCGCCCTCTGTTTCTCGCCCTCTGTTTCTCGCCCTCTGTTTCTCGCTCTTTGTTTCTCGCCCTCTGTTTCTCGCACTCTGTTTCAGCCCCTCTGTTTCAGCCCCTCTGTTTCAGCCCCTCTGTTTCATCCCCTCTGTTTCAGCCCCTCTGTTTCAGCCCATCTGTTTCTCGCCCTCTGTTTCTCGCCCTCTGTTTCTCGCCCTCTGTTTCTCGCTCTCTGTTTCTCGCCCTCTGTTTCTCGCCCTCTGTTTCAGCCCCTCTGTTTCAGCCCCTCTGTTTCAGCCCCTGTGTTTCTCGCCCTCTGTTTCAGCCCCTCTGTTTCAGCCCCTCTGTTTCTCGCCCTCTGTTTCATCCCCTCTGTTTCAGCCCCTCTGTTTCAGCTCCTCTGTTTCAGCCCCTCTGTTTCAGCCCCTCTGTTTCTCGCCCTCTGTTTCTCGCCCTCGGTTTCAGCCCCTCTGTTTCTCGCCATCTGTTTCAGCCCCTCTGTTTCTCGCCCTCTGATACAGCCCCTCTGTTTCAGCCCCTCTGTTTCAGCCCCTCTTTTAAAGCCCTTCTGTTTAAGCCCCTCTGTTTCAGCCCCTCTGTTTCTCGCCCTCTGTTTCAGACCCTCTGTTTCAGCCCCTCAGTATCAGCCCCTCTCTTTCAGCCCCTCTGTTTCTCGCCCTCTGTTTCTCGCCCTCTGTTTCTCGCCCTCTGTTTCTCGCCCACTGTTTCAGCCCCTCTGTTTCAGCCCCACTGTATCAGCCCATCTGTTTCTCGCCCTCTGTTTCTCGCCCTCTGTTTCTCGCCCTCTGTTTCTCGCCCACTGTTTCAGCCCCTCTGTTTCAGCCCCACTGTATCAGCCCATCTGTTTCAGCCCCTCTGTTTCAGCCCCTCTGTTTCAGCCCCTCTGTTTCTCTTTCTCTGTTTCTCGCCCTCTGTTTCATCCCCTCTGTTTCTCGCCCACTGTTTCAGCCCCTCTGTTTCTCGCCATCTGTTTCAGCCCCTCTGTTTCAGCCCCTCTGTTTCTCGCCCTCTGTTTCAGCCCCTCTGTTTCAGCCCCTCTGTTTCTGCCCCTCTGTTTCACCACCTCTGTTTCTCGCCCTCTGTTTCTCGCCCTCTGTTTCAGCCCCTCTGTTTCAGCCCCTCTGTTTCAGCCCCTCTGTTTCTCGCCCTCTGTTTCTCGCCCTCTGTTTCTCGCCCTCTGTTTCTCGATCTCTGTTTCTCGCCCTCTGTTTCTCGCCCTCTGTTTCAGCCCCTCTGTTTCAGCCCCTCTGTTTCAGCCCCTCTGTTTCAGCCCCTCTGTTTCTCGCCCTCTGTTTCTCGCCCTCTGTTTCAGCCCCTCTGTTTCTCGCTCTCTGATTCTTGCCCTCTGTTTCTCGCCCTCTGTTTCAGCCCACTCTGTTTCAGCCCCTCTCTTTCAGCCCCGCTGTTTCTCGCCCTCTGTTTCTCGCCCACTGTTTCTCGCCCTCTGTTTCAGCCCCTCTGTTTCAGCCCCTCTGTTTCTCGCCCTCTGTTTCTCGCCCTCAGTTTCTCGCCCTCTGTTTCTCGCTCTTTGTTTCTCGCCCTCTGTTTCTCGCATTCTGTTTCAGCCCCTCTGTTTCTGCCCCTCTGTTTCAGCCCCTCTGTTTCATCCCCTCTGTTTCAGCCCCTCTGTTTCAGCCCCTCTGTTTCTCGCCCTCTGTTTCTCGCCCTCTGTTTCTCGCCCTCTGTTTCTCGCTCTCTGTTTCTCGCCCTCTGTTTCTCGCCCTCTGTTTCAGCCCCTCTGTTTCAGCCCCTCTGTTTCAGCCCCTCTGTTTCTCGCCCTCTGTTTCTCGCCCACTGTTTCTCGCCCTCTGTTTCAGCCCCTCTGTTTCAGCCCCTCTGTTTCAGCCCCTCTGTTTCAGCCCCTCTGTTTCTCCCCCTCTGTTTCATCCCCTCTGTTTCAGCCCCTCTGTTTCAGCTCCTCTGTTTCAGCCCCTCTGTTTCAGCCCCTCTGTTTCTCGCCCTCTGTTTCAGCCCCTCTGTTTCAGCCCCTCGGTTTCTCGCTCTCTGTTTCAGCCCCTCTGTTTCTCGCCCTCTGTTTCAGCCCCTCTGTTTCAGCCCCTCTGTTTCAGCCCCTCTTTTAAAGCCCTTCTGTTTAAGCCCCTCTGTTTCAGCCCCTCTGTTACTCGCCCTCTGTTTCAGACCCTCTGTTTCAGCCCCTCAGTATCAGCCCCTCTCTTTCAGCCCCTCTGTTTCTCGCCCTCTGTTTCTCGCCCTCTGTTTCTCGCCCTCTGTTTCTCGCCCACTGTTTCAGCCCCTCTGTTTCAGCCCCACTGTATCAGCCCATCTGTTTCAGCCCCTCTGTTTCAGCCCCTCTGTTTCAGCCCCTCTGTTTCAGCCCCTCTGTTTCTCGCCCTCTGTTTCTCTTTCTCTGTTTCTCGCCCTCTGTTTCATCCCCTCTGTTTCTCGCCCACTGTTTCAGCCCCTCTGTTTCTCGACATCTGTTTCAGCCCTCTGTTTCAGCCCCTCTGTTTCTCGCCCTCTGTTTCTCGCCCTCTGTTTCAGCCCCTCTGTTTCAGCCGCTCTGTTTCAGCCCCTCTGTTTCAGCCCCTCTGTTTCTGGCCCTCTGTTTCTCGCCCTCTGTTTCTCGCCCACTGTTTCTCGCCCTCTGTTTCAGCCCCACTGTTTCAGCCCCTCTGTTTCTCGCCCTCTGTTTCTCGCCCTCTGTTTCTCGCCCTCTGTTTCAGCCCCACTGTTTCAGCCCCTCTGTTTCTCGCCCTCTGTTTCTCGCCCTCTGTTTCTCGCTCTTTGTTTCTCGCCCTCTGTTTCTCGCACTCTGTTTCAGCCCCTCTGTTTCAGCCCCTCTGTTTCAGCCCCTCTGTTTCATCCCCTCTGTTTCAGCCCCTCTGTTTCAGCCCCTCTGTTTCTCGCCCTCTGTTTCTCGCTCTTTGTTTCTCGCCCTCTGTTTCTCGCACTCTGTTTCAGCCCCTCTGTTTCAGCCCCTCTGTTTCAGCCCCTCTGTTTCATCCCCTCTGTTTCAGCCCCTCTGTTTCAGCCCCTCTGTTTCTCGCCCTCTGTTTCTCGCCCTCTGTTTCTCGCCCTCTGTTTCTCGCTCTCTGATTCTCGCCCTCTGTTTCTCGCCCTCTGTTTCAGCCCCTCCGTTTCAGCCCCTCTGTTTCAGCCCCTCTGTTTCTCGCCCTCTGTTTCTCGCCCACTGTTTCTCGCCCTCTGTTTCAGCCCCTCTGTTTCAGCCCCTCTGTTTCAGCCCCTCTGTTTCAGCCCCTCTGTTTCTCCCCCTCTGTTTCATCACCTCTGTTTCAGCCCCTCTGTTTCAGCTCCTCTGTTTCAGCCCCTCTGTTTCAGCCCCTCTGTTTCTCGCCCTCTGTTTCTCGCCCTCGGTTTCAGCCCCTCTGTTTCTCGCCCTCTGTTTCAGCCCCTCTGTTTCTCGCCCTCTGTTTCAGCCCCTCTGTTTCAGCCCCTCTGTTTCAGCCCCTCTTTTAAAGCCCTTCTGTTTAAGCCCCTCTGTTTCAGCCCCTCTGTTTCTCGCCCTCTGTTTCAGCCCCTCAGTATCAGCCCCTCTCTTTCAGCCCCTCTGTTTCTCGCCCTCTGTTTCTCGCCCTCTGTTTCTCGCCCTCTGTTTCTCGCCCACTGTTTCAGCCCCTCTGTTTCAGCCCTTCTGTTTCAGCCACTCTGTTTCAGCCCCTCTGTTTCTCACCCTCTGTTTCAGCCCCTCTGTTTCTCGCCCTCTGTTTCAGACCCTCTGTTTCAGCCCCTCAGTATCAGCCCCTCTGTTTCAGCCTCTCTGTTTCTCGCCCTCTGTTTCTCGCCCTCTGTTTCTCGCCCACTGTTTCACCCCCTCTGTTTCAGCCCCTCTGTTTCAGCCCATCTGTTTCAGCCGCACTGTTTCAGCCCCTCTGTTTCAGCCCCTGTGTTTCAGCCCCTCTGTTTCTAGCCCTCTGTTTCTCGCTCTCTGTTTCTCGCCCTCTGTTTCAGCCCCTCTGTTGCTCGCCCACTGTTTCAGCCCCTCTGTTTCAGCCCCTCTGTTTCAGCCCCTCTGTTTCTCGCCCTCTGTTTCAGCCCCTCTGTTTCAGCCCCTCTGTTTCTCGCCCTCTGTTTCAGCCCCTCTGTTTCAGCCCCTCTGTATCAGCCCCTCTGTTTCAGCCCCTCTGTTTCAGCCCCTCTGTTTCAGCCCCTCTGTTTCTCGCCCTCTGTTTCTCGCCCTCTGTTTCTCGCTCTCTGTTTCTCGCCCTCTGTTTCTCGCCCTCTGTTTCAGCCCCTCTGTTTCAGCCCCTCTGTTTCAGCCCCTCTGTTTCAGCCCCTCTGTTTCTCGCCATCTGTTTCAGCCCCTCTGTTTCTCGCCCTCTGTTTCAGCCCCTCTGTTTCAGCCCATCTGTATCGGCACCTCTGTTTCAGCCCCTCTGTTTCTCGCCCTCTGTTTCTCGCCCTCTGTTTCAGCCACTCTGTTTCAGCCGCTCTGTTTCAGCCCCTCTGTTTCAGCCCCTCTGTTTCTGGCCCTCTGTTTCTCGCCCTCTGTTTCTCGCTCTCTGTTTCTCGCCCTCTGTTTCTCGCCCTCTGTTTCAGCCCCTCTGTTGCTCGCCCACTGTTTCAGCCCCTCTGTTTCAGCCCCTCTGTTTCAGCCCCTCTGTTTCTCGCCCTCTGTTTCAGCCCCTCTGTTTCAGCCCCTCTGTTTCTCGCCCTCTGTTTCAGCCCGTCTGTTTCAGCCCCTCTGTATCAGCCCCTCTGTTTCAGCCCCTCTGTTTCAGCCCCTCTGTTTCAGCCCCTCTGTTTCTCGCCCTCTGTTTCTCGCCCTCTGTTTCTCGCCCTCTGTTTCAGCCCCTCTGTTTCAGCCCCTCTGTTTCAGCCCCTCTGTTTCAGCCCCTCTGTTTCAGCCCCTCTGTTTCAGCCCCTCTGTTTCTCGCCCTCTGTTTCTCGCCCTCTGTTTCTCGCTCTCTGTTTCTCGCCCTCTGTTTCTCGCCCTCTGTTTCAGCCCCTCTGTTTCAGCCCCTCTGTTTCAGCCCCTCTGTTTCAGCCCCTCTGTTTCTCGCCATCTGTTTCAGCCCCTCTGTTTCTCGCCCTCTGTTTCAGCCCCTCTGTTTCAGCCCCTCTGTATCGGCACCTCTGTTTCAGCCCCTCTGTTTCTCGCCCTCTGTTTCTCGCCCTCTGTTTCAGCCCCTCTGTTTCAGCCGCTCTGTTTCAGCCCCTCTGTTTCAGCCCCTCTGTTTCTGGCCCTCTGTTTCTCGCCCTCTGTTTCTCGCTCTCTGTTTCTCGCCCTCTGTTTCTCGCCCTCTGTTTCAGCCCCTCTGTTTCAGCCCCTCTGTTTCTCGCCCTCTGTTTCTCGCCCACTGTTTCTCACCCTCTGTTTCAGCCCCTCTGTTTCAGCCCCTCTGTTTCAGCCCCTCTGTTTCAGCCCCTCGGTTTCAGCTCCTCTGTTCCACGCTCTCTTTTTCTTGCCCTCTGTTTCAGCGCCTCTGTTTCTCGCCCACTGTTTCAGCCCCTCAGTTTCTCGCCATCTGTTTCAGCCCCTCTGTTTCAGCCCCTCTGTTTCTCGCCCTCTGTTTCAGCCCCTCTGTTTCAGCCCCTCTGTTTCAGCCCCTCTGTTTCAGCACCTCTGTTTCAGCACCTCTGTTTCTCGCCCTTTGTTTCACGCCCTCTGTTTCAGCCCCTCTGTTTCTCGCCCTCTGTTTCAGCCCCTCTGTTTCTCGCCCTCTGTTTCAGCCCCTCTGTTTCAGTCCCTCTGTTTCAGCCCCTCTGTTTCAGCCCCTCTGTTTCAGCCCCTCATTTTCAGCCCCTCTGTTTCAGCCCATCTGTTTCTCGCCCTCTGTTTCAGCCCCTCTGTTTCAGCCCCTCTGTTTCAGCCACTCTGTTTCAGCCCCTATGTTTCTCGCCCTCTGTTCTCGCCCTCTGTTTCTCGCCCTCTCTTTCAGCCCCACTGTTTCAGCCCCTCTGTTTCAGCCACTCTGTTTCTCGCCCTCTGTTTCTCGCCCTCTGTTTCTCGCCCTCTGTTTCTCGCTCTTTGTTTCTCGCCCTCTGTTTCTCGCCCTCTGTTACAGCCCCTCTGTTTCAGCCCCTCTGTTTCAGCCCCTCTGTTTCATCCCCTCTGTTGCAGCCCCTCTGTTTCAGCCCCTCTGTTTCTAGCTCTCTGTTTCTCGCCCTCTGTTTCTCTCCCTCTGTTTCAGCCCCTCTGTTTCAGCCCCTGTTTCAGCCCCTCTGTTTCTCGCCCTCTGTTTCTCGCCCACTGTTTCTCGCCCTCTGTTTCAGCCCTTCTGTTTCAGCCCCTCTGTTTCAGCCCCTCTGTTTCAGCCCCTCTGTTTCAGACCCTCTGTTTCTCGCCCTCTGTTTCATCCCCTCTGTTTCAGCCCCTCTGTTTCAGCTCCTCTGTTTCAGCCCCTCTGTTTCAGCCACTCTGTTTCTCGCCCTCTGTTTCTCGCCCTCGGTTTCAGCCCCTCTGTTTCTCGCCCTCTGTTTCAGCCCCTCTGTTTCTCGCCCTCTGTTTCAGCCCCTCTGTTTCAGCCCCTCTGTTTCAGCCCCTCTGTTTCTCGCCCTCTGTTTCAGACCCTCTGTTTCAGCCCCTCAGTATCAGCCCCTCTCTTTCAGCCCCTCTGTTTCTCGCCCTCTGTTTCTCGCCCTCTGTTTCTCGCCCACTGTTTCAGCCCCTCTGTTTCAGCCCCACTGTATCAGCCCATCTGTTTCAGCCCCTCTGTTTCAGCCCCTCTGTTTCAGCCCCTCTGTTTCAGCCCTTCTGTTTATCGCCCTCTGTTTCTCTTTCTCTGTTTCTCGCCCTCTGTTTCATCCCCTCTGTTTCTCGCCCACTGTTTCAGCCCCTCTGTTTCTCGCCATCTGTTTCAGCCCCTCTGTTTCAGCCCCTCTGTTTCTCGCCCTCTGTTTCAGCCCCTCTGTTTCAGCCCCTCTGTTTCAGCCCCTCTGTTTCAGCCCCTCTGTTTCTCTCCCTCTGTTTCTCGCCCTCTGTTTCAGCCCCTCTGTTTCAGCCCCTCTGTTTCAGCCCCTCTGTTTCTCGCCCTCTGTTTCTCGCCCTCTGTTTCTCGCCCTCTGTTTCTCGATCTCTGTTTCTTGCCCTCTGTTTCTCGCCCTCTGTTTCAGCCCCTCTGTTTCAGCCCCTCTGTTTCAGCCCCTCTGTTTCAGCCCCGCTGTTTCTCGCCCTCTGTTTCTCGCCCTCTGTTTCAGCCCCTCTGTTTCTCGCCCTCTGTTTCTCGCCCTCTGTTTCTCGCCCTCTGTTTCAGCCCCTCTGTTTCAGCCCCTCTGTTTCAGCCCCTCTGTTTCTCGCCCTCTGTTTCTCGCCCACAGTTTCTCGCCCTCTGTTTCAGCCCCTCTGTTTCAGCCCCTCTGTTTCTCGCCCTCTGTTTCTCGCCCTCTGTTTCTCGCCCTCTGTTTCTCGCCCTCTGTTTCTCGCTCTTTGTTTCTCGCCCTCTGTTTCTCGCACTCTGTTTCAGCCCCTCTGTTTCAGCCCCTCTGTTTCAGCCCCTCTGTTTCATCCCCTCTGTTTCAGCCCCTCTGTTTCAGCCCCTCTGTTTCTCGCCCTCTGTTTCTCGCCCTCTGTTTCTCGCCCTCTGTTTCTCGCTCTCTGTTTCTCGCCCTCTGTTTCTCGCCCTCTGTTTCAGCCCCTCTGTTTCAGCCCCTCTGTTTCAGCCCCTCTGTTTCTCGCCCTCTGTTTCAGCCCCTCTGTTTCAGCCCCTCTGTTTCTCGCCCTCTGTTTCATCCCCTCTGTTTCAGCCCCTCTGTTTCAGCTCCTCTGTTTCAGCCCCTCTGTTTCAGCCCCTCTGTTTCTCGCCCTCTGTTTCTCGCCCTCGGTTTCAGCCCCTCTGTTTCTCGCCATCTGTTTCAGCCCCTCTGTTTCTCGCCCTCTGATACAGCCCCTCTGTTTCAGCCCCTCTGTTTCAGCCCCTCTTTTAAAGCCCTTCTGTTTAAGCCCCTCTGTTTCAGCCCCTCTGTTTCTCGCCCTCTGTTTCAGACCCTCTGTTTCAGCCCCTCAGTATCAGCCCCTCTCTTTCAGCCCCTCTGTTTCTCGCCCTCTGTTTCTCGCCCTCTGTTTCTCGCCCTCTGTTTCTCGCCCACTGTTTCAGCCCCTCTGTTTCAGCCCCACTGTATCAGCCCATCTGTTTCTCGCCCTCTGTTTCTCGCCCTCTGTTTCTCGCCCTCTGTTTCTCGCCCACTGTTTCAGCCCATCTGTTTCAGCCCCACTGTATCAGCCCATCTGTTTCAGCCCCTCTGTTTCAGCCCCTCTGTTTCAGCCCCTCTGTTTCTCGCCCTCTGTTTCTCTTTCTCTGTTTCTCGCCCTCTGTTTCATCCCCTCTGTTTCTCGCCCACTGTTTCAGCCCCTCTGTTTCTCGCCATCTGTTTCAGCCCCTCTGTTTCAGCCCCTCTGTTTCTCGCCCTCTGTTTCAGCCCCTCTGTTTCAGCCCCTCTGTTTCACCCCCTCTGTTTCTCGCCCTCTGTTTCTCGCCCTCTGTTTCAGCCACTCTGTTTCAGCCCCTCTGTTTCAGCCCCTCTGTTTCTCGCCCTCTGTTTCTCGCCCTCTGTTTCTCGCCCTCTGTTTCACGATCTCTGTTTCTCGCCCTCTGTTTCTCGCCCTCTGTTTCAGCCCCTCTGTTTCAGCCCCTCTGTTTCAGCCCCTCTGTTTCAGCCCCTCTGTTTCTCGCCCTCTGTTTCTCGCCCTCTGTTTCAGCCCCTCTGTTTCTCGCTCTCTGATTCTTGCCCTCTGTTTCTCGCCCTCTGTTTCAGCCCACTCTGTTTCAGCCCCTCTCTTTCAGCCCCTCTGTTTCTCGCCCTCTGTTTCTCGCCCACTGTTTCTCGCCCTCTGTTTCAGCCCCTCTGTTTCAGCCCCTCTGTTTCTCGCCCTCTGTTTCTCGCCCTCAGTTTCTCGCCCTCTGTTTCTCGCTCTTTGTTTCTCGCCCTCTGTTTCTCGCATTCTGTTTCAGCCCCTCTGTTTCAGCCCCTCTGTTTCAGCCCCTCTGTTTCATCCCCTCTGTTTCAGCCCCTCTGTTTCAGCCCCTCTGTTTCTCGCCCTCTGTTTCTCGCCCTCTGTTTCTCGCCCTCTGTTTCTCGCTCTCTGTTTCTCGCCCTCTGTTTCTCGCCCTCTGTTTCAGCCCCTCTGTTTCAGCCCCTCTGTTTCAGCCCCTCTGTTTCTCGCCCTCAGTTTCTCGCCCACTGTTTCTCGCCCTCTGTTTCAGCCCCTCTGTTTCAGCCCCTCTGTTTCAGCCCCTCTGTTTCAGCCCCTCTGTTTCTCCCCCTCTGTTTCATCCCCTCTGTTTCAGCCCCGCTGTTTCAGCTCCTCTGTTTCAGCCCCTCTGTTTCAGCCCCTCTGTTTCTCGCCCTCTGTTTCAGCCCCTCTGTTTCAGCCCCTCGGTTTCTCGCTCTCTGTTTCAGCCCCTCTGTTTCTCGCCCTCTGTTTCAGCCCCTCTGTTTCAGCCCCTCTGTTTCAGCCCCTCTTTTAAAGCCCTTCTGTTTAAGCCCCTCTGTTTCAGCCCCTCTGTTTCTCGCCCTCTGTTTCAGACCCTCTGTTTCAGCCCCTCAGTATCAGCCCCTCACTTTCAGCCCCTCTGTTTCTCGCCCTCTGTTTCTCGCCCTCTGTTTCTCGCCCTCTGTTTCTCGCCCACTGTTTCAGCCCCTCTGTTTCAGCCCCACTATATCAGCCCATCTGTTTCAGCCCCTCTGTTTCAGCCCCTCTGTTTCAGCCCCTCTGTTTCAGCCCCTCTGTTTCTCGCCCTCTGTTTCTCTTTCTCTGTTTCTCGCCCTCTGTTTCATCCCCTCTGTTTCTCGCCCACTGTTTCAGCCCCTCTGTTTCTCGACATCTGTTTCAGCCCTCTGTTTCAGCCCCTCTGTTTCTCGCCCTCTGTTTCAGCCCCTCTGTTTCAGCCCCTCTGTTTCAGCCCCTCTGTTTCAGCCCCTCTGTTTCAGCCCCTCTGTTTCTCGCCCTCTGCTTCTCGCCCTCTGTTTCAGCCCCTCTGTTTCAGCCCCTCTGTTTCAGCCCCTCTGTTTCTCGCCCTCTGTTTCTCGCACTCTGTTTCTCGCCCTCTGTTTCTCGATCTCTGTTTCTCGCCCTCTGTTTCTCGCCCTCTGTTTCAGCCCCTCTGTTTCAGCCCCTCTGTTTCTCGCCCTCTGTTTCTCGCCCTCGGTTTCAGCCCCTCTGTTTCTCGCCCTCTGTTTCAGCCCCTCTGTTTCAGCCCCTCTGTTTCAGCCCCTCTTTTAAAGCCCTTCTGTTTAAGACCCTCTGTTTCAGCCCCTCTGTTTCTCGCCCTCTGTTTCAGACCCTCTGTTTCAGCCCCTCAGTATCAGCCCCTCTGTTTCTCGTCCTCTGTTTCTCGCCCTCTGTTTCTCGCCCTCTGTTTCTCGCCCACTGTTTCAGCCCCTCTGTTTCAGCCCCACTGTATCAGCCCATCTGTTTCAGCCCCTCTGTTTCAGCCCCTCTGTTTCAGCCCCTCTGTTTCAGCCCCTCTGTTTCTCGCCCTCTGTTTCTCTTTCTCTGTTTCTCGCCCTCTGTTTCATCCCCTCTGTTTCTCGCCCACTGTTTCAGCCCCTCTGTTTCTCGACATCTGTTTCAGCCCCTCTGTTTCAGCCCCTCTGTTTCTCGCCCTCTGTTTCAGCCCCTATGTTTCAGCCCCTCTGTTTCAGCCCCTCTGTTTCAGCCCCTCTGTTTCAGCCCCTCTGTTTCTCGCCCTCTGCTTCTCGCCCTCTGTTTCAGCCCCTCTGTTTCAGCCCCTCTGTTTCAGCCCCTCTGTTTCTCGCCCTCTGTTTCTCGCACTCTGTTTCTCGCCCTCTGTTTCTCGATCTCTGTTTCTCGCCCTCTGTTTCTCGCCCTCTGTTTCAGCCCCTCTGTTTCATCCCCTCTGTTTCAGCCCCTCTGTTTCAGCCCCTCTGTTTCAGCCCCTCTGTTTCAGCCCCTCTTGTTCTCGCCCTCTGTTTCTCGCCCTCTGTTTCAGCCCCTCTGTTTCTCGCTCTCTGTTTCTCGCCCTCTGTTTCTCGCCCTCTGTTTCAGCCCCTCTGTTTCAGCCCCTCTGTTTCAGCCCCTCTGTTTCTCGCCCTCTGTTTCTCGCCCACTGTTTCTCGCCCTCTGTTTCAGCCCCTCTGTTTCAGCCCCTCTGTTTCAGCCCCTCTGTTTCAGCCCCTCTGTTTCTCGCCCTCTGTTTCTCGCCCTCTGTTTCTTGCCCTCTGTTTCTCGCTCTCTGTTTCTCGCCCTCTGTTTCTCGCCCTCTGTTTCAGCCCCTCTGTTTCAGCCCCTCTGTTTCAGCCCCTCTGTTTCTCGACCTCTGTTTCAGCCCCTCTGTTTCTCGCCCTCTGTTTCTCGCCCACTGTTTCTCGCCCTCTGTTTCAGCCCCTCTGTTTCAGCCCCTCTGTTTCAGCCCCTCTGTTTCTCGCCCTCTGTTTCTCGCCCACTGTTTCTCGCCCTCTGTTTCAGCCCCTCTGTTTCAGCCCCTCTGTTTCAGCCCCTCTGTTTCAGCCCCTCTGTTTCTCGCCCTCTGTTTCTCGCCCTCTGTTTCTTGCCCTCTGTTTCTCGCTCTCTGTTTCTCGCCCTCTGTTTCAGCCCCTCTGTTTCAGCCCCTCTGTTTCAGCCCCTCTGTATCTCGCCCTCTGTTTCTCGCCCTCTGTTTCTCGCCCTCAGTTTCAGCCCCTCTGTTTCAGCCCCTTCGTTTCAGCCCCTCTGTTTCTGCCCCTCTGTTTCTCGCCCACTGTTTCTCGTCCTCTGTTTCAGCCCCTCTGTTTCAGCCTGTCTGTTTCAGCCCCTCTGTTTCAGCCCCTCTGTTTCAGCCCCTCTGTTTCTCGCCCTCTGTTTCTCGCCCTCTGTTTCTCGCCCTCTGTTTCTCGCCCTCTGTTTCAGCCCCTCTGTTTAAGCCGCTCTGTTTCTCGCCCTCTGTTTCAGCCCCTCTGTTTCAGCCTCTCAGTTTCAGCCCCTCTGTTTCTCCCCCTCTGTTTCAGCACCTCTGTTTCTCGCCCTCTCTTTCAGCCCCTCTCTTTCTCGCCCACTGTTGCAGACCCGCTGTATCTCGCCCTCTGTTTCAGCCCCTCTGTTTCAGCCCCTCTGTTTCAGCCCCTCTGTTTCTCGCCATCTGTTTCAGCCCCTCTGTTTCAGCCCCTCTGTTTCTCGCCCTCTGTTTCAGCCCCTCTGTTTCAGCCCCTCTGTTTCAGCCCCTCTGTTTCAGCACCTCTGTTTCTCGCCCTTTGTTTCTCGCCCTCTGTTTCAGCCCCTCTGTTTCAGCCCCTCTGTTTCAGCCCCTCTGTTTCAGCACCTCTGTTTCTCGATCTCTGTTTCTCGCCCTCTGTTTCTCGCCCTCTGTTTCTCGCCCTCTGTTTCTCGCCCACTGTTTCAGCCCCTCTGTTTCAGCCCCACTGTTTCAGCCCCTCTGTTTCAGCCCCTCTGTTTCAGCCCCTCTGTTTCTCGCCCTCTGTTTCTCTTTCTCTGTTTCTCGCCCTCTGTTTCATCCCCTCTGTTTCTCGCCCACTGTTTCAGCCCCTCTGTTTCTCGCCATCTGTTTCAGCCCCTCTGTTTCAGCCCCTCTGTTTCAGTCCCTCTGTTTCAGCACCTCTGTTTCAGCCCCTCTGTTTCAGCCCCTCTGTTTCAGCCCCTCTGTTTCAGCCCCTCTGTTTCTCGCCCTCTGTTTCTCGCCCTCTGTTTCAGCCCCTCTGTTTCAGCCCCTCTGTTTCAGCCCCTCTGTTTCTCGCCCTCTGTTTCTCGCCCTCTGTTTCTCGCCCTCTGTTTCTCGATCTCTGTTTCTCGCCCTCTGTTTCTCGCCCTCTGTTTCAGCCCCTCTGTTTCAGCCCCTCTGTTTCAGCCCCTCTGTTGCAGCCCCTCTGTTTCAGCCCCTCTGTTTCTCGCCCTCTGTTTCTCGCCCTCTGTTTCAGCCCCTCAGTTTCTCGCTCTCTGTTTCTCGCCCTCTGTTTCTCGCCCTCTGTTTCAGCCCCTCTGTTTCAGCCCCTCTGTTTCAGCCCCTCTTTTTCTCGCCCTCTGTTTCTCGCCCACTGTTTCTCGCCCTCTGTTTCAGCCCCTCTGTTTCAGCCCCTCTGTTTCTCGCCCTCTGTTTCTCGCCCTCTGTTTCTCGCCCTCTGTTTCTCGCCCTCTGTTTCTCGCTCTTTGTTTCTCGCCCTCTGTTTCTCGCACTCTGTTTCAGCCCCTCTGTTTCAGCCCCTCTGTTTCAGCCCCTCTGTTTCATCCCCTCTGTTTCAGCCCCTCTGTTTCAGCCCCTCTGTTTCTCGCCCTCTGTTTCTCGCCCTCTGTTTCTCGCCCTCTGTTTCTCGCTCTCTGTTTCTCGCCCTCTGTTTCTCGCCCTCTGTTTCTCGCCCTCTGTTTCAGCCCCTCTGTTTCAGCCCCTCTGTTTCAGCCCCTCTGTTTCTCGCCCTCTGTTTCTCGCCCACTGTTTCTCGCCCTCTGTTTCAGCCCCTCTGTTTCAGCCCCTCTGTTTCAGCCCCTCTGTTTCAGCCCCTCTGTTTCAGCCCCTCTGTTTCTCGCCCTCTGTTTCATCCCCTCTGTTTCAGCCCCTCTGTTTCAGCTCCTCTTTTTCAGCCCCTCTGTTTCAGCCCCTCTGTTTCTCGCCCTCTGTTTCTCGCCCTCGGTTTCAGCCCCTCTGTTTCTCGCCCTCTGTTTCAGCCCCTCTGTTTCTCGCCCTCTGTTTCAGCCCCTCTGTTTCAGCCCCTCTGTTTCAGCCCCTCTTTTAAAGCCCTTCTGTTTAAGCCCCTCTGTTTCAGCCCCTCTGTTTCTCGCCCTCTGTTTCAGACCCTCTGTTTCAGCCCCTCAGTATCAGCCCCTCTCTTTCAGCCCCTCTGTTTCTCGCCCTCTGTTTCTCGCCCTCTGTTTCTCGCCCTCTGTTTCTCGCCCCCTGTTTCAGCCCCTCTGTTTCAGCCCCACTGTATCAGCCCATCTGTTTCAGCCCCTCTGTTTCAGCCCCTCTGTTTCAGCCCCTCTGTTTCAGCCCCTCTGTTTCTCGCCCTCTGTTTCTCTTTCTCTGTTTCTCGCCATCTGTTTCATCCCCTCTGTTTCTCGCCCACTGTTTCAGCCCCTCTGTTTCTCGCCATCTGTTTCAGCCCCTCTGTTTCAGCCCCTCTGTTTCTCGCCCTCTGTTTCAACCCCTCTGTTTCAGCCCCTCTGTTTCAGCCCCTCTGTTTCAGCCCCTCTGTTTCTCGCCCTCTGTTTCTCGCCCTCTGTTTCTCGCTCTCTGTTTCTCGCCCTCTGTTTCTCGCCCTCTGTTTCAGCCACTCTGTTTCAGCCCCTCTGTTTCAGCCCCTCTGTTTCAGCCCCTCTGTTTCTCGCCATATGTTTCAGCCCCTCTGTTTCTCGCCCTCTGTTTCAGCCCCTCTGTTTGAGCCCATCTGTATCGGCACCTCTGTTTCAGCCCCTCTCTTTCTCGCCCTCTGTTTCTCGCCCTCTGTTTCAGCCCCTCTGTTTCAGCCGCTCTGTTTCAGCCCCTCTGTTTCAGCCCCTCTGTTTCTGGCCCTCTGTTTCTCGCCCTCTGTTTCTCGCTCTCTGTTTCTCGCCCTCTGTTTCTCGCCCTCTGTTTCAGCCCCTCTGTTGCTCGCCCACTGTTTCAGCCCCTCTGTTTCAGCCCCTCTGTTTCAGCCCCTCTGTTTCTCGCCCTCTGTTTCAGCCCCTCTGTTTCAGCCCCTCTGTTTCTCGCCCTCTGTTTCAGCCCCTCTGTTTCAGCCCCTCTGTATCAGCCCCTCTGTTTCAGCCCCTCTGTTTCAGCCCCTCTGTTTCAGCCCCTCTGTTTCTCGCCCTCTGTTTCTCGCCCTCTGTTTCTCGCCCTCTGTTTCAGCCCCTCTGTTTCAGCCCCTCTGTTTCAGCCCCTCTGTTTCAGCCCCTCTGTTTCAGCCCCTCTGTTTCAGCCCCTCTGTTTCTCGCCCTCTGTTTCTCGCCCTCTGTTTCTCGCTCTCTGTTTCTCGCCCTCTGTTTCTCGCCCTCTGTTTCAGCCCCTCTGTTTCAGCCCCTCTGTTTCAGCCCCTCTGTTTCAGCCCCTCTGTTTCTCGCCATCTGTTTCAGCCCCTCTGTTTCTCGCCCTCTGTTTCAGCCCCTCTGTTTCAGCCCCTCTGTATCGGCACCTCTGTTTCAGCCCCTCTGTTTCTCGCCCTCTGTTTCTCGCCCTCTGTTTCAGCCCCTCTGTTTCAGCCGCTCTGTTTCAGCCCCTCTGTTTCAGCCCCTCTGTTTCTGGCCCTCTGTTTCTCGCCCTCTGTTTCTCGCTCTCTGTTTCTCGCCCTCTGTTTCTCGCCCTCTGTTTCAGCCCCTCTGTTTCAGCCCCTCTGTTTCAGCCCCTCTGTTTCTCGCCCTCTGTTTCTCGCCCACTGTTTCTCGCCCTCTGTTTCAGCCCCTCTGTTTCAGCCCCTCTGTTTCAGCCCCTCTGTTTCAGCCCCTCTGTTTCAGCTCCTCTGTTCCACGCTCTCTGTTTCTCGCCCTCTGTTTCAGCCCCTCTGTTTCTCGCCCACTGTTTCAGCCCCTCTGTTTCTCGCCATCTGTTTCAGCCCCTCTGTTTCAGCCCCTCTGTTTCTCGCCCTCTGTTTCAGCCCCTCTGTTTCAGCCCCTCTGTTTCAGCCCCTCTGTTTCAGCCCCTCTGTTTCAGCACCTCTGTTTCTCGCCCTTTGTTTCACGCCCTCTGTTTCAGCCCCTCTGTTTCTCGCCCTCTGTTTCAGCCCCTCTGTTTCAGTCCCTCTGTTTCAGCCCCTCTGTTTCAGCCCCTCTGTTTCAGCCCCTCATTTTCAGCCCCTTTGTTTCAGCCCATCTGTTTCTCGCCCTCTGTTTCAGCCCCTCTGTTTCAGCCCCTCTGTTTCAGCCACTCTGTTTCAGCCCCTATGTTTCTCGCCCTCTGTTCTCGCCCTCTGTTTCTCGCCCTCTCTTTCAGCCCCACTGTTTCAGCCCCTCTGTTTCAGCCACTCTGTTTCTCGCCCTCTGTTTCTCGCCCTCTGTTTCTCGCCCTCTGTTTCTCGCTCTTTGTTTCTCGCCCTCTGTTTCTCGCCCTCTGTTTCAGCCCCTCTGTTTCAGCCCCTCTGTTTCAGCCCCTCTGTTTCATCCCCTCTGTTGCAGCCCCTCTGTTTCAGCCCCTCTGTTTCTAGCTCTCTGTTTCTCGCCCTCTGTTTCTCTCCCTCTGTTTCAGCCCCTCTGTTTCAGCCCCTGTTTCAGCCCCTCTGTTTCTCGCCCTCTGTTTCTCGCCCACTGTTTCTCGCCCTCTGTTTCAGCCCTTCTGTTTCAGCCCCTCTGTTTCAGCCCCTCTGTTTCAGCCCCTCTGTTTCAGACCCTCTGTTTCTCGCCCTCTGTTTCATCCCCTCTGTTTCAGCCCCTCTGTTTTAGCTCCTCTGTTTCAGCCCCTCTGTTTCAGCCACTCTGTTTCTCGCCCTCTGTTTCTCGCCCTCGGTTTCAGCCCCTCTGTTTCTCGCCCTCTGTTTCAGCCCCTCTGTTTCTCGCCCTCTGTTTCAGCCCCTCTGTTTCAGCCCCTCTGTTTCAGCCCCTCTGTTTCTCGCCCTCTGTTTCAGACCCTCTGTTTCAGCCCCTCAGTATCAGCCCCTCTCTTTCAGCCCCTCTGTTTCTCGCCCTCTGTTTCTCGCCCTCTGTTTCTCGCCCTCTGTTTCTCGCCCACTGTTTCAGCCCCTCTGTTTCAGCCCCACTGTATCAGCCCATCTGTTTCAGCCCCTCTGTTTCAGCCCCTCTGTTTCAGCCCCTCTGTTTCAGCCCCTCTGTTTCTCGCCCTCTGTTTCTCTTTCTCTGTTTCTCGCCCTCTGTTTCATCCCCTCTGTTTCTCGCCCACTGTTTCAGCCCCTCTGTTTCTCGCCATCTGTTTCAGCCCCTCTGTTTCAGCCCCTCTGTTTCTCGCCCTCTGTTTCAGCCCCTCTGTTTCAGCCCCTCTGTTTCAGCCCCTCTGTTTCAGCCCCTCTGTTTCTCTCCCTCTGTTTCTCGCCCTCTGTTTCAGCCCCTCTGTTTCAGCCCATCTGTTTCAGCCCCTCTGTTTCTCGCCCTCTGTTTCTCGCCCTCTGTTTCTCGCCCTCTGTTTCTCGATCTCTGTTTCTTGCCCTCTGTTTCTCGCCCTCTGTTTCAGCCCCTCTGTTTCAACCCCTCTGTTTCAGCCCCTCTGTTTCAGCCCCTCTGTTTCTCGCCCTCTGTTTCTCGCCCTCTGTTTCAGCCCCTCTGTTTCTCGCCCTCTGTTTCTCGCCCTCTGTTTCTCGCCCTCTGTTTCAGCCCCTCTGTTTCAGCCCCTCTGTTTCAGCCACTCTGTTTCTCGCCCTCTGTTTCTCGCCCACTGTTTCTCGCCCTCTGTTTCAGCCCCTCTGTTTCAGCCCCTCTGTTTCTCGCCCTCTGTTTCTCGCCCTCTGTTTCTCGCCCTCTGTTTCTCGCCCTCTGTTTCTCGCTCTTTGTTTCTCGCCCTCTGTTTCTCGCACTCTGTTTCAGCCCCTCTGTTTCAGCCCCTCTGTTTCAGCCCCTCTGTTTCATCCCCTCTGTTTCAGCCCCTCTGTTTCAGCCCCTCTGTTTCTCGCCCTCTGTTTCTCGCCCTCTGTTTCTCGCCCTCTGTTTCTCGCTCTCTGTTTCTCGCCCTCTGTTTCTCGCCCTCTGTTTCAGCCCCTCTGTTTCAGCCCCTCTGTTTCAGCCCCTCTGTTTCTCGCCCTCTGTTTCAGCCCCTCTGTTTCAGCCCCTCTGTTTCTCGCCCTCTGTTTCATCCCCTCTGTTTCAGCCCCTCTGTTTCAGCTCCTCTGTTTCAGCCCCTCTGTTTCAGCCCCTCTGTTTCTCGCCCTCTGTTTCTCGCCCTCGGTTTCAGCCCCTCTGTTTCTCGCCCTCTGTTTCAGCCCCTCTGTTTCTCGCCCTCTGTTTCTCGCCCTCGGTTTCAGCCCCTCTGTTTCTCGCCGTCTGTTTCAGCCCCTCTGTTTCTCGCCCTCTGATACAGCCCCTCTGTTTCAGCCCCTCTGTTTCAGCCCCTCTGTTTCAGCCCCTCTGTTTCTCGCCCTCTGTTTCTCTTTCTCTGTTTCTCGCCCTCTGTTTCATCCCCTCTGTTTCTCGCCCACTGTTTCAGCCCCTCTGTTTCTCGCCATCTGTTTCAGCCCCTCTGTTTCAGCCCCTCTGTTTCTCGCCCTCTGTTTCAGCCCCTCTGTTTCAGCCCCTCTGTTTCAGCCCCTCTGTTTCAGCCCCTCTGTTTCTCTCCCTCTGTTTCTCGCCCTCTGTTTCAGCCCCTCTGTTTCAGCCCCTCTGTTTCAGCCCCTCTGTTTCTCGCCCTCTGTTTCTCGCCCTCTGTTTCTCGCCCTCTGTTTCTCGATCTCTGTTTCTTGCCCTCTGTTCATCGCCCTCTGTTTCAGCCCCTCTGTTTCAGCCCCTCTGTTTCAGCCCCTCTGTTTCAGCCCCTCTGTTTCTCGCCCTCTGTTTCTCGCCCTCTGTTTCAGCCCCTCTGTTTCTCGCCCTCTGTTTCTCGCCCTCTGTTTCTCGCCCTCTGTATCAGCCCCTCTGTTTCAGCCCCTCTGTTTCAGCCCCTCTGTTTCTCGCCCTCTGTTTCTCGCCCACTGTTTCTCGCCCTCTGTTTCAGCCCCTCTGTTTCAGCCCCTCTGTTTCTCGCCCTCTGTTTCTCGCCCTCTGTTTCTCGCCCTCTGTTTCTCGCCCTCTGTTTCTCGCTCTTTGTTTCTCGCCCTCTGTTTCTCGCACTCTGTTTCAGCCCCTCTGTTTCAGCCCCTCTGTTTCAGCCCCTCTGTTTCATCCCCTCTGTTTCAGCCCCTCTGTTTCAGCCCCTCTGTTTCTCGCCCTCTGTTTCTCGCCCTCTGTTTCTCGCCCTCTGTTTCTCGCTCTCTGTTTCTCGCCCTCTGTTTCTCGCCCTCTGTTTCAGCCCCTCTGTTTCAGCCCCTCTGTTTCAGCCCCTCTGTTTCTCGCCCTCTGTTTCAGCCCCTCTGTTTCAGCCCCTCTTTTTCTCGCCCTCTGTTTCATCCCCTCTGTTTCAGCCCCTCTGTTTCAGCTCCTCTGTTTCAGCCCCTCTGTTTCAGCCCCTCTGTTTCTCGCCCTCTGTTTCTCGCCCTCGGTTTCAGCCCCTCTGTTTCTCGCCATCTGTTTCAGCCCCTCTGTTTCTCGCCCTCTGATACAGCCCCTCTGTTTCAGCCCCTCTGTTTCAGCCCCTCTTTTAAAGCCCTTCTGTTTAAGCCCCTCTGTTTCAGCCCCTCTGTTTCTCGCCCTCTGTTTCAGACCCTCTGTTTCAGCACCTCAGTATCAGCCCCTCTCTTTCAGCCCCTCTGTTTCTCGCCCTCTGTTTCTCGCCCTCTGTTTCTCGCCCTCTGTTTCTCGCCCACTGTTTCAGCCCCTCTGTTTCAGCCCCACTGTATCAGCCCATCTGTTTCTCGCCCTCTGTTTCTCGCCCTCTGTTTCTCGCCCTCTGTTTCTCGCCCACTGTTTCAGCCCCTCTGTTTCAGCCCCACTGTATCAGCCCATCTGTTTCAGCCCCTCTGTTTCAGCCCCTCTGTTTCAGCCCCTCTGTTTCTCGCCCTCTGTTTCTCTTTCTCTGTTTCTCGCCCACTGTTTCATCCCCTCTGTTTCTCGCCCACTGTTTCAGCCCCTCTGTTTCTCGCCATCTGTTTCAGCCCCTCTGTTTCAGCCCCTCTGTTTCTCGCCCTCTGTTTCAGCCCCTCTTTTTCAGCCCCTCTGTTTCAGCCCCTCTGTTTCACCACCTCTGTTTCTCGCCCTCTGTTTCTCGCCCTCTGTTTCAGCCCCTCTGTTTCAGCCCCTCTGTTTCAGCCCCTCTGTTTCTCGCCCTCTGTTTCTCGCCCTCTGTTTCTCGCCCTCTGTTTCTCGATCTCTGTTTCTCGCCCTCTGTTTCTCGCCCTCTGTTTCAGCCCCTCTGTTTCAGCCCCTCTGTTTCAGCCCCTCTGTTTCAGCCCCTCTGTTTCTCGCCCTCTGTTTCTCGCCCTCTGTTTCAGCCCCTCTGTTTCTCGCTCTCTGATTCTTGCCCTCTGTTTCTCGCCCTCTGTTTCAGCCCACTCTGTTTCAGCCCCTCTCTTTCAGCCCCTCTGTTTCTCGCCCTCTGTTTCTCGCCCACTGTTTCTCGCCCTCTGTTTCAGCCCCTCTGTTTCAGCCCCTCTGTTTCTCGCCCTCTGTTTCTCGCCCTCAGTTTCTCGCCCTCTGTTTCTCGCTCTTTGTTTCTCGCCCTCTGTTTCTCGCATTCTGTTTCAGCCCCTCTGTTTCAGCCACTCTGTTTCAGCCCCTCTGTTTCATCCCCTCTGTTTCAGCCCCTCTGTTTCAGCCCCTCTGTTTCTCGCCCTCTGTTTCTCGCCCTCTGTTTCTCGCCCTCTGTTTCTCGCTCTCTGTTTCTCGCCCTCAGTTTCTCGCCCTCTGTTTCAGCCCCTCTGTTTCAGCCCCTCTGTTTCAGCCCCTCTGTTTCTCTCCCTATGTTTCTCGCCCACTGTTTCTCGCCCTCTGTTTCAGCCCCTCTGTTTCAGCCCCTATGTTTCAGCCCCTCTGTTTCAGCCCCTCTGTTTCTCCCCCTCTGTTTCATCCCCTCTGTTTCAGCCCCTCTGTTTCAGCTCCTCTGTTTCAGCCCCTCTGTTTCAGCCCCTCTGTTTCTCGCCCTCTGTTTCTCGCCCTCGGTTTCAGCCCCTCTGTTTCTCGCCCTCTGTTTCAGCCCCTCTGTTTCTCGCCCTCTGTTTCAGCCCCTCTGTTTCAGCCCCTCTGTTTCAGCCCCTCTTTTAAAGCCCTTCTGTTTATGCCCCTCTGTTTCAGCCCCTCTGTTTCTCGCCCTCTGTTTCAGACCCTCTGTTTCAGCCCCTCAGTATCAGCCCCTCTCTTTCAGCCCCTCTGTTTCTCGCCCTCTGTTTCTCGCCCTCTGTTTCTTCACCTCTGTTTCTCGCCCACTGTTTCAGCCCCTCTCTTTCTCGCCCACTGTTGCAGACCCGCTGTATCTCGCCCTCTGTTTCAGCCCCTCTGTTTCAGCCCCTCTGTTTCAGCCCCTCTGTTTCTCGCCATCTGTTTCAGCCCCTCTGTTTCAGCCCCTCTGTTTCTCGCCCTCTGTTTCAGCCCCTCTGTTTCAGCCCCTCTGTTTCAGCCCCTCTGTTTCAGCACCTCTGTTTCTCGCCCTTTGTTTCTCGCCCTCTGTTTCAGCCCCTCTGTTTCAGCCCCTCTGTTTCAGCCCCTCTGTTTCAGCACCTCTGTTTCTCGATCTCTGTTTCTCGCCCTCTGTTTCTCGCCCTCTGTTTCTCGCCCTCTGTTTCTCGCCCACTGTTTCAGCCCCTCTGTTTCAGCCCCACTGTATCAGCCCATCTGTTTCAGCCCCTCTGTTTCAGCCCCTCTGTTTCAGCCCCTCTGTTTCAGCCCCTCTGTTTCTCGCCCTCTGTTTCTCTTTCTCTGTTTCTCGCCCTCTGTTTCATCCCCTCTGTTTCTCGCCCACTGTTTCAGCCCCTCTGTTTCTCGCCATCTGTTTCAGCCCCTCTGTTTCAGCCCCTCTGTTTCTCGCCCTCTGTTTCAGCCCCTCTGTTTCAGCCCCTCTGTTTCAGCCCCTCTGTTTCAGCCCCTCTGTTTCTCGCCCTCTGTTTCTCGCCCTCTGTTTCAGCCCCTCTGTTTCAGCCCCTCTGTTTCAGCCCCTCTGTTTCTCGCCCTCTGTTTCTCGCCCTCTGTTTCTCGCCCTCTGTTTCTCGATCTCTGTTTCTCGCCCTCTGTTTCTCGCCCTCTGTTTCAGCCCCTCTGTTTCAGCCCCTCTGGTTCAGCCCCTCTGTTGCAGCCCCTCTGTTTCAGCCCCTCTGTTTCTCGCCCTCTGTTTCTCGCCCTCTGTTTCAGCCCCTCAGTTTCTCGCTCTCTGTTTCTCGCCCTCTGTTTCTCGCCCTCTGTTTCAGCCCCTCTGTTTCAGCCCCTCTGTTTCAGCCCCTCTGTTTCAGCCCCTCTTTTTCTCGCCCTCTGTTTCTCGCCCACTGTTTCTCGCCCTCTGTTTCAGCCCCTCTGTTTCAGCCCCTCTGTTTCTCGCCCTCTGTTTCTCGCCCTCTGTTTCTCGCCCTCTGTTTCTCGCTCTTTGTTTCTCGCCCTCTGTTTCTCGCACACTGTTTCAGCCCCTCTGTTTCAGCCCCTCTGTTTCAGCCCCTCTGTTTCATCCCCTCTGTTTCAGCCCCTCTGTTTCAGCCCCTCTGTTTCTCGCCCTCTGTTTCTCGCCCTCTGTTTCTCGCTCTCTGTTTCTCGCCCTCTGTTTCTCGCCCTCTGTTTTTCGCCCTCTGTTTCAGCCCCTCTGTTTCAGCCCCTCTGTTTCAGCCCCTCTGTTTCTCGCCCTCTGTTTCTCGCCCACTGTTTCTCGCCCTCTGTTTCAGCCCCTCTGTTTCAGCCCCTCTGTTTCAGCCCCTCTGTTTCAGCTCCTCTTTTTCAGCCCCTCTGTTTCAGCCCCTCTGTTTCTCGCCCTCTGTTTCTCGCCCTCGGTTTCAGCCCCTCTGTTTCTCGCCCTCTGTTTCAGCCCCTCTGTTTCTCGCCCTCTGTTTCAGCCCCTCTGTTTCAGCCCCTCTGTTTCAGCCCCTCTTTTAAAGCCCTTCTGTTTAAGCCCCTCTGTTTCAGCCCCTCTGTTTCTCGCCCTCTGTTTCAGACCCTCTGTTTCAGCCCCTCAGTATCAGCCCCTCTCTTTCAGCCCCTCTGTTTCTCGCCCTCTGTTTCTCGCCCTCTGTTTCTCGCCCTCTGTTTCTCGCCCCCTGTTTCAGCCCCTCTGTTTCAGCCCCACTGTATCAGCCCATCTGTTTCAGCCCCTCTGTTTCAGCCCCTCTGTTTCAGCCCCTCTGTTTCAGCCCCTCTGTTTCTCTCCCTCTGTTTCTCTTTCTCTGTTTCTCGCCATCTGTTTCATCCCCTCTGTTTCTCGCCCACTGTTTCAGCCCCTCTGTTTCTCGCCATCTGTTTCAGCCCCTCTGTTTCAGCCCCTCTGTTTCTCGCCCTCTGTTTCAACCCCTCTGTTTCAGCCCCTCTGTTTCAGCCCCTCTGTTTCAGCCCCTCTGTTTCTCGCCCTCTGTTTCTCGCCCTCTGTTTCTCGCTCTCTGTTTCTCGCCCTCTGTTTCTCGCCCTCTGTTTCAGCCACTCTGTTTCAGCCCCTCTGTTTCAGCCCCTCTGTTTCAGCCCCTCTGTTTCTCGCCATCTGTTTCAGCCCCTCTGTTTCTCGCCCTCTGTTTCAGCCCCTCTGTTTCAGCCCATCTGTATCGGCACCTCTGTTTCAGCCCCTCTCTTTCTCGCCCTCTGTTTCTCGCCCTCTGTTTCAGCCCCTCTGTTTCAGCCGCTCTGTTTCAGCCCCTCTGTTTCAGCCCCTCTGTTTCTGGCCCTCTGTTTCTCGCCCTCTGTTTCTCGCTCTCTGTTTCTCGCCCTCTGTTTCTCGCCCTCTGTTTCAGCCCCTCTGTTGCTCGCCCACTGTTTCAGCCCCTCTGTTTCAGCCCCTCTGTTTCAGCCCCTCTGTTTCTCGCCCTCTGTTTCAGCCCCTCTGTTTCAGCCCCTCTGTTTCTCGCCCTCTGTTTCAGCCCCTCTGTTTCAGCCCCTCTGTATCAGCCCCTCTGTTTCAGCCCCTCTGTTTCAGCCCCTCTGTTTCAGCCCCTCTGTTTCTCGCCCTCTGTTTCTCGCCCTCTGTTTCTCGCCCTCTGTTTCAGCCCCTCTGTTTCAGCCCCTCTGTTTCAGCCCCTCTGTTTCAGCCCCTCTGTTTCAGCCCCTCTGTTTCAGCCCCTCTGTTTCTCGCCCTCTGTTTCTCGCCCTCTGTTTCTCGCTCTCTGTTTCTCGCCCTCTGTTTCTCGCCCTCTGTTTCAGCCCCTCTGTTTCAGCCCCTCTGTTTCAGCCCCTCTGTTTCAGCCCCTCTGTTTCTCGCCATCTGTTTCAGCCCCTCTGTTTCTCGCCCTCTGTTTCAGCCCCTCTGTTTCAGCCCCTCTGTATCGGCACCTCTGTTTCAGCCCCTCTGTTTCTCGCCCTCTGTTTCTCGCCCTCTGTTTCAGCCCCTCTGTTTCAGCCGCTCTGTTTCAGCCCCTCTGTTTCAGCCCCTCTGTTTCTGGCCCTCTGTTTCTCGCCCTCTGTTTCTCGCTCTCTGTTTCTCGCCCTCTGTTTCTCGCCCTCGGTTTCAGCCCCTCTGTTTCAGCCCCTCTGTTTCAGCCCCTCTGTTTCTCGCCCTCTGTTTCTCGCCCACTGTTTCTCGCCCTCTGTTTCAGCCCCTCTGTTTCAGCCCCTCTGTTTCAGCCCCTCTGTTTCAGCCCCTCTGTTTCAGCTCCTCTGTTCCACGCTCTCTGTTTCTCGCCCTCTGTTTCAGCCCCTCTGTTTCTCGCCCACTGTTTCAGCCCCTCTGTTTCTCGCCATCTGTTTCAGCCCCTCTGTTTCAGCCCCTCTGTTTCTCGCCCTCTGTTTCAGCCCCTCTGTTTCAGCCCCTCTGTTTCAGCCCCTCTGTTTCAGCCCCTCTGTTTCAGCACCTCTGTTTCTCGCCCTTTGTTTCACGCCCTCTGTTTCAGCCCCTCTGTTTCTCGCCCTCTGTTTCAGCCCCTCTGTTTCAGTCCCTCTGTTTCAGCCCCTCTGTTTCAGCCCCTCTGTTTCAGCCCCTCATTTTCAGCCCCTTTGTTTCAGCCCATCTGTTTCTCGCCCTCTGTTTCAGCCCCTCTGTTTCAGCCCCTCTGTTTCAGCCACTCTGTTTCAGCCCCTATGTTTCTCGCCCTCTGTTCTCGCCCTCTGTTTCTCGCCCTCTCTTTCAGCCCCACTGTTTCAGCCCCTCTGTTTCAGCCACTCTGTTTCTCGCCCTCTGTTTCTCGCCCTCTGTTTCTCGCCCTCTGTTTCTCGCTCTTTGTTTCTCGCCCTCTGTTTCTCGCCCTCTGTTTCAGCCCCTCTGTTTCAGCCCCTCTGTTTCAGCCCCTCTGTTTCATCCCCTCTGTTGCAGCCCCTCTGTTTCAGCCCCTCTGTTTCTAGCTCTCTGTTTCTCGCCCTCTGTTTCTCTCCCTCTGTTTCAGCCCCTCTGTTTCAGCCCCTGTTTCAGCCCCTCTGTTTCTCGCCCTCTGTTTCTCGCCCACTGTTTCTCGCCCTCTGTTTCAGCCCTTCTGTTTCAGCCCCTCTGTTTCAGCCCCTCTGTTTCAGCCCCTCTGTTTCAGACCCTCTGTTTCTCGCCCTCTGTTTCATCCCCTCTGTTTCAGCCCCTCTGTTTTAGCTCCTCTGTTTCAGCCCCTCTGTTTCAGCCACTCTGTTTCTCGCCCTCTGTTTCTCGCCCTCGGTTTCAGCCCCTCTGTTTCTCGCCCTCTGTTTCAGCCCCTCTGTTTCTCGCCCTCTGTTTCAGCCCCTCTGTTTCAGCCCCTCTGTTTCAGCCCCTCTGTTTCTCGCCCTCTGTTTCAGACCCTCTGTTTCAGCCCCTCAGTATCAGCCCCTCTCTTTCAGCCCCTCTGTTTCTCGCCCTCTGTTTCTCGCCCTCTGTTTCTCGCCCTCTGTTTCTCGCCCACTGTTTCAGCCCCTCTGTTTCAGCCCCACTGTATCAGCCCATCTGTTTCAGCCCCTCTGTTTCAGCCCCTCTGTTTCAGCCCCTCTGTTTCAGCCCCTCTGTTTCTCGCCCTCTGTTTCTCTTTCTCTGTTTCTCGCCCTCTGTTTCATCCCCTCTGTTTCTCGCCCACTGTTTCAGCCCCTCTGTTTCTCGCCATCTGTTTCAGCCCCTCTGTTTCAGCCCCTCTGTTTCTCGCCCTCTGTTTCAGCCCCTCTGTTTCAGCCCCTCTGTTTCAGCCCCTCTGTTTCAGCCCCTCTGTTTCTCTCCCTCTGTTTCTCGCCCTCTGTTTCAGCCCCTCTGTTTCAGCCCCTCTGTTTCAGCCCCTCTGTTTCTCGCCCTCTGTTTCTCGCCCTCTGTTTCTCGCCCTCTGTTTCTCGATCTCTGTTTCTTGCCCTCTGTTTCTCGCCCTCTGTTTCAGCCCCTCTGTTTCAACCCCTCTGTTTCAGCCCCTCTGTTTCAGCCCCTCTGTTTCTCGCCCTCTGTTTCTCGCCCTCTGTTTCAGCCCCTCTGTTTCTCGCCCTCTGTTTCTCGCCCTCTGTTTCTCGCCCTCTGTTTCAGCCCCTCTGTTTCAGCCCCTCTGTTTCAGCCACTCTGTTTCTCGCCCTCTGTTTCTCGCCCACTGTTTCTCGCCCTCTGTTTCAGCCCCTCTGTTTCAGCCCCTCTGTTTCTCGCCCTCTGTTTCTCGCCCTCTGTTTCTCGCCCTCTGTTTCTCGCCCTCTGTTTCTCGCTCTTTGTTTCTCGCCCTCTGTTTCTCGCACTCTGTTTCAGCCCCTCTGTTTCAGCCCCTCTGTTTCAGCCCCTCTGTTTCATCCCCTCTGTTTCAGCCCCTCTGTTTCAGCCCCTCTGTTTCTCGCCCTCTGTTTCTCGCCCTCTGTTTCTCGCCCTCTGTTTCTCGCTCTCTGTTTCTCGCCCTCTGTTTCTCGCCCTCTGTTTCAGCCCCTCTGTTTCAGCCCCTCTGTTTCAGCCCCTCTGTTTCTCGCCCTCTGTTTCAGCCCCTCTGTTTCAGCCCCTCTGTTTCTCGCCCTCTGTTTCATCCCCTCTGTTTCAGCCCCTCTGTTTCAGCTCCTCTGTTTCAGCCCCTCTGTTTCAGCCCCTCTGTTTCTCGCCCTCTGTTTCTCGCCCTCGGTTTCAGCCCCTCTGTTTCTCGCCCTCTGTTTCAGCCCCTCTGTTTCTCGCCCTCTGTTTCTCGCCCTCGGTTTCAGCCCCTCTGTTTCTCGCCGTCTGTTTCAGCCCCTCTGTTTCTCGCCCTCTGATACAGCCCCTCTGTTTCAGCCCCTCTGTTTCAGCCCCTCTGTTTCAGCCCCTCTGTTTCTCGCCCTCTGTTTCTCTTTCTCTGTTTCTCGCCCTCTGTTTCATCCCCTCTGTTTCTCGCCCACTGTTTCAGCCCCTCTGTTTCTCGCCATCTGTTTCAGCCCCTCTGTTTCAGCCCCTCTGTTTCTCGCCCTCTGTTTCAGCCCCTCTGTTTCAGCCCCTCTGTTTCAGCCCCTCTGTTTCAGCCCCTCTGTTTCTCTCCCTCTGTTTCTCGCCCTCTGTTTCAGCCCCTCTGTTTCAGCCCCTCTGTTTCAGCCCCTCTGTTTCTCGCCCTCTGTTTCTCGCCCTCTGTTTCTCGCCCTCTGTTTCTCGATCTCTGTTTCTTGCCCTCTGTTCATCGCCCTCTGTTTCAGCCCCTCTGTTTCAGCCCCTCTGTTTCAGCCCCTCTGTTTCAGCCCCTCTGTTTCTCGCCCTCTGTTTCTCGCCCTCTGTTTCAGCCCCTCTGTTTCTCGCCCTCTGTTTCTCGCCCTCTGTTTCTCGCCCTCTGTATCAGCCCCTCTGTTTCAGCCCCTCTGTTTCAGCCCCTCTGTTTCTCGCCCTCTGTTTCTCGCCCACTGTTTCTCGCCCTCTGTTTCAGCCCCTCTGTTTCAGCCCCTCTGTTTCTCGCCCTCTGTTTCTCGCCCTCTGTTTCTCGCCCTCTGTTTCTCGCCCTCTGTTTCTCGCTCTTTGTTTCTCGCCCTCTGTTTCTCGCACTCTGTTTCAGCCCCTCTGTTTCAGCCCCTCTGTTTCAGCCCCTCTGTTTCATCCCCTCTGTTTCAGCCCCTCTGTTTCAGCCCCTCTGTTTCTCGCCCTCTGTTTCTCGCCCTCTGTTTCTCGCCCTCTGTTTCTCGCTCTCTGTTTCTCGCCCTCTGTTTCTCGCCCTCTGTTTCAGCCCCTCTGTTTCAGCCCCTCTGTTTCAGCCCCTCTGTTTCTCGCCCTCTGTTTCAGCCCCTCTGTTTCAGCCCCTCTTTTTCTCGCCCTCTGTTTCATCCCCTCTGTTTCAGCCCCTCTGTTTCAGCTCCTCTGTTTCAGCCCCTCTGTTTCAGCCCCTCTGTTTCTCGCCCTCTGTTTCTCGCCCTCGGTTTCAGCCCCTCTGTTTCTCGCCATCTGTTTCAGCCCCTCTGTTTCTCGCCCTCTGATACAGCCCCTCTGTTTCAGCCCCTCTGTTTCAGCCCCTCTTTTAAAGCCCTTCTGTTTAAGCCCCTCTGTTTCAGCCCCTCTGTTTCTCGCCCTCTGTTTCAGACCCTCTGTTTCAGCACCTCAGTATCAGCCCCTCTCTTTCAGCCCCTCTGTTTCTCGCCCTCTGTTTCTCGCCCTCTGTTTCTCGCCCTCTGTTTCTCGCCCACTGTTTCAGCCCCTCTGTTTCAGCCCCACTGTATCAGCCCATCTGTTTCTCGCCCTCTGTTTCTCGCCCTCTGTTTCTCGCCCTCTGTTTCTCGCCCACTGTTTCAGCCCCTCTGTTTCAGCCCCACTGTATCAGCCCATCTGTTTCAGCCCCTCTGTTTCAGCCCCTCTGTTTCAGCCCCTCTGTTTCTCGCCCTCTGTTTCTCTTTCTCTGTTTCTCGCCCACTGTTTCATCCCCTCTGTTTCTCGCCCACTGTTTCAGCCCCTCTGTTTCTCGCCATCTGTTTCAGCCCCTCTGTTTCAGCCCCTCTGTTTCTCGCCCTCTGTTTCAGCCCCTCTTTTTCAGCCCCTCTGTTTCAGCCCCTCTGTTTCACCACCTCTGTTTCTCGCCCTCTGTTTCTCGCCCTCTGTTTCAGCCCCTCTGTTTCAGCCCCTCTGTTTCAGCCCCTCTGTTTCTCGCCCTCTGTTTCTCGCCCTCTGTTTCTCGCCCTCTGTTTCTCGATCTCTGTTTCTCGCCCTCTGTTTCTCGCCCTCTGTTTCAGCCCCTCTGTTTCAGCCCCTCTGTTTCAGCCCCTCTGTTTCAGCCCCTCTGTTTCTCGCCCTCTGTTTCTCGCCCTCTGTTTCAGCCCCTCTGTTTCTCGCTCTCTGATTCTTGCCCTCTGTTTCTCGCCCTCTGTTTCAGCCCACTCTGTTTCAGCCCCTCTCTTTCAGCCCCTCTGTTTCTCGCCCTCTGTTTCTCGCCCACTGTTTCTCGCCCTCTGTTTCAGCCCCTCTGTTTCAGCCCCTCTGTTTCTCGCCCTCTGTTTCTCGCCCTCAGTTTCTCGCCCTCTGTTTCTCGCTCTTTGTTTCTCGCCCTCTGTTTCTCGCATTCTGTTTCAGCCCCTCTGTTTCAGCCACTCTGTTTCAGCCCCTCTGTTTCATCCCCTCTGTTTCAGCCCCTCTGTTTCAGCCCCTCTGTTTCTCGCCCTCTGTTTCTCGCCCTCTGTTTCTCGCCCTCTGTTTCTCGCTCTCTGTTTCTCGCCCTCAGTTTCTCGCCCTCTGTTTCAGCCCCTCTGTTTCAGCCCCTCTGTTTCAGCCCCTCTGTTTCTCTCCCTATGTTTCTCGCCCACTGTTTCTCGCCCTCTGTTTCAGCCCCTCTGTTTCAGCCCCTATGTTTCAGCCCCTCTGTTTCAGCCCCTCTGTTTCTCCCCCTCTGTTTCATCCCCTCTGTTTCAGCCCCTCTGTTTCAGCTCCTCTGTTTCAGCCCCTCTGTTTCAGCCCCTCTGTTTCTCGCCCTCTGTTTCTCGCCCTCGGTTTCAGCCCCTCTGTTTCTCGCCCTCTGTTTCAGCCCCTCTGTTTCTCGCCCTCTGTTTCAGCCCCTCTGTTTCAGCCCCTCTGTTTCAGCCCCTCTTTTAAAGCCCTTCTGTTTATGCCCCTCTGTTTCAGCCCCTCTGTTTCTCGCCCTCTGTTTCAGACCCTCTGTTTCAGCCCCTCAGTATCAGCCCCTCTCTTTCAGCCCCTCTGTTTCTCGCCCTCTGTTTCTCGCCCTCTGTTTCTTCACCTCTGTTTCTCGCCCACTGTTTCAGCCCCTCTCTTTCTCGCCCACTGTTGCAGACCCGCTGTATCTCGCCCTCTGTTTCAGACCCTCTGTTTCAGCCCCTCTGTTTCAGCCCCTCTGTTTCTCGCCATCTGTTTCAGCCCCTCTGTTTCAGCCCCTCTGTTTCTCGCCCTCTGTTTCAGCCCCTCTGTTTCAGCCCCTCTGTTTCAGCCCCTCTGTTTCAGCACCTCTGTTTCTCGCCCTTTGTTTCTCGCCCTCTGTTTCAGCCCCTCTGTTTCAGCCCCTCTGTTTCAGCCCCTCTGTTTCAGCACCTCTGTTTCTCGATCTCTGTTTCTCGCCCTCTGTTTCTCGCCCTCTGTTTCTCGCCCTCTGTTTCTCGCCCACTGTTTCAGCCCCTCTGTTTCAGCCCCACTGTATCAGCCCATCTGTTTCAGCCCCTCTGTTTCAGCCCCTCTGTTTCAGCCCCTCTGTTTCAGCCCCTCTGTTTCTCGCCCTCTGTTTCTCTTTCTCTGTTTCTCGCCCTCTGTTTCATCCCCTCTGTTTCTCGCCCACTGTTTCAGCCCCTCTGTTTCTCGCCATCTGTTTCAGCCCCTCTGTTTCAGCCCCTCTGTTTCTCGCCCTCTGTTTCAGCCCCTCTGTTTCAGCCCCTCTGTTTCAGCCCCTCTGTTTCAGCCCCTCTGTTTCAGCCCCTCTGTTTCTCGCCCTCTGTTTCTCGCCCTCTGTTTCAGCCCCTCTGTTTCAGCCCCTCTGTTTCAGCCCCTCTGTTTCTCGCCCTCTGTTTCTCGCCCTCTGTTTCTCGCCCTCTGTTTCTCGATCTCTGTTTCTCGCCCTCTGTTTCTCGCCCTCTGTTTCAGCCCCTCTGTTTCAGCCCCTCTGTTTCAGCCCCTCTGTTGCAGCCCCTCTGTTTCAGCCCCTCTGTTTCTCGCCCTCTGTTTCTCGCCCTCTGTTTCAGCCCCTCAGTTTCTCGCTCTCTGTTTCTCGCCCTCTGTTTCTCGCCCTCTGTTTCAGCCCCTCTGTTTCAGCCCCTCTGTTTCAGCCCCTCTTTTTCTCGCCCTCTGTTTCTCGCCCACTGTTTCTCGCCCTCTGTTTCAGCCCCTCTGTTTCAGCCCCTCTGTTTCTCGCCCTCTGTTTCTCGCCCTCTGTTTCTCGCCCTCTGTTTCTCGCTCTTTGTTTCTCGCCCTCTGTTTCTCGCACACTGTTTCAGCCCCTCTGTTTCAGCCCCTCTGTTTCAGCCCCTCTGTTTCATCCCCTCTGTTTCAGCCCCTCTGTTTCAGCCCCTCTGTTTCTCGCCCTCTGTTTCTCGCCCTCTGTTTCTCGCTCTCTGTTTCTCGCCCTCTGTTTCTCGCCCTCTGTTTTTCGCCCTCTGTTTCAGCCCCTCTGTTTCAGCCCCTCTGTTTCAGCCCCTCTGTTTCTCGCCCTCTGTTTCTCGCCCACTGTTTCTCGCCCTCTGTTTCAGCCCCTCTGTTTCAGCCCCTCTGTTTCAGCCCCTCTGTTTCAGCCCCTCTGTTTCAGCCCCTCTGTTTCTCGCCCTCTGTTTCATCCCCTCTGTTTCAGCCCCTCTGTTTCAGCTCCTCTGTTTCAGCCCCTCTGTTTCAGCCCCTCTGTTTCTCGCCCTCTGTTTCTCGCCCTCGGTTTCAGCCCCTCTGTTTCTCGCCCTCTGTTTCAGCCCCTCTGTTTCTCGCCCTCTGTTTCAGCCCCTCTGTTTCAGCCCCTCTGTTTCAGCCCCTCTTTTAAAGCCCTTCTGTTTAAGCCCCTCTGTTTCAGCCCCTCTGTTTCTCGCCCTCTGTTTCAGACCCTCTGTTTCAGCCCCTCAGTATCAGCCCCTCTCTTTCAGCCCCTCTGTTTCTCGCCCTCTGTTTCTCGCCCTCTGTTTCTCGCCCTCTGTTTCTCGCCCCCTGTTTCAGCCCCTCTGTTTCAGCCCCACTGTATCAGCCCATCTGTTTCAGCCCCTCTGTTTCAGCCCCTCTGTATCAGCCCCACTGTATCAGCCCATCTGTTTCAGCCCCTCTGTTTCAGCCCCTCTGTTTCAGCCCCTCTGTTTCAGCCCCTCTGTTTCTCGCCCTCTGTTTCTCTTTCTCTGTTTCTCGCCCTCTGTTTCATCCCCTCTGTTTGTCGCCCACTGTTTCAGCCCCTCTGTTTCTCGCCATCTGTTTCAGCCCCTCTGTTTCAGCCCCTCTGTTTCTCGCCCTCTGTTTCAGCCCCTCTGTTTCAGCCCCTCTGTTTCAGCCCCTCTGTTTCAGCCCCTCTGTTTCTCTCCCTCTGTTTCTCGCCCTCTGTTTCAGCCCCTCTGTTTCAGCCCCTCTGTTTCAGCCCCTCTGTTTCTCGCCCTCTGTTTCTCGCCCTCTGTTTCTCGTCCTCTGTTTCTCGATCTTTGTTTCTTGCCCTCTGTTTCTCGCCCTCTGTTTCAGCCCCTCTGTTTCAGCCCCTCTGTTTCAGCCCCTCTGTTTCAGCCCCTCTGTTTCTCGCCCTCTGTTTCTCGCCCTCTGTTTCAGCCCCTCTGTTTCTCGCCCTCTGTTTCTCGACCTCTGCTTCTCGCCCTCTGTTTCAGCCCCTCTGTTTCAGCCCCTCTGTTTCAGCCCCTCTGTTTCTCGCCCTCTGTTTCTCGCCCACTGTTTCTCGCCCTCTGTTTCAGCCCCTCTGTTTCAGCCCCTCTGTTTCTCGCCCTCTGTTTCTCGCCCTCTGTTTCTCGCCCTCTGTTTCTCGCCCTCTGTTTCTCGCTCTTTGTTTCTCGCCCTCTGTTTCTCGCACTCTGTTTCAGCCCCTCTGTTTCAGCCCCTCTGTTTCAGCCCCTCTGTTTCATCCCCTCTGTTTCAGCCCTTCTGTTTCAGCCCCTCTGTTTCTCGCCCTCTGTTTCTCGCCCTCTGTTTCTCGCCCTCTGTTTCTCGCTCTCTGTTTCTCGCCCTCTGTTTCTCGCCCTCTGTTTCAGCCCCTCTGTTTCAGCCCCTCTGTTTCAGCCCCTCTGTTTCTCGCCCTCTGTTTCAGCCCCTCTGTTTCAGCCCCTCTGTTTCTCGCCCTCTGTTTCATCCCCTCTGTTTCAGCCCCTCTGTTTCAGCTCCTCTGTTTCAGCCCCTCTGTTTCAGCCCCTCTGTTTCTCGCCCTCTGTTTCTCGCCCTCGGTTTCAGCCCCTCTGTTTCTCGCCATCTGTTTCAGCCCCTCTGTTTCTCGCCCTCTGTTTCTCGCCCTCGGTTTCAGCCCCTCTGTTTCTCGCCGTCTGTTTCAGCCCCTCTGTTTCTCGCCCTCTGATACAGCCCCTCTGTTTCAGCCCCTCTGTTTCAGCCCCTCTGTTTCAGCACCTCTGTTTCTCGCCCTCTGTTTCTCTTTCTCTGTTTCTCGCCCTCTGTTTCATCCCCTCTGTTTCTCGCCCACTGTTTCAGCCCCTCTGTTTCTCGCCATCTGTTTCAGCCCCTCTGTTTCAGCCCCTCTGTTTCTCGCCCTCTGTTTCAGCCCCTCTGTTTCAGCCCCTCTGTTTCAGCCCCTCTGTTTCAGCCTCTCTGTTTCTCTACCTCTGTTTCTCGCCCTCTGTTTCAGCCCCTCTGTTTCAGCCCCTCTGTTTCAGCCCCTCTGTTTCTCGCCCTCTGTTTCTCGCCCTCTGTTTCTCGTCCTCTGTTTCTCGATCTTTGTTTCTTGCCCTCTGTTTCTCGCCCTCTGTTTCAGCCCCTCTGTTTCAGCCCCTCTGTTTCAGCCCCTCTGTTTCAGCCCCTCTGTTTCTCGCCCTCTGTTTCTCGCCCTCTGTTTCAGCCCCTCTGTTTCAGCCCCTCTGTTTCAGCCCCTCTGTTTCTCGCCCTCTGTTTCTCGCCCACTGTTTCTCGCCCTCTGTTTCAGCCCCTCTGTTTCAGCCCCTCTGTTTCTCGCCCTCTGTTTCTCGCCCTCTGTTTCTCGCCCTCTGTTTCTCGCCCTCTGTTTCTCGCTCTTTGTTTCTCGCCCTCTGTTTCTCGCACTCTGTTTCAGCCCCTCTGTTTCAGCCCCTCTGTTTCAGCCCCTCTGTTTCATCCCCTCTGTTTCAGCCCCTCTGTTTCAGCCCCTCTGTTTCTCGCCCTCTGTTTCTCGCCCTCTGTTTCTCGCCCTCTGTTTCTCGCTCTCTGTTTCTCGCCCTCTGTTTCTCGCCCTCTGTTTCAGCCCCTCTGTTTCAGCCCCTCTGTTTCAGCCCCTCTGTTTCTCGCCCTCTGTTTCAGCCCCTCTGTTTCAGCCCCTCTTTTTCTCGCCCTCTGTTTCATCCCCTCTGTTTCAGCCCCTCTGTTTCAGCTCCTCTGTTTCAGCCCCTCTGTTTCAGCCCCTCTGTTTCTCGCCCTCTGTTTCTCGCCCTCGGTTTCAGCCCCTCTGTTTCTCGCCATCTGTTTCAGCCCCTCTGTTTCTCGCCCTCTGATACAGCCCCTCTGTTTCAGCCCCTCTGTTTCAGCCCCTCTTTTAAAGCCCTTCTGTTTAAGCCCCTCTGTTTCAGCCCCTCTGTTTCTCGCCCTCTGTTTCAGACCCTCTGTTTCAGCCCCTCAGTATCAGCCCCTCTCTTTCAGCCCCTCTGTTTCTCGCCCTCTGTTTCTCGCCCTCTGTTTCTCGCCCTCTGTTTCTCGCCCACTGTTTCAGCCCCTCTGTTTCAGCCCCACTGTATCAGCCCATCTGTTTCTCGCCCTCTGTTTCTCGCCCTCTGTTTCTCGCCCTCTGTTTCTCGCCCACTGTTTCAGCCCCTCTGTTTCAGCCCCACTGTATCAGCCCATCTGTTTCAGCCCCTCTGTTTCAGCCCCTCTGTTTCAGCCCCTCTGTTTCTCGCCCTCTGTTTCTCTTTCTCTGTTTCTCGCCCACTGTTTCATCCCCTCTGTTTCTCGCCCACTGTTTCAGCCCCTCTGTTTCTCGCCATCTGTTTCAGCCCCTCTGTTTCAGCCCCTCTGTTTCTCGCCCTCTGTTTCTCGCCCACTGTTTCAGCCCACTCTGTTTCAGCCCCTCTCTTTCAGCCCCTCTGTTTCTAGCCCTCTGTTTCTCGCCCACTGTTTCTCGCCCTCTGTTTCAGCCCCTCTGTTTCAGCCCCTCTGTTTCTCGCCCTCTGTTTCTCGCCCTCAGTTTCTCGCCCTCTGTTTCTCGCTCTTTGTTTCTCGCCCTCTGTTTCTCGCATTCTGTTTCAGCCCCTCTGTTTCAGCCCCTCTGTTTCAGCCCCTCTGTTTCATCCCCTCTGTTTCAGCCCCTCTGTTTCAGCCCCTCTGTTTCTCGCCCTCTGTTTCTCGCCCTCTGTTTCTCGCCCTCTGTTTCTCGCTCTCTGTTTCTCGCCCTCTGTTTCTCGCCCTCTGTTTCAGCCCCTCTGTTTCAGCCCCTCTGTTTCAGCCCCTCTGTTTCTCGCCCTCTGTTTCTCGCCCACTGTTTCTCGCCCTCTGTTTCAGCCCCTCTGTTTCAGCCCCTCTGTTTCAGCCCCTCTGTTTCAGCCCCTCTGTTTCTCCCCCTCTGTTTCATCCCCTCTGTTTCAGCCCCTCTGTTTCAGCTCCTCTGTTTCACCCCCTCTGTTTCAGCCCCTCTGTTTCTCGCCCTCTGTTTCTCGCCCTCTGTTTCTCGCCCTCGGTTTCAGCCCCTCTGTTTCTCGCCCTCTGTTTCAGCCCCTCTGTTTCAGCCCCACTGTTTCAGCCCCTCTTTTAAAGCCCTTCTGTTTAAGCCCCTCTGTTTCAGCCCCTCTGTTTCTCGCCCTCTGTTTCAGACCCTCTGTTGCAGCCCCTCAGTATCTTCCCCTCTGTTTCTCGTCCTCTGTTTCTCGCCCTCTGTTTCTCGCCCTCTGTTTCTCGCCCACTGTTTCAGCCCCTCTGTTTCAGCCCCACTGTATCAGCCCATCTTTTTCAGCCCCTCTGTTTCAGCCCCTCTGTTTCAGCCCCTCTGTTTCAGCCCCTCTGTTTCTCGCCCTCTGTTTCTCTTTCTCTGTTTCTCGCCCTCTGTTTCAGCCCCTCTGTTTCTCGCCCTCTGTTTCAGCCCATCTGTTTCAGCCCCTCTGTTTCAGCCCCTCTGTTTCAGCCCCTCTGTTTCAGCCCCTCTGTTTCTCGCCCTCTGCTTCTCGCCCTCTGTTTCAGCCCCTCTGTTTCAGCCCCTCTGTTTCAGCCCCTCTGTTTCTCGCCCTCTGTTTCTCGCACTCTGTTTCTCGCCCTCTGTTTCTCGATCTCTGTTTCTCGCCCTCTGTTTCTCGCCCTCAGTTTCAGCCCCTCTGTTTCATCCCCTCTGTTTCAGCCCCTCTGTTTCAGCCCCTCTGTTTCAGCCCCTCTGTTTCAGCCCCTCTGTTTCTCGCCCTCTGTTTCTCGCCCTCTGTTTCAGCCCCTCTGTTTCTCGCTCTCTGTTTCTCGCCCTCTGTTTCTCGCCCTCTGTTTCAGCCCCTCTGTTTCAGCCCCTCTGTTTCAGCCCCTCTGTTTCTCGCCCTCTGTTTCTCGCCCACTGTTTCTCGCCCTCTGTTTCAGCCCCTCTGTTTCAGCCCCTCTGTTTCAGCCCCTCTGTTTCAGCCCCTCTGTTTCTCGCCCTCTGTTTCTCGCCCTCTGTTTCTTGCCCTCTGTTTCTCGCTCTCTGTTTCTCGCCCTCTGTTTCTCGCCCTCTGTTTCAGCCCCTCTGTTTCAGCCCCTCTGTTTCAGCCCCTCTGTTTCTCGACCTCTGTTTCAGCCCCTCTGTTTCTCGCCCTCTGTTTCTCGCCCACTGTTTCTCGCCCTCTGTTTCAGCCCCTCTGTTTCAGCCCCTCTGTTTCAGCCCCTCTGTTTCTCGCCCTCTGTTTCTCGCCCACTGTTTCTCGCCCTCTGTTTCAGCCCCTCTGTTTCAGCCCCTCTGTTTCAGCCCCTCTGTTTCAGCCCCTCTGTTTCTCGCCCTCTGTTTCTCGCCCTCTGTTTCTTGCCCTCTGTTTCTCGCTCTCTGTTTCTCGCCCTCTGTTTCAGCCCCTCTGTTTCAGCCCCTCTGTTTCAGCCCCTCTGTTTCTCGCCCTCTGTTTCTCGCCCTCTGTTTCTCGCCCTCAGTTTCAGCCCCTCTGTTTCAGCCCCTTCGTTTCAGCCCCTCTGTTTCTGCCCCTCTGTTTCTCGCCCACTGTTTCTCGTCCTCTGTTTCAGCCCCTCTGTTTCAGCCTGTCTGTTTCAGCCCCTCTGTTTCAGCACCTCTGTTTCAGCCCCTCTGTTTCTCGCCCTCTGTTTCTCGCCCTCTGTTTCTCGCCCTCTGTTTCTCGCCCTCTGTTTCAGCCCCTCTGTTTAAGCCGCTCTGTTTCTCGCCCTCTGTTTCAGCCCCTCTGTTTCAGCCTCTCAGTTTCAGCCCCTCTGTTTCTCCCCCTCTGTTTCAGCACCTCTGTTTCTCGCCCTCTCTTTCAGCCCCTCTCTTTCTCGCCCACTGTTGCAGACCCGCTGTATCTCGCCCTCTGTTTCAGCCCCTCTGTTTCAGCCCCTCTGTTTCAGCCCCTCTGTTTCTCGCCATCTGTTTCAGCCCCTCTGTTTCAGCCCCTCTGTTTCTCGCCCTCTGTTTCAGCCCCTCTGTTTCAGCCCCTCTGTTTCAGCCCCTCTGTTTCAGCACCTCTGTTTCTCGCCCTTTGTTTCTCGCCCTCTGTTTCAGCCCCTCTGTTTCAGCCCCTCTGTTTCAGCCCCTCTGTTTCAGCACCTCTGTTTCTCGATCTCTGTTTCTCGCCCTCTGTTTCTCGCCCTCTGTTTCTCGCCCTCTGTTTCTCGCCCACTGTTTCAGCCCCTCTGTTTCAGCCCCACTGTATCAGCCCATCTGTTTCAGCCCCTCTGTTTCAGCCCCTCTGTTTCAGCCCCTCTGTTTCAGCCCCTCTGTTTCTCGCCCTCTGTTTCTCTTTCTCTGTTTCTCGCCCTCTGTTTCATCCCCTCTGTTTCTCGCACACTGTTTCAGCCCCTCTGTTTCTCGCCATCTGTTTCAGCCCCTCTGTTTCAGCCCCTCTGTTTCTCGCCCTCTGTTTCAGCCCCTCTGTTTCAGCCCCTCTGTTTCAGCCCCTCTGTTTCAGCCCCTCTGTTTCAGCCCCTCTGTTTCTCGCCCTCTGTTTCTCGCCCTCTGTTTCAGCCCCTCTGTTTCAGCCCCTCTGTTTCAGCCCCTCTGTTTCTCGCCCTCTGTTTCTCGCCCTCTGTTTCTCGCCCTCTGTTTCTCGATCTCTGTTTCTCGCCCTCTGTTTCTCGCCCTCTGTTTCAGCCCCTCTGTTTCAGCCCCTCTGTTTCAGCCCCTCTGTTGCAGCCCCTCTGTTTCAGCCCCTCTGTTTCTCGCCCTCTGTTTCTCGCCCTCTGTTTCAGCCCCTCAGTTTCTCGCTCTCTGTTTCTCGCCCTCTGTTTCTCGCCCTCTGTTTCAGCCCCTCTGTTTCAGCCCCTCTGTTACTCGCCCTCTGTTTCTCGCCCTCTGTTTCTCGCCCTCTGTTTCTCGCCCTCTGTTTCTCGCTCTTTGTTTCTCGCCCTCTGTTTCTCGCACTCTGTTTCAGCCCCTCTGTTTCAGCCCCTCTGTTTCAGCCCCTCTGTTTCTCGCCCTCTGTTTCTCGCCCTCTGTTTCTCGCCCTCTGTTTCTCGCCCTCTGTTTCTCGCTCTTTGTTTCTCGCCCTCTGTTTCTCGCACTCTGTTTCAGCCCCTCTGTTTCAGCCCCTCTGTTTCAGCCCCTCTGTTTCATCCCCTCTGTTTCAGCCCCTCTGTTTCAGCCCCTCTGTTTCTCGCCCTCTGTTTCTCGCCCTCTGTTTCTCGCCCTCTGTTTCTCGCTCTCTGTTTCTCGCCCTCTGTTTCTCGCCCTCTGTTTCTCGCCCTCTGTTTCAGCCCCTCTGTTTCAGCCCCTCTGTTTCAGCCCCTCTGTTTCTCGCCCTCTGTTTCTCGCCCACTGTTTCTCGCCCTCTGTTTCAGCCCCTCTGTTTCAGCCCCTCTGTTTCAGCCCCTCTGTTTCAGCCCCTCTGTTTCAGCCCCTCTGTTTCTCGCCCTCTGTTTCATCCCCTCTGTTTCAGCCCCTCTGTTTCAGCTCCTCTGTTTCAGCCCCTCTGTTTCAGCCCCTCTGTTTCTCGCCCTCTGTTTCTCGCCCTCGGTTTCAGCCCCTCTGTTTCTCGCCCTCTGTTTCAGCCCCTCTGTTTCTCGCCCTCTGTTTCAGCCCCTCTGTTTCAGCCCCTCTGTTTCAGCCCCTCTTTTAAAGCCCTTCTGTTTAAGCCCCTCTGTTTCAGCCCCTCTGTTTCTCGCCCTCTGTTTCAGACCCTCTGTTTCAGCCCCTCAGTATCACCCCCTCTCTTTCAGCCCCTCTGTTACTCGCCCTCTGTTTCTCGCCCTCTGTTTCTCGCCCTCTGTTTCTCGCCCCCTGTTTCAGCCCCTCTGTTTCAGCCCCACTGTATCAGCCCATCTGTTTCAGCCCCTCTGTTTCAGCCCCTCTGTTTCAGCCCCTCTGTTTCAGCCCCTCTGTTTCTCGCCCTCTGTTTCTCTTTTTCTGTTTCTCGCCCTCTGTTTCATCCCCTCTGTTTCTCGCCCACTGTTTCAGCCCCTCTGTTTCTCGCCATCTGTTTCAGCCCCTCTGTTTCAGCCCCTCTGTTTCTCGCCCTCTGTTTCAACCCCTCTGTTTCAGCCCCTCTGTTTCAGCCCTTCTGTTTCTCGCCCTCTGCTTCTCGCCCTCTGTTTCAGCCCCTCTGTTTCAGCCCCTCTGTTTCTGCCCCTCTGTTTCAGCCCCTCTGTTTCAGCCCCTCTGTTTCTCGCCCTCTGCTTCTCGCCCTCTGTTTCAGCCCCTCTGTTTCTCGCCCTCTGTTTCTCGCCCTCTGTTTCTCGATCTCTGTTTCTCGCCCTCTGTTTCTCGCCCTCTGTTTCTCGCCCTCTGTTTCTCGATCTCTGTTTCTCGCCCTCTGTTTCTCGCCCTCTGTTTCAGCCCCTCTGTTTCAGCCCCTCTGTTTCAGCCCCTCTGTTTCAGCCCCTCTGTTTCAGCCCCTCTGTTTCTCGCCCTCTGTTTCTCGCCCTCTGTTTCAGCCCCTCTGTTTCTCGCTCTCTGTTTCTCGCCCTCTGTTTCTCGCCCTCTGTTTCAGCCCCTCTGTTTCAGCCCCTCTGTTTCAGCCCCTCTGTTTCTCGCCCACTGTTTCTCGCCCACTGTTTCTCGCCCTCTGTTTCAGCCCCTCTGTTTCAGCCCCTCTGTTTCAGCCCCTCTGTTTCTCGCCCTCTGTTTCTCGCCCTCTGTTTCTTGCCCTCTGTTTCTCGCTCACTGTTTCTCGACATCTGTTTCTCGCCCTCTGTTTCAGCCCCTCTGTTTCAGACCCTCTGTTTCAGCCCCTCTGTTTCTCGCCCTCTGTTTCAGCCCCTCTGTTTCTCGCCCTCTGTTTCTCGCCCGCTGTTTCTCGCCCTCTGTTTCAGCCCCTCTGTTTCAGCCCCTCTGTTTCAGCCCCTCTGTTTCTCGCCCTCTGTTTCTCGCCCACTGTTTCTCGCCCTCTGTTTCAGCCCCTCTGTTTCAGCCCCTCTGTTTCAGCCCCTCTGTTTCAGCCCCTCTGTTTCTCGCCCTCTGTTTCTCGCCCTCTGTTTCTTGCCCTCTGTTTCTCGCTCTCTGTTTCTCGCCCTCTGTTTCAGCCCCTCTGTTTCAGCCCCTCTGTTTCTCGCCCTCTGTTTCTCGCCCTCTGTTTCTCGCCCTCAGTTTCAGCCCCTCTGTTTCAGCCCCTCTGTTTCAGCCCCTCTTTTTCTCGCCCTCTGTTTCAGCCCCTCTGTTTCAGCCCCTCTGTTTCAGCCCCTCTGTTTCAGATCCTCTGTTTCTCGCCCTCTGTTTCTCGCCCTCTGTTTCTCGCCCTCTGTTTCTCGCCCTCTGTTTCAGCCCTTCTGTTTCAGCCCCTCTGTTTCAGCCCCTCTGTTTCTCGCCCTCTGTTTCTCGCCCTCTGTTTCTCGCTCTCTGTTTCTGGCCCTCTGTTTCTCGGCCTCTGTTTCAGCCCCTCTGTTTCAGCTCCTCTGTTCCTCGCTCTCTGTTTCTCGCCCTCTGTTTCAGCCCCTCTGTTTCTCGCCCACTGTTTCAGCCCCTCTGTTTCTCGCCATCTCTTTCAGCCCCTATGTTTCATCCCCTCTGTTTCTCGCCCTCTGTTTCAGCCCCTCTGTTTCAGCCCCTCTGTTTCTCGCCCTCTGTTTCAGCCCCTCTGTTTCAGCACCTCTGTTTCTCGCCCTTTGTTTCTCGCCCTCTGTTTCAGCCCCTCTGTTTCTCGCCCTCTGTTTCAGCCCCTCTGTTTCAGTCCCTCTGTTTCAGCCCCTCTGTTTCCGCCCCTCTGTTTCAGCCCCTCTGTTTCAGCCCCTCTGTTTCAGCCCCTCTGTTTCTCGCCCTCTGTTTCAGCCCCTCTGTTTCAGCCCCTCTGTATCAGCCCCTCTGTTTCTCGCCCACTGTTTCTCGCCCTCTGTTTCTCGCCCTCTGTTTCTCGCTCTTTGTTTCTCGCCCTCTGTTTCTCGCCCTCTGTTTCAGCCCCTCTGTTTCAGCCAAACTGTTTCAGCCCCTCTGTTTCATCCCCTCTGTTTCAGCCCCTCTGTTTCAGCCCCTCTGTTTCTCGCCCTCTGTTTCTCGCCCTCTGTTTCTCGCCCTCTGTTTCTCGCTCTCTGTTTCTCGCCCTCTGTTTCTCGCCCTCTGTTTCAGCCCCTCTGTTTCAGCCCCTCTGTTTCAGCCCCTCTGTTTCTCGCCCACTGTTTCTCGCCCTCAGTTTCAGCCCCTCTGATTCAGCCCCTCTGTTTCAGCCCCTCTATTTCAGCCCCTCTGTTTCAGCCTCTCTGTTTCAGACCCTCTGTTTCAGCCCCTCTGTTTCAGCCCCTCTGTTTCAGCACCTCTGTTTCTCGCCCTTTGTTTCTCGCCCTCTGTTTCAGCCCCTCTGTTTCTCGCCCTCTGTTTCAGCCCCTCTGATTCTCGCACTCTGTTTCAGCCCCTCTGTTTCAACCCCTCTGTTTCTCGCCCTCTGTTTCAGCCCCTCTGTTTCAGCCCCTCTGTATCAGCCCCTCTGTTTCAGCCCCTCTGTTTCTCGCCCTCTGTTTCTCGCCCTCTGTTTCAGCCCCTCTGTTTCAGCCCCTCTGTTTCAGCCCCTCTGTTTCAGCCCCTCTGATTCTCGCCCTCTGTTTCTCGCCCTTTGTTTCTCGCCCTCTGTTTGAGCCCCTCTGTTTCTCGACCTCTGTTTCAGCCCCTCTGTTTCTCGCACTCTGTTTCAGCCCCTCTGTTTCAGCCCCTCTGTTTCTCGCCCTGTGTTTCGGCCCCTCTGTTTCAGCCCCTCTGTATCAGCCCCTCTGGTTCAGCCCCTCTGTTTCTCGCCCTCTGTTTCTCGCCCTCTGTTTCAGCCCCTCTGTTTCAGCCCCTCTGTTTCTCGCCCTCTGTTTCAGCCCCTCTGTTTCAGTCCCTCTGTTTCAGCCCCTCTGTTTCCGCCCCTCTGTTTCAGCCCCTCTGTTTCAGCCCCTCTGTTTCAGCCCCTCTGTTTCTCGCCCTCTGTTTCAGCCCCTCTGTATCAGCCCCTCTGTTTCAGCCCCTCTGTTTCTCGCCCTCTGTTTCTCGCCCTCTGTTTAAGCCCCTCTGTTTCAGCCCCTCTGTTTCAGCCCCTCTGTTTCAGCCCCTCTGATTCTCGCCCTCTGTTTCTCGCCCTCTGTTTCTCGCCCTCTGTTTCTCGCTCTCTGTTTCTCGCCCTCTGTTTCTCGCCCTCTGTTTCAGCCCCTCTGTTTCTGCCCCTTTGTTTCAGCCCCTCTGTTTCAGCCCCTCTGTTTCAGCCCCACTGTTTCTCGCCCTCTGTTTCTCGCCCTCTGTTTCTCGCCCTCTGTTTCTCGACCTCTGTTTCTCGCCCTCTGTTTCAGCCCCTCTGTTTCAGCCCCTCTGTTTCAGCCCCTCTGTATCAGCCCCTCTGTTTCAGCCCCTCTGTTTCTCGCCCTCTGTTTCTAACCCTCTGTTTCAGCCCCTCTGTTTCAGCCCCTCTGTTTCAGCCCCTCTGTTTCAGTCCCTCTGTTTCAGCACCTCTGTTTCAGCCCCTCTGTTTCTCGCCCTCTGTTTCTCGCCCTCTGTTTTTCGCCCTCTGTTTCTCGTCCTCTGTTTCTCGCCCTCTGTTTCAGCCCCTCTGTTTCAGTCCCTCTGTTTCAGCCCCTCTGTTTCTCGCCCTCTGTTTCTCTCCCTCTGTTTCAGCCCCTCTGTTTCAGCCCCTCTGTTTCAGCCCCTCTGTTTCTCGCCCTCTGTTTCAGCCCCTCTGTTTCATCCCCTCTGTTTCTCGCCCTCTGTTTCAGCCCCTCTGTTTCAGCCCCTCTGTATCAGCCCCTCTGTTTCAGCCCATCTGTTTCTCGCCCTCTGTTTCTCGCCCTCTGTTTCAGCCCCTCTGTTTCAGCCCCTCTGTTTCAGCCCCTCTGTTTCAGCCCCTCTGTTTCTCGCCCTCTGTTTCTCGCCCTCTGTTTCTCGCCCTCTGTTTCTCGCTCTCTGTTTCTCGCCCTCTGTTTCAGCCCCTCTGTTTCTCGCCCACTGTTTCAGCCCCTCTGTTTCTCGCCATCTGTTTCAGCCCCTCTGTTTCAGCCCCTCTGTTTCTCGCCCTCTGTTTCAGACTCTCTGTTTCAGCCCCTCTGTTTCAGCCCCTCTGTTTCAGCACCTCTGTTTCTCGCCCTTTGTTTCTCGCCCTCTGTTTCAGCCCCTCTGTTTCTCGCCCTCTGTTTCAGCCCCTCTGTTTCTCGCACTCTGTTTCAGCCCCTCTGTTTCAACCCCTCTGTTTCTCGCCCTCTGTTTCAGCCCCTCTGTTTCAGCCCCTCTGTATCAGCCCCTCTGTTTCAGCCCCTCTGTTTCTCGCCGTCTGTTTCTCGCCAACTGTTTCAGCCCCTCTGTTTCAGCCCCTCTGTTTCAGCCCCTCTGTTTCAGCCCCTCTGTTTCAGCCCCTCTGATTCTCGCCCTCTGTTTCTCGCCCTCTGTTTCTCGCCCTCTGTTTCTCGCTCTCTGTTTGTCGCCCTCTGTTTCTCGCCCTCTGTTTCAGCCCCTCTGTTTCTCCCCCTCTGTTTCAGCCCCTCTGTTTCAGCCCCTCTGTTTCAGCCCCTCTGTTTCTCGCCCTCTGTTTCTCGCCCTCTGTTTCTTGCCCTCTGTTTCTCGCTCTCTGTTTCTCGCCCTCTGTTTCTCGCCCTCTGTTTCAGCACCTCTGTTTCAGCCCCTCTGTTTCAGCACCTCTGTTTCTCGCCCTCTGTTTCTCGCCCTCTGTTTCTCGCCCTCTGTTTCAGCCCCTCTGTTTCAGCCCCTCTGTTTCAGCCCCTCTGTTTCAGCCCCTCTGTTTCACGCCCTCTGTTTCTCGCCCTCTGTTTCTCGCCCTCTGTTTCTCGCTCTCTGTTTCTCGCCCTCTGTTTCAGCCCCTCTGTTTCTCGCCCACTGTTTCAGCCCCTGTGTTTCTCGCCATCTGTTTCAGCCCCTCTGTTTCAGCCCCTCTGTTTCTCGCCCTCTGTTTCAGACCCTCTGTTTCAGCCCCTCTGTTTCAGCCCCTCTGTTTCAGCACCTCTGTTTCTCGCCCTTTGTTTCTCGCCCTCTGTTTCAGCCCCTCTGTTTCTCGCCCTCTGTTTCAGACCCTCTGTTTCTCGCACTCTGTTTTAGCCCCTCTGTTTCAACCCCTCTGTTTCTCGCCCTCTGTTTCAGCCCCTCTGTTTCAGCCCCTCTGTTTCTCGCCCTCTGTTTCTCGCCCTCTGTTTCAGCCCCTCTGTTTCAGCCCCTCTGTTTCAGCCCCTCTGTTTCAGCCCCTTTGTTTCAGCCCCTCTGATTCTCGCCCTCTGTTTCTCGCCCTCTGTTTCTCGCCCTCTGTTTCTCGCTCTCTGTTTGTCTCCCTCTGTTTCTCGCCCTCTGTTTCAGCCCCTCTGTTTCTGTCCCTCTGTTTCAGCCCCTCTGTTTCAGCCCCTCTGTTTCAGCCCCTCTGTTTCTCGCCCTCTGTTTCTCGCCCTCTGTTTCTTGCCCTCTGTTTCTCGCTCTCTGTTTCTCGCCCTCTGTTTCTCGCCCTCTGTTTCAGCACCTCTGTTTCAGCCCCTCTGTTTCAGCCCCTCTGTTTCTCGCCCTCTGTTTCTCGCCCTCTGTTTCTCGCCCTCAGTTTCAGCCCAACTGTTTCAGCCCCTTTGTTTCAGCCCCTCTGTTTCAGCCCCTCTGTTTCTCGCCCACTGTTTCTCGCCCACTGTTTCAGTCCCTCTGTTTCAGCCCCTCTGTTTCTCGCCCTCTGTTTCTCGACCTCTGTTTCTCGCCCTCTGTTTCTCGCTCTTTGTTTCTCGCCCTCTGTTTCTCGCACTCTGTTTCAGCCCCTCTGTTTCAGCCCCTCTGTTTCAGCCCCTCTGTTTCATCCCCTCTGTTTCAGCCCCTCTGTTTCAGCCCCTCTGTTTCTCGCCCTCTGTTTCTCGCCCTCTGTTTCTCGCCCTCTGTTTCTCGCTCTCTGTTTCTCGCCCTCTGTTTCTCGCCCTCTGTTTCAGCCCCTCTGTTTCAGCCCCTCTGTTTCAGCCCCTCTGTTTCTCGCCCTCTGTTTCAGCCCCTCTGTTTCAGCCCCTCTTTTTCTCGCCCTCTGTTTCATCCCCTCTGTTTCAGCCCCTCTGTTTCAGCTCCTCTGTTTCAGCCCCTCTGTTTCAGCCCCTCTGTTTCTCGCCCTCTGTTTCTCGCCCTCGGTTTCAGCCCCTCTGTTTCTCGCCATCTGTTTCAGCCCCTCTGTTTCTCGCCCTCTGATACAGCCCCTCTGTTTCAGCCCCTCTGTTTCAGCCCCTCTTTTAAAGCCCTTCTGTTTAAGCCCCTCTGTTTCAGCCCCTCTGTTTCTCGCCCTCTGTTTCAGACCCTCTGTTTCAGCCCCTCAGTATCAGCCCCTCTCTTTCAGCCCCTCTGTTTCTCGCCCTCTGTTTCTCGCCCTCTGTTTCTCGCCCTCTGTTTCTCGCCCACTGTTTCAGCCCCTCTGTTTCAGCCCCACTGTATCAGCCCATCTGTTTCTCGCCCTCTGTTTCTCGCCCTCTGTTTCTCGCCCTCTGTTTCTCGCCCACTGTTTCAGCCCCTCTGTTTCAGCCCCACTGTATCAGCCCATCTGTTTCAGCCCCTCTGTTTCAGCCCCTCTGTTTCAGCCCCTCTGTTTCTCGCCCTCTGTTTCTCTTTCTCTGTTTCTCGCCCACTGTTTCATCCCCTCTGTTTCTCGCCCACTGTTTCAGCCCCTCTGTTTCTCGCCATCTGTTTCAGCCCCTCTGTTTCAGCCCCTCTGTTTCTCGCCCTCTGTTTCAGCCCCTCTGTTTCAGCCCCTCTGTTTCAGCCCCTCTGTTTCACCCCCTCTGTTTCTCGCCCTCTGTTTCTCGCCCTCTGTTTCAGCCCCTCTGTTTCAGCCCCTCTGTTTCAGCCCCTCTGTTTCTCGCCCTCTGTTTCTCGCCCTCTGTTTCTCGCCCTCTGTTTCTCGATCTCTGTTTCTCGCCCTCTGTTTCTCGCCCTCTGTTTCAGCCCCTCTGTTTCTGCCCCTCTGTTTCAGCCCCTCTGTTTCAGCCCCTCTGTTTCTCGCCCTCTGTTTCTCGCCCTCTGTTTCAGCCCCTCTGTTTCTCGCTCTCTGATTCTAGCCCTCTGTTTCTCGCCCTCTGTTTCAGCCCACTCTGTTTCAGCCCCTCTCTTTCAGCCCCTCTGTTTCTCGCCCTCTGTTTCTCGCCCACTGTTTCTCGCCCTCTGTTTCAGCCCCTCTGTTTCAGCCCCTCTGTTTCTCGCCCTCTGTTTCTCGCCCTCAGTTTCTCGCCCTCTGTTTCTCGCTCTTTGTTTCTCGCCCTCTGTTTCTCGCATTCTGTTTCAGCCCCTCTGTTTCAGCCCCTCTGTTTCAGCCCCTCTGTTTCATCCCCTCTGTTTCAGCCCCTCTGTTTCAGCCCCTCTGTTTCTCGCCCTCTGTTTCTCGCCCTCTGTTTCTCGCCCTCTGTTTCTCGCTCTCTGTTTCTCGCCCTCTGTTTCTCGCCCTCTGTTTCAGCCCCTCTGTTTCAGCCCCTCTGTTTCAGCCCCTCTGTTTCTCGCCCTCTGTTTCTCGCCCACTGTTTCTCGCCCTCTGTTTCAGCCCCTCTGTTTCAGCCCCTCTGTTTCAGCCCCTCTGTTTCAGCCCCTCTGTTTCTCCCCCTCTGTTTCATCCCCTCTGTTTCAGCCCCTCTGTTTCAGCTCCTCTGTTTCACCCCCTCTGTTTCAGCCCCTCTGTTTCTCGCCCTCTGTTTCTCGCCCTCTGTTTCTCGCCCTCGGTTTCAGCCCCTCTGTTTCTCGCCCTCTGTTTCAGCCCCTCTGTTTCAGCCCCACTGTTTCAGCCCCTCTTTTAAAGCCCTTCTGTTTAAGCCCCTCTGTTTCAGCCCCTCTGTTTCTCGCCCTCTGTTTCAGACCCTCTGTTGCAGCCCCTCAGTATCTTCCCCTCTGTTTCTCGTCCTCTGTTTCTCGCCCTCTGTTTCTCGCCCTCTGTTTCTCGCCCACTGTTTCAGCCCCTCTGTTTCAGCCCCACTGTATCAGCCCATCTTTTTCAGCCCCTCTGTTTCAGCCCCTCTGTTTCAGCCCCTCTGTTTCAGCCCCTCTGTTTCTCGCCCTCTGTTTCTCTTTCTCTGTTTCTCGCCCTCTGTTTCAGCCCCTCTGTTTCTCGCCCTCTGTTTCAGCCCATCTGTTTCAGCCCCTCTGTTTCAGCCCCTCTGTTTCAGCCCCTCTGTTTCAGCCCCTCTGTTTCTCGCCCTCTGCTTCTCGCCCTCTGTTTCAGCCCCTCTGTTTCAGCCCCTCTGTTTCAGCCCCTCTGTTTCTCGCCCTCTGTTTCTCGCACTCTGTTTCTCGCCCTCTGTTTCTCGATCTCTGTTTCTCGCCCTCTGTTTCTCGCCCTCAGTTTCAGCCCCTCTGTTTCATCCCCTCTGTTTCAGCCCCTCTGTTTCAGCCCCTCTGTTTCAGCCCCTCTGTTTCAGCCCCTCTGTTTCTCGCCCTCTGTTTCTCGCCCTCTGTTTCAGCCCCTCTGTTTCTCGCTCTCTGTTTCTCGCCCTCTGTTTCTCGCCCTCTGTTTCAGCCCCTCTGTTTCAGCCCCTCTGTTTCAGCCCCTCTGTTTCTCGCCCTCTGTTTCTCGCCCACTGTTTCTCGCCCTCTGTTTCAGCCCCTCTGTTTCAGCCCCTCTGTTTCAGCCCCTCTGTTTCAGCCCCTCTGTTTCTCGCCCTCTGTTTCTCGCCCTCTGTTTCTTGCCCTCTGTTTCTCGCTCTCTGTTTCTCGCCCTCTGTTTCTCGCCCTCTGTTTCAGCCCCTCTGTTTCAGCCCCTCTGTTTCAGCCCCTCTGTTTCTCGACCTCTGTTTCAGCCCCTCTGTTTCTCGCCCTCTGTTTCTCGCCCACTGTTTCTCGCCCTCTGTTTCAGCCCCTCTGTTTCAGCCCCTCTGTTTCAGCCCCTCTGTTTCTCGCCCTCTGTTTCTCGCCCACTGTTTCTCGCCCTCTGTTTCAGCCCCTCTGTTTCAGCCCCTCTGTTTCAGCCCCTCTGTTTCAGCCCCTCTGTTTCTCGCCCTCTGTTTCTCGCCCTCTGTTTCTTGCCCTCTGTTTCTCGCTCTCTGTTTCTCGCCCTCTGTTTCAGCCCCTCTGTTTCAGCCCCTCTGTTTCAGCCCCTCTGTTTCTCGCCCTCTGTTTCTCGCCCTCTGTTTCTCGCCCTCAGTTTCAGCCCCTCTGTTTCAGCCCCTTCGTTTCAGCCCCTCTGTTTCTGCCCCTCTGTTTCTCGCCCACTGTTTCTCGTCCTCTGTTTCAGCCCCTCTGTTTCAGCCTGTCTGTTTCAGCCCCTCTGTTTCAGCCCCTCTGTTTCAGCCCCTCTGTTTCTCGCCCTCTGTTTCTCGCCCTCTGTTTCTCGCCCTCTGTTTCTCGCCCTCTGTTTCAGCCCCTCTGTTTAAGCCGCTCTGTTTCTCGCCCTCTGTTTCAGCCCCTCTGTTTCAGCCTCTCAGTTTCAGCCCCTCTGTTTCTCCCCCTCTGTTTCAGCACCTCTGTTTCTCGCCCTCTCTTTCAGCCCCTCTCTTTCTCGCCCACTGTTGCAGACCCGCTGTATCTCGCCCTCTGTTTCAGCCCCTCTGTTTCAGCCCCTCTGTTTCAGCCCCTCTGTTTCTCGCCATCTGTTTCAGCCCCTCTGTTTCAGCCCCTCTGTTTCTCGCCCTCTGTTTCAGCCCCTCTGTTTCAGCCCCTCTGTTTCAGCCCCTCTGTTTCAGCACCTCTGTTTCTCGCCCTTTGTTTCTCGCCCTCTGTTTCAGCCCCTCTGTTTCAGCCCCTCTGTTTCAGCCCCTCTGTTTCAGCACCTCTGTTTCTCGATCTCTGTTTCTCGCCCTCTGTTTCTCGCCCTCTGTTTCTCGCCCTCTGTTTCTCGCCCACTGTTTCAGCCCCTCTGTTTCAGCCCCACTGTATCAGCCCATCTGTTTCAGCCCCTCTGTTTCAGCCCCTCTGTTTCAGCCCCTCTGTTTCAGCCCCTCTGTTTCTCGCCCTCTGTTTCTCTTTCTCTGTTTCTCGCCCTCTGTTTCATCCCCTCTGTTTCTCGCACACTGTTTCAGCCCCTCTGTTTCTCGCCATCTGTTTCAGCCCCTCTGTTTCAGCCCCTCTGTTTCTCGCCCTCTGTTTCAGCCCCTCTGTTTCAGCCCCTCTGTTTCAGCCCCTCTGTTTCAGCCCCTCTGTTTCAGCCCCTCTGTTTCTCGCCCTCTGTTTCTCGCCCTCTGTTTCAGCCCCTCTGTTTCAGCCCCTCTGTTTCAGCCCCTCTGTTTCTCGCCCTCTGTTTCTCGCCCTCTGTTTCTCGCCCTCTGTTTCTCGATCTCTGTTTCTCGCCCTCTGTTTCTCGCCCTCTGTTTCAGCCCCTCTGTTTCAGCCCCTCTGTTTCAGCCCCTCTGTTGCAGCCCCTCTGTTTCAGCCCCTCTGTTTCTCGCCCTCTGTTTCTCGCCCTCTGTTTCAGCCCCTCAGTTTCTCGCTCTCTGTTTCTCGCCCTCTGTTTCTCGCCCTCTGTTTCAGCCCCTCTGTTTCAGCCCCTCTGTTTCTCGCCCTCTGTTTCTCGCCCTCTGTTTCTCGCCCTCTGTTTCTCGCCCTCTGTTTCTCGCTCTTTGTTTCTCGCCCTCTGTTTCTCGCACTCTGTTTCAGCCCCTCTGTTTCAGCCCCTCTGTTTCAGCCCCTCTGTTTCTCGCCCTCTGTTTCTCGCCCTCTGTTTCTCGCCCTCTGTTTCTCGCCCTCTGTTTCTCGCTCTTTGTTTCTCGCCCTCTGTTTCTCGCACTCTGTTTCAGCCCCTCTGTTTCAGCCCCTCTGTTTCAGCCCCTCTGTTTCATCCCCTCTGTTTCAGCCCCTCTGTTTCAGCCCCTCTGTTTCTCGCCCTCTGTTTCTCGCCCTCTGTTTCTCGCCCTCTGTTTCTCGCTCTCTGTTTCTCGCCCTCTGTTTCTCGCCCTCTGTTTCTCGCCCTCTGTTTCAGCCCCTCTGTTTCAGCCCCTCTGTTTCAGCCCCTCTGTTTCTCGCCCTCTGTTTCTCGCCCACTGTTTCTCGCCCTCTGTTTCAGCCCCTCTGTTTCAGCCCCTCTGTTTCAGCCCCTCTGTTTCAGCCCCTCTGTTTCAGCCCCTCTGTTTCTCGCCCTCTGTTTCATCCCCTCTGTTTCAGCCCCTCTGTTTCAGCTCCTCTGTTTCAGCCCCTCTGTTTCAGCCCCTCTGTTTCTCGCCCTCTGTTTCTCGCCCTCGGTTTCAGCCCCTCTGTTTCTCGCCCTCTGTTTCAGCCCCTCTGTTTCTCGCCCTCTGTTTCAGCCCCTCTGTTTCAGCCCCTCTGTTTCAGCCCCTCTTTTAAAGCCCTTCTGTTTAAGCCCCTCTGTTTCAGCCCCTCTGTTTCTCGCCCTCTGTTTCAGACCCTCTGTTTCAGCCCCTCAGTATCACCCCCTCTCTTTCAGCCCCTCTGTTACTCGCCCTCTGTTTCTCGCCCTCTGTTTCTCGCCCTCTGTTTCTCGCCCCCTGTTTCAGCCCCTCTGTTTCAGCCCCACTGTATCAGCCCATCTGTTTCAGCCCCTCTGTTTCAGCCCCTCTGTTTCAGCCCCTCTGTTTCAGCCCCTCTGTTTCTCGCCCTCTGTTTCTCTTTCTCTGTTTCTCGCCCTCTGTTTCATCCCCTCTGTTTCTCGCCCACTGTTTCAGCCCCTCTGTTTCTCGCCATCTGTTTCAGCCCCTCTGTTTCAGCCCCTCTGTTTCTCGCCCTCTGTTTCAACCCCTCTGTTTCAGCCCCTCTGTTTCAGCCCTTCTGTTTCTCGCCCTCTGCTTCTCGCCCTCTGTTTCAGCCCCTCTGTTTCAGCCCCTCTGTTTCTGCCCCTCTGTTTCAGCCCCTCTGTTTCAGCCCCTCTGTTTCTCGCCCTCTGCTTCTCGCCCTCTGTTTCAGCCCCTCTGTTTCTCGCCCTCTGTTTCTCGCCCTCTGTTTCTCGATCTCTGTTTCTCGCCCTCTGTTTCTCGCCCTCTGTTTCTCGCCCTCTGTTTCTCGATCTCTGTTTCTCGCCCTCTGTTTCTCGCCCTCTGTTTCAGCCCCTCTGTTTCAGCCCCTCTGTTTCAGCCCCTCTGTTTCAGCCCCTCTGTTTCAGCCCCTCTGTTTCTCGCCCTCTGTTTCTCGCCCTCTGTTTCAGCCCCTCTGTTTCTCGCTCTCTGTTTCTCGCCCTCTGTTTCTCGCCCTCTGTTTCAGCCCCTCTGTTTCAGCCCCTCTGTTTCAGCCCCTCTGTTTCTCGCCCACTGTTTCTCGCCCACTGTTTCTCGCCCTCTGTTTCAGCCCCTCTGTTTCAGCCCCTCTGTTTCAGCCCCTCTGTTTCAGCCCCTCTGTTTCTCGCCCTCTGTTTCTCGCCCTCTGTTTCTTGCCCTCTGTTTCTCGCTCACTGTTTCTCGACATCTGTTTCTCGCCCTCTGTTTCAGCCCCTCTGTTTCAGACCCTCTGTTTCAGCCCCTCTGTTTCTCGCCCTCTGTTTCAGCCCCTCTGTTTCTCGCCCTCTGTTTCTCGCCCGCTGTTTCTCGCCCTCTGTTTCAGCCCCTCTGTTTCAGCCCCTCTGTTTCAGCCCCTCTGTTTCTCGCCCTCTGTTTCTCGCCCACTGTTTCTCGCCCTCTGTTTCAGCCCCTCTGTTTCAGCCCCTCTGTTTCAGCCCCTCTGTTTCAGCCCCTCTGTTTCTCGCCCTCTGTTTCTCGCCCTCTGTTTCTTGCCCTCTGTTTCTCGCTCTCTGTTTCTCGCCCTCTGTTTCAGCCCCTCTGTTTCAGCCCCTCTGTTTCTCGCCCTCTGTTTCTCGCCCTCTGTTTCTCGCCCTCAGTTTCAGCCCCTCTGTTTCAGCCCCTCTGTTTCAGCCCCTCTTTTTCTCGCCCTCTGTTTCAGCCCCTCTGTTTCAGCCCCTCTGTTTCAGCCCCTCTGTTTCAGATCCTCTGTTTCTCGCCCTCTGTTTCTCGCCCTCTGTTTCTCGCCCTCTGTTTCTCGCCCTCTGTTTCAGCCCTTCTGTTTCAGCCCCTCTGTTTCAGCCCCTCTGTTTCTCGCCCTCTGTTTCTCGCCCTCTGTTTCTCGCTCTCTGTTTCTGGCCCTCTGTTTCTCGGCCTCTGTTTCAGCCCCTCTGTTTCAGCTCCTCTGTTCCTCGCTCTCTGTTTCTCGCCCTCTGTTTCAGCCCCTCTGTTTCTCGCCCACTGTTTCAGCCCCTCTGTTTCTCGCCATCTCTTTCAGCCCCTATGTTTCATCCCCTCTGTTTCTCGCCCTCTGTTTCAGCCCCTCTGTTTCAGCCCCTCTGTTTCTCGCCCTCTGTTTCAGCCCCTCTGTTTCAGCACCTCTGTTTCTCGCCCTTTGTTTCTCGCCCTCTGTTTCAGCCCCTCTGTTTCTCGCCCTCTGTTTCAGCCCCTCTGTTTCAGTCCCTCTGTTTCAGCCCCTCTGTTTCCGCCCCTCTGTTTCAGCCCCTCTGTTTCAGCCCCTCTGTTTCAGCCCCTCTGTTTCTCGCCCTCTGTTTCAGCCCCTCTGTTTCAGCCCCTCTGTATCAGCCCCTCTGTTTCTCGCCCACTGTTTCTCGCCCTCTGTTTCTCGCCCTCTGTTTCTCGCTCTTTGTTTCTCGCCCTCTGTTTCTCGCCCTCTGTTTCAGCCCCTCTGTTTCAGCCAAACTGTTTCAGCCCCTCTGTTTCATCCCCTCTGTTTCAGCCCCTCTGTTTCAGCCCCTCTGTTTCTCGCCCTCTGTTTCTCGCCCTCTGTTTCTCGCCCTCTGTTTCTCGCTCTCTGTTTCTCGCCCTCTGTTTCTCGCCCTCTGTTTCAGCCCCTCTGTTTCAGCCCCTCTGTTTCAGCCCCTCTGTTTCTCGCCCACTGTTTCTCGCCCTCAGTTTCAGCCCCTCTGATTCAGCCCCTCTGTTTCAGCCCCTCTATTTCAGCCCCTCTGTTTCAGCCTCTCTGTTTCAGACCCTCTGTTTCAGCCCCTCTGTTTCAGCCCCTCTGTTTCAGCACCTCTGTTTCTCGCCCTTTGTTTCTCGCCCTCTGTTTCAGCCCCTCTGTTTCTCGCCCTCTGTTTCAGCCCCTCTGATTCTCGCACTCTGTTTCAGCCCCTCTGTTTCAACCCCTCTGTTTCTCGCCCTCTGTTTCAGCCCCTCTGTTTCAGCCCCTCTGTATCAGCCCCTCTGTTTCAGCCCCTCTGTTTCTCGCCCTCTGTTTCTCGCCCTCTGTTTCAGCCCCTCTGTTTCAGCCCCTCTGTTTCAGCCCCTCTGTTTCAGCCCCTCTGATTCTCGCCCTCTGTTTCTCGCCCTTTGTTTCTCGCCCTCTGTTTGAGCCCCTCTGTTTCTCGACCTCTGTTTCAGCCCCTCTGTTTCTCGCACTCTGTTTCAGCCCCTCTGTTTCAGCCCCTCTGTTTCTCGCCCTGTGTTTCGGCCCCTCTGTTTCAGCCCCTCTGTATCAGCCCCTCTGGTTCAGCCCCTCTGTTTCTCGCCCTCTGTTTCTCGCCCTCTGTTTCAGCCCCTCTGTTTCAGCCCCTCTGTTTCTCGCCCTCTGTTTCAGCCCCTCTGTTTCAGTCCCTCTGTTTCAGCCCCTCTGTTTCCGCCCCTCTGTTTCAGCCCCTCTGTTTCAGCCCCTCTGTTTCAGCCCCTCTGTTTCTCGCCCTCTGTTTCAGCCCCTCTGTATCAGCCCCTCTGTTTCAGCCCCTCTGTTTCTCGCCCTCTGTTTCTCGCCCTCTGTTTAAGCCCCTCTGTTTCAGCCCCTCTGTTTCAGCCCCTCTGTTTCAGCCCCTCTGATTCTCGCCCTCTGTTTCTCGCCCTCTGTTTCTCGCACTCTGTTTCTCGCTCTCTGTTTCTCGCCCTCTGTTTCTCGCCCTCTGTTTCAGCCCCTCTGTTTCTGCCCCTTTGTTTCAGCCCCTCTGTTTCAGCCCCTCTGTTTCAGCCCCACTGTTTCTCGCCCTCTGTTTCTCGCCCTCTGTTTCTCGCCCTCTGTTTCTCGACCTCTGTTTCTCGCCCTCTGTTTCAGCCCCTCTGTTTCAGCCCCTCTGTTTCAGCCCCTCTGTATCAGCCCCTCTGTTTCAGCCCCTCTGTTTCTCGCCCTCTGTTTCTAACCCTCTGTTTCAGCCCCTCTGTTTCAGCCCCTCTGTTTCAGCCCCTCTGTTTCAGTCCCTCTGTTTCAGCACCTCTGTTTCAGCCCCTCTGTTTCTCGCCCTCTGTTTCTCGCCCTCTGTTTTTCGCCCTCTGTTTCAGCCCCTCTGTTTCAGTCCCTCTGTTTCAGCCCCTCTGTTTCTAGCCCTCTGTTTCTCTCCCTCTGTTTCAGCCCCTCTGTTTCAGCCCCTCTGTTTCAGCCCCTCTGTTTCTCGCCCTCTGTTTCAGCCCCTCTGTTTCATCCCCTCTGTTTCTCGCCCTCTGTTTCAGCCCCTCTGTTTCAGCCCCTCTGTATCAGCCCCTCTGTTTCAGCCCATCTGTTTCTCGCCCTCTGTTTCTCGCCCTCTGTTTCAGCCCCTCTGTTTCAGCCCCTCTGTTTCAGCCCCTCTGTTTCAGCCCCTCTGTTTCTCGCCCTCTGTTTCTCGCCCTCTGTTTCTCGCCCTCTGTTTCTCGCTCTCTGTTTCTCGCCCTCTGTTTCAGCCCCTCTGTTTCTCGCCCACTGTTTCAGCCCCTCTGTTTCTCGCCATCTGTTTCAGCCCCTCTGTTTCAGCCCCTCTGTTTCTCGCCCTCTGTTTCAGACTCTCTGTTTCAGCCCCTCTGTTTCAGCCCCTCTGTTTCAGCACCTCTGTTTCTCGCCCTTTGTTTCTCGCCCTCTGTTTCAGCCCCTCTGTTTCTCGCCCTCTGTTTCAGCCCCTCTGTTTCTCGCACTCTGTTTCAGCCCCTCTGTTTCAACCCCTCTGTTTCTCGCCCTCTGTTTCAGCCCCTCTGTTTCAGCCCCTCTGTATCAGCCCCTCTGTTTCAGCCCCTCTGTTTCTCGCCGTCTGTTTCTCGCCAACTGTTTCAGCCCCTCTGTTTCAGCCCCTCTGTTTCAGCCCCTCTGTTTCAGCCCCTCTGTTTCAGCCCCTCTGATTCTCGCCCTCTGTTTCTCGCCCTCTGTTTCTCGCCCTCTGTTTCTCGCTCTCTGTTTGTCGCCCTCTGTTTCTCGCCCTCTGTTTCAGCCCCTCTGTTTCTCCCCCTCTGTTTCAGCCCCTCTGTTTCAGCCCCTCTGTTTCAGCCCCTCTGTTTCTCGCCCTCTGTTTCTCGCCCTCTGTTTCTTGCCCTCTGTTTCTCGCTCTCTGTTTCTCGCCCTCTGTTTCTCGCCCTCTGTTTCAGCACCTCTGTTTCAGCCCCTCTGTTTCAGCACCTCTGTTTCTCGCCCTCTGTTTCTCGCCCTCTGTTTCTCGCCCTCTGTTTCAGCCCCTCTGTTTCAGCCCCTCTGTTTCAGCCCCTCTGTTTCAGCCCCTCTGTTTCACGCCCTCTGTTTCTCGCCCTCTGTTTCTCGCCCTCTGTTTCTCGCTCTCTGTTTCTCGCCCTCTGTTTCAGCCCCTCTGTTTCTCGCCCACTGTTTCAGCCCCTGTGTTTCTCGCCATCTGTTTCAGCCCCTCTGTTTCAGCCCCTCTGTTTCTCGCCCTCTGTTTCAGACCCTCTGTTTCAGCCCCTCTGTTTCAGCCCCTCTGTTTCAGCACCTCTGTTTCTCGCCCTTTGTTTCTCGCCCTCTGTTTCAGCCCCTCTGTTTCTCGCCCTCTGTTTCAGACCCTCTGTTTCTCGCACTCTGTTTTAGCCCCTCTGTTTCAACCCCTCTGTTTCTCGCCCTCTGTTTCAGCCCCTCTGTTTCAGCCCCTCTGTTTCTCGCCCTCTGTTTCTCGCCCTCTGTTTCAGCCCCTCTGTTTCAGCCCCTCTGTTTCAGCCCCTCTGTTTCAGCCCCTTTGTTTCAGCCCCTCTGATTCTCGCCCTCTGTTTCTCGCCCTCTGTTTCTCGCCCTCTGTTTCTCGCTCTCTGTTTGTCTCCCTCTGTTTCTCGCCCTCTGTTTCAGCCCCTCTGTTTCTGTCCCTCTGTTTCAGCCCCTCTGTTTCAGCCCCTCTGTTTCAGCCCCTCTGTTTCTCGCCCTCTGTTTCTCGCCCTCTGTTTCTTGCCCTCTGTTTCTCGCTCTCTGTTTCTCGCCCTCTGTTTCTCGCCCTCTGTTTCAGCACCTCTGTTTCAGCCCCTCTGTTTCAGCCCCTCTGTTTCTCGCCCTCTGTTTCTCGCCCTCTGTTTCTCGCCCTCAGTTTCAGCCCAACTGTTTCCGCCCCTTTGTTTCAGCCCCTCTGTTTCAGCCCCTCTGTTTCTCGCCCACTGTTTCTCGCCCACTGTTTCAGTCCCTCTGTTTCAGCCCCTCTGTTTCTCGCCCTCTGTTTCTCGACCTCTGTTTCTCGCCCTCTGTTTCTCGCCCTCTGTTTCAGCCCCTCTGTTTCAGCCCCTCTGTTTCAGCACCTCTGTTTCAGCCCCTCTGTTTCAGCCCCTCTGTTTCAGCCCCTCTGTTTCTCGCCCTCTGTTTCTCGCCTTCTGTTTCTCGCCCTATGTTTCTCGCTCTCTGTTTCTCGCCCTCTGTTTCTCGCCCTCTGTTTCAGCCCCTCTGTTTCAGCCCCTCTGCTTCAGCCCCTCTGTTTCTCGCCCTCTGTTTCTCGCCCACTGTTTCTCGCCCTCTGTTTCAGCCCCTCTGTTTCAGCCCCTCTGTTTCAGCCCCTCTGTTTCAGCCCCTCTGTTTCTCGCCCTCTGTTTCTCGCACTCTGTTTCTTGCCCTCTGTTTCTCGCTCTCTGTTTCTCGCCCTCTGTTTCTCGCCCTCTGTTTCAGCCCCTCTGTTTCAGCACCTCTGTTTCAGCCCCTCTGTTTCTCGCCCTCTGTTTCAGCCCCTCTGTTTCTCGCCCACTGTTTCTCGCCCACTGTTTCTCGCCCTCTGTTTCAGCCCCTCTGTTTCAGCCCCTCTGTTTCAGCCCCTCTGTTTCTCGCCCTCTGTTTCTCGCCAACTGTTTCTCGCCCTCTGTTTCAGCCCCTCTGTTTCAGCCCCTCTGTTTCAGCCCCTCTGTTTCAGACCCTCTGTTTCTCGCCCTCTGTTTCTCGCCCTCTGTTTCTTGCCCTCTGTTTCTCGCTCTCTGTTTCTCGCCCTCTGTTTCTCGCCCTCTGTTTCAGCCCCTCTGTTTCAGCCCCTCTGTTTCAGCCCCTCTGTTTCTCGCCCTCTGTTTCTCGCCCTCTGTTTCTCGCCCTCAGTTTCAGCCCCTCTGTTTCAGCCCCTTTGTTTCAGCCCCTCTGTTTCAGCCCCTCTGTTTCTCGCCGACTGTTTCTCGCCCTCTGTTTCAGCCCCTCTGTTTCAGCCCCTCTGTTTCAGCCCCTCTGTTTCAGCCCCTCTGTTTCAGCCCCACTGTTTCAGCCCCTCTGTTTCTCGCCCTCTGTTTCTCGCCCTATGTTTCTCGCCCTCTGTTTCTCGCCCTCTGTTTCAGCCCCTCTGTTTAAGCCCCTCTGTTTCTCGCCCTCTGTTTCTCGCCCTCTGTTTCAGCCCCTCTGTTTCAGCCCCTCAGTTTTAGCCCCTGTGTTTCTCCCCCTCTGTTTCAGCACCTCTGTTTCTCGCCCTCTGTTTCAGCCCCTCTGTTTCAGCCCCTCTGTTTCAGCCCCTCTGTTTCAGCACATCTGTTTCTCGCACTTTGTTTCTCGCCCTCTGTTTCAGCCCCTCTGTTTCTCGCCCTCTGTTTCAGCCCCTCTGTTTCAGCCCCTCTGTTTCAGCCCCTCTGTTTCAGCCCCTCTGTTTCTCGCCATCTTTTTCAGCCCCTCTGTTTCAGCCCCAATGTTTCTCGCCCTCTGTTTCAGCCCCTCTGTTTCAGCCCCTCTGTTTCAGCCCCTCTGTTTCAGAACCTCTGTTTCTCGCCCTTTGTTTCTCGCCCTCTTTTTCAGCCCCTCTGTTTCTCGCCCTCTGTTTCAGCCCCTCTGTTTCTCGCCCTCTGTTTCAGCCCCTCTGTTTCAGTCCCTCTGTTTCAGCCCCTCTGTTTCAGCCCCTCTGTTTCAGCCCCTCTGTTTCACGCCCTCTGTTTCAGCCCCTCTGTTTCAGCCCCTCTGTTTCTCGCCCTCTGTTTCAGCCCCTCTGTTTCAGCCCCTCTGTATCAGCCCCTCTGTTAGGCCCCTCTGTTTCTCGCCCTCTGTTTCTCGCCCTCTGTTTCAGCCCCTCTGTTTCAGCCCCTCTGTTTCAGCCCCTCTGTTTCAGCCCCTCTGTTTCTCGCCCTCTGTTTCTCGCTCTCTGTTTCTCGCCCTCTGTTTCTCGCCCTCTGTTTCAGCCCCTCTGTTTCAGCCCCTCTGTTTCAGCCCCTCTGTTTCAGCCCCTCAGTTTCTCGCCCTCTGTTTCTTTCCCTCTGTTTCTCGCCCTCTGTTTCAGTCCCTCTGTTTCAGTCGCTCTGTTTCAGCCCCTCTGTTTCAGCCCCTCTGTTTCAGCCCCTCTGTTTCAGCCCCTCTGTTTCAGCCCCTCTGTTTCAGCCCCTCTGTTTCTCGCCCTCTGTTTCTCGCCCTCTGTTTCTCACCCTCTGTTTCTCGCTCTCTGTTTCTCGCCCACTGTTTCTCGCCCTCTGTTTCAGCCCCTCTGTTTCAGCCCCTCTGATTCAGCCCCTCTGTTTCTCGCCCTCTGTTTCAGCCCCTCTGTTTCAGCCCCTCTCTTTCTCGCCCTCAGTTTCAGCCCCTCTGTTTCAGCCCCTCTGTTTCAGCCACTCTGTTTCAGCTCCTCTGTTTCTCGCCCTCTGTTTCTCGCCCTCTGTTTCAGCCCCTCTGTTTCAGCCCCTCTGTTTCAGCCCCTCTGTTTCAGCCCCTCTGTTTCTCGCCCTCTGCTTCTCGCCCTCTGTTTCTCGCTCTCTGTTTCTCGCCCTCTGTTTCTCGCCCTCTGTTTCAGCCCCTCTGTTTCAGCCCCTCTGTTTCAGCCCCTCTGTTTCAGCCCCTCTGTTTCAGCCCCTCTGTTTATCGCCCTCTGTTTCTCGCCCACTGTTTCTCGCCCTCTGTTTCTGCCCCTCTGTTTCAGCCATCTGTTTCAGCCCCTCTGTTTCAGCCCCTCTGTTTCTCGCCCTCTGTTTCTCGCCCTCTGTTTCTTGCCCTCTGTTTCTCGCTCTCAGTTTCTCGCCCTCTGTTTCTCGCCCTCTGTTTCAGCCCCACTGTTTCAGCCCCTCTGTTTCAGCCCCTCTGTTTCTCGCCCTCTGTTTCTCGCCCTCTGTTTCTCGCCCTTAGTTTCAGCCCCTCTGTTTCAGCCCCTTTGTTTCAGACCCACTGTTTCAGCCCCTCTGTTTCTCGCCCACTGTTTCTCGCCCTCTGTTTAGGCCCAAGTGTTTCAGCCACTCTGTTTCAGCCCCTCTGTTTCAGCCCCTCTGTTTCAGCCCCTCTGTTTCTCGCCTTCTGTTTCTCGCCCTCTGTTTCTCGCCCACTGTTTCTCCCCCTCTGTTTCAGCCCCTCTGTTTCAGCCCCTCTGTTTCAGCCCTTCTGTTTCTCGCACTCTGTTTCTCGCCCTCTGTTTCATCCCCTCTGTTTCAGCCCCTCAGTTCCAGCCCCTCTGTTTCTCGCCCTCTGTTTCAGCACCTCTGTTTCACGCCCTCTGTTTATCGCCCTCTGTTTCTCACCCTCTGTTTCTCGCTCTCTGTTTCTCGCCCACTGTTTCTCGCCCTCTGTTTCAGCCCCTCTGTTTCAGCCCCTCTGATTCAGCCCCTCTGTTTCTCGCCCTCTGTTTCAGCCCCTCTGTTTCAGCCCCTCTGTTTCTCGCCCTCAGTTTCAGCCCCTCTGTTTCAGCCCCTCTGTTTCAGCCACTCTGTTTCAGCTCCTCTCTTTCTCGCCCTCTGTTTCTCGCCCTCTGTTTCAGCCCCTCTGTTTCAGCCCCTCTGTTTCAGCCCCTCTGTTTCAGCCCCTCTGTTTCTCGCTCTCTGCTTCTCGCCCTCTGTTTCTCGCTCTCTGTTTCTCGCCCTCTGTTTCTCGCCCTCTGTTTCAGCCCCTCTGTTTCAGCCCCTCTGTTTCAGCCCCTCTGTTTCAGCCCCTCTGTTTCAGCCCCTCTGTTTATCGCCCTCTGTTTCTCCACCACTGTTTCTCGCCCTCTGTTTCTGCCCCTCTGTTTCAGCCATCTGTTTCAGCCCCTCTGTTTCAGCCCCTCTGTTTCTCGCCCTCTGTTTCTCGCCCTCTGTTTCTCGCCCTCAGTTTCAGCCCCTCTGTTTCAGCACCTTCGTTTCAGCCCCTCTGTTTCAGGCCCTCTGTTTCTCGCCCACTGTTTCTCGCCCTCTGTTTCAGCCCAAGTGTTTCAGCCACTCAGTTTCAGCCACTCTGTTTCAGCCCCTCTGTTTCAGCCCCTCTGTTTCTCGCCCTCTGTTTCTCGCCCTCTGTTTCTCGCCCTCTGTTTCTCGCCCTCTGTTTCAGCCCCTCTGTTTCAGCCCCTCTGTTTCAGCCCTTCTGTTTCTCGCACTCTGTTTCTCGCCCTCAGTTTCATCCCCTCTGATTCAGCCCCTCAGTTCCAGCCCCTCTGTTTCTCGCCCTCTGTTTCAGCACCTCTGTTTCACGCCCTCTCTTTCAGCCCCTCTCTTTCTCGCCCTCTGTTGAAGACCGTCTGTTTCAGTCCCTCTGTTTCTCGCCCTCTGTTTCTCGCCCTCTGTTTCAGCCCCTCTGTTTCAGCCCCTCTGTTTCAGCCCCTCTGTTTCAGCCCCTCTGTTTCAGCCCCTCTGTTTCTCGCCCTCTGTTTCTCGCCTTCGGTTTCAGCCCCTCTGTTTCTCGCCCTCTGTTTCAGCCCCTCTGTATCTCGCCCTCTGTTTCAGCCCCTCTGTTTCAGCCCCTCTGTTTCAGCCCCTCTGTTTCAGCCCTTCTGTTTCAGCCCCTCTGTTTCAGCCCCTCTGTTTCTCGCCCTCTGTTTCAGACCCTCTGTTTCAGCCCCTCAGTATCAGCCCCTCTGTATCAGCCCCTCTGTTTCTCGCCCTCTGTTTCTCGCCCTCTGTTTCTCGCCCACTGTTTCACCCCCTCTGTTTCAGCCCCTCTGTTTCAGCCCATCTGTTTCAGCCCCACTGTTTCAGCCCCTCTGTTTCAGCCCCTGTGTTTGAGCCACTCTGTTTCTCGCCCTCTGTTTCTCGATCTCTGTTTCTCGCCCTCTGTTTCAGCCCCTCTGTTTCAGCCCCTCTGTATCAGCACCTCTGTTTCAGCCCATCTGTTTCTCGCCCTCTGTTTCTCGCCCTCAGTTTCAGCCCCTCTGTTTCAGCCCCTCTGTTTCAGCCCCTCTGTTTCAGCCCCTCTGTTTCTCGCCCTCTGTTTCTCGCTCTCTGTTTCTCGCCCTCTGTTTCTCGCCCTCTGTTTCAGCCCCTCTGTTTCAGCCCCTCTGTTTCAGCCCCTCTGTTTCAGCCCCTCTGTTTCTCGCCCTCTGTTTCAGCCCCTCTGTTTCAGTCCCTTTGTTTCAGCCCCTCTGTTTCAGCCCCTCAGTTTCAGCCCCTCTGTTTCTCGCCCTCTGTTTCAGCCCCTCTGATTCAGCCCCTCTGTTTCTCGCCCTCAGTTTCAGCCCGTCTGTTTCATCCCCTCTGTTTCAGCCACTCTGTTTCAGCCCCTCTCTTTCTCGCCCTCTCTTACTCGCCGTCTGTTTCAGCCCCTCTGTTTCAGCCCCTCTGTTTCTCGCCCTCTGTTTCTCGCCCTCTGTTTCTCGCCCTCTGTTTCTCGCTCTCTGTTTCTCGCCCTCTGTTTCTCGCCCTCTGTTTCAGCCCCTCTGTTTCAGCCCCTCTGTTTCAGCCCCTCTGTTTCAGCCCCTCTGTTTATCGCCCTCTGTTTCTCGCCCTCTGTTTCTCGCCCTCTGTTTCTCGCTCTCTGTTTCTCGCCCTCTGTTTCTCGCCCTCTGTTTCAGCCCCTCTGTTTCAGCCCCTCTGTTTCAGCCCCTCTGTTTCTCGCCCTCTATTTATCGCCCACTGTTTCTCGCCCTCTGTTTCTGCCCCTCTGTTTCAGCCCCTCTGTTTCAGCCCCTCTGTTTCAGCCCCTCTATTTCTCGCCCTCTGTTTCTCGCCCTCTGTTTCTTGCCCTCTGTTTCTCGCTCTCTGTTTCTCGCCCTCTGTTTCTCGCCCTCTGTTTCTGCCCCTCTGTTTCAGCCCCTCTGTTTCAGCCCGTCTGTTTCTCGCCCTCTGTTTCTCGCCCTGTGTTTCTCGCCCTCAGTTTCAGCCCCTCTGTTTCAGCCCCTTTGTTTCAGCCCCTCTGTTTCAGCCCCTCTGTTTCAGCCCCTCTGTTTCAGCCCCTCTGCTTCAGCCACTCTGTTTCAGCCCCTCTGTTTCAGCCCCTCTGTTTCTCGCCCTCTGTTTCTCGCCCTCTGTTTCTCGCCCTCTGTTTCTCGCCCTCTGTTTCAGCCCCTCTGTTTCAGCCCCTCTGTTTCAGCCCCTCTGTTTCTCGCCCTCTGTTTCTCGCCCTCTGTTTCAGCCCCTCTGTTTCAGCCCCTCAGTTCCAGGCCCTCTGTTTCTCGTCCTCTGTTTCGGCACCTCTGTTTCTCGCCCTCTCTTTCAGCCCCTCTCTTTCTCGCCCTCTGTTGCAGACCCTGTGCTTCAGCCCATCTGTTTCAGCCCCTCTGTTTCAGCCCCTCTGTTTCTCGCCCTCTGTTTCAGCCCCTCTGTTTCTCGCCCTCTGATTCCGCCCCTCTGTTTCTCGCCCTCTGTTGCAGCTCCTCTGTTTCAGCCCCTCTGTTTCAGCCCCTCTGTTTCAGCCCTTCTCTTTCAGCCCCTCTGTTTCAGCCCCTCTGTTTCTCGCCCTCTGTTTCAGACCCTCTGTTTCAGCCCATCTGTTACAGCCCCTCTGTTTCAGCCCCTCAGTTTCTCGCCCTCTGTTTCAGCCCCTCTGTTTCTCGCCCTCTGTTTCCGCCCCTCTGTTTCTCGCCCTCTGTTGCAGCCCCTCTGTTTCAGCCCCTCTGTTTCGGCCCCTCTGTTTCAGCCCTTCTGTTTCAGCCCCTCTGTTTCAGCCCCTCTGTTTCTCGCCGTCTGTTATAGCCCCTCTGTTTCAGCCCCTCTGTTTCAGCCCCTCTGTATCAGCCCCTCTGTTTCTCGCCCTCTGTTTCTCGCCCTCTGTTTCTCGCCCACTGTTTCACCCCCTCTGTTTCAGCCCCTCTGTTTCAGCCCATCTGTTTCAGCCCCACTGATTCAGCCCCTCTGTTTCAGCCCCTGTGTTTCAGCCCCTCTGTTTCTCGCCCTCTGTTTCTCGCTCTCTGTTTCTCGCCCTCTGTTTCAGCCCCTCTGTTTCTGCCCCTCTGTATCAGCACCTCAGTTTCAGCCCATCTGTTTCTCGCCCTCTGTTTCTCGCCCTCAGTTTCAGCCCCTCTGTTTCAGCCCCTCTGTTTCAGCCCCTCTGTTTCAGCCCCTCTGTTTCTCGCCCTCAGTTTCAGCCCCTCTGTTTCAGCCCCTCTGTTTCAGCCCCTCTGTTTCTCGCCCTCTGTTTCTCGCTCTCTGTTTCTCGCCCTCTGTTTCTCGCCCTCTGTTTCAGCCCCTCTGTTTCAGCCCCTCTGTTTCAGCCCCTCTGTTTCAGCCCCTCAGTTTCTCGCCCTCTGTTTCTTTCCCTCTGTTTCTCGCCCTCTGTTTCAGCCCCTCTGTTTCAGTCGCTCTGTTTCAGCCCCTCTGTTTCAGCCCCTCTGTTTCAGCCCCTCTGTTTCAGCCCCTCTGTTTCAGCCCCTCTGTTTCAGCCCCTCTGTTTCTCGCCCTCTGTTTCTCGCCCTCTGTTTCTCACCCTCTGTTTCTCGCTCTCTGTTTCTCGCCCACTGTTTCTCGCCCTCTGTTTCAGCCCCTCTGTTTCAGCCCCTCTGATTCAGCCCCTCTGTTTCTCGCCCTCTGTTTCAGCCCCTCTGTTTCAGCCCCTCTCTTTCTCGCCCTCAGTTTCAGCCCCTCTGTTTCAGCCCCTCTGTTTCAGCCACTCTGTTTCAGCTCCTCTGTTTCTCGCCCTCTGTTTCTCGCCCTCTGTTTCAGCCCCTCTGTTTCAGCCCCTCTGTTTCAGCCCCTCTGTTTCAGCCCCTCTGTTTCTCGCCCTCTGCTTCTCGCCCTCTGTTTCTCGCTCTCTGTTTCTCGCCCTCTGTTTCTCGCCCTCTGTTTCAGCCCCTCTGTTTCAGCCCCTCTGTTTCAGCCCCTCTGTTTCAGCCCCTCTGTTTCAGCCCCTCTGTTTATCGCCCTCTGTTTCTCGCCCACTGTTTCTCGCCCTCTGTTTCTGCCCCTCTGTTTCAGCCATCTGTTTCAGCCCCTCTGTTTCAGCCCCTCTGTTTCTCGCCCTCTGTTTCTCGCCCTCTGTTTCTTGCCCTCTGTTTCTCGCTCTCAGTTTCTCGCCCTCTGTTTCTCGCCCTCTGTTTCAGCCCCACTGTTTCAGCCCCTCTGTTTCAGCCCCTCTGTTTCTCGCCCTCTGTTTCTCGCCCTCTGTTTCTCGCCCTTAGTTTCAGCCCCTCTGTTTCAGCCCCTTTGTTTCAGACCCACTGTTTCAGCCCCTCTGTTTCTCGCCCACTGTTTCTCGCCCTCTGTTTAGGCCCAAGTGTTTCAGCCACTCTGTTTCAGCCCCTCTGTTTCAGCCCCTCTGTTTCAGCCCCTCTGTTTCTCGCCTTCTGTTTCTCGCCCTCTGTTTCTCGCCCACTGTTTCTCCCCCTCTGTTTCAGCCCCTCTGTTTCAGCCCCTCTGTTTCAGCCCTTCTGTTTCTCGCACTCTGTTTCTCGCCCTCTGTTTCATCCCCTCTGTTTCAGCCCCTCAGTTCCAGCCCCTCTGTTTCTCGCCCTCTGTTTCAGCACCTCTGTTTCACGCCCTCTGTTTATCGCCCTCTGTTTCTCACCCTCTGTTTCTCGCTCTCTGTTTCTCGCCCACTGTTTCTCGCCCTCTGTTTCAGCCCCTCTGTTTCAGCCCCTCTGATTCAGCCCCTCTGTTTCTCGCCCTCTGTTTCAGCCCCTCTGTTTCAGCCCCTCTGTTTCTCGCCCTCAGTTTCAGCCCCTCTGTTTCAGCCCCTCTGTTTCAGCCACTCTGTTTCAGCTCCTCTCTTTCTCGCCCTCTGTTTCTCGCCCTCTGTTTCAGCCCCTCTGTTTCAGCCCCTCTGTTTCAGCCCCTCTGTTTCAGCCCCTCTGTTTCTCGCTCTCTGCTTCTCGCCCTCTGTTTCTCGCTCTCTGTTTCTCGCCCTCTGTTTCTCGCCCTCTGTTTCAGCCCCTCTGTTTCAGCCCCTCTGTTTCAGCCCCTCTGTTTCAGCCCCTCTGTTTCAGCCCCTCTGTTTATCGCCCTCTGTTTCTCCACCACTGTTTCTCGCCCTCTGTTTCTGCCCCTCTGTTTCAGCCATCTGTTTCAGCCCCTCTGTTTCAGCCCCTCTGTTTCTCGCCCTCTGTTTCTCGCCCTCTGTTTCTCGCCCTCAGTTTCAGCCCCTCTGTTTCAGCACCTTCGTTTCAGCCCCTCTGTTTCAGGCCCTCTGTTTCTCGCCCACTGTTTCTCGCCCTCTGTTTCAGCCCAAGTGTTTCAGCCACTCAGTTTCAGCCACTCTGTTTCAGCCCCTCTGTTTCAGCCCCTCTGTTTCTCGCCCTCTGTTTCTCGCCCTCTGTTTCTCGCCCTCTGTTTCTCGCCCTCTGTTTCAGCCCCTCTGTTTCAGCCCCTCTGTTTCAGCCCTTCTGTTTCTCGCACTCTGTTTCTCGCCCTCAGTTTCATCCCCTCTGATTCAGCCCCTCAGTTCCAGCCCCTCTGTTTCTCGCCCTCTGTTTCAGCACCTCTGTTTCACGCCCTCTCTTTCAGCCCCTCTCTTTCTCGCCCTCTGTTGAAGACCGTCTGTTTCAGTCCCTCTGTTTCTCGCCCTCTGTTTCTCGCCCTCTGTTTCAGCCCCTCTGTTTCAGCCCCTCTGTTTCAGCCCCTCTGTTTCAGCCCCTCTGTTTCAGCCCCTCTGTTTCTCGCCCTCTGTTTCTCGCCTTCGGTTTCAGCCCCTCTGTTTCTCGCCCTCTGTTTCAGCCCCTCTGTATCTCGCCCTCTGTTTCAGCCCCTCTGTTTCAGCCCCTCTGTTTCAGCCCCTCTGTTTCAGCCCTTCTGTTTCAGCCCCTCTGTTTCAGCCCCTCTGTTTCTCGCCCTCTGTTTCAGACCCTCTGTTTCAGCCCCTCAGTATCAGCCCCTCTGTATCAGCCCCTCTGTTTCTCCCCCTCTGTTTCTCGCCCTCTGTTTCTCGCCCACTGTTTCACCCCCTCTGTTTCAGCCCCTCTGTTTCAGCCCATCTGTTTCAGCCCCACTGTTTCAGCCCCTCTGTTTCAGCCCCTGTGTTTGAGCCACTCTGTTTCTCGCCCTCTGTTTCTCGATCTCTGTTTCTCGCCCTCTGTTTCAGCCCCTCTGTTTCAGCCCCTCTGTATCAGCACCTCTGTTTCAGCCCATCTGTTTCTCGCCCTCTGTTTCTCGCCCTCAGTTTCAGCCCCTCTGTTTCAGCCCCTCTGTTTCAGCCCCTCTGTTTCAGCCCCTCTGTTTCTCGCCCTCTGTTTCTCGCTCTCTGTTTCTCGCCCTCTGTTTCTCGCCCTCTGTTTCAGCCCCTCTGTTTCAGCCCCTCTGTTTCAGCCCCTCTGTTTCAGCCCCTCTGTTTCTCGCCCTCTGTTTCAGCCCCTCTGTTTCAGTCCCTTTGTTTCAGCCCCTCTGTTTCAGCCCCTCAGTTTCAGCCCCTCTGTTTCTCGCCCTCTGTTTCAGCCCCTCTGATTCAGCCCCTCTGTTTCTCGCCCTCAGTTTCAGCCCGTCTGTTTCATCCCCTCTGTTTCAGCCACTCTGTTTCAGCCCCTCTCTTTCTCGCCCTCTCTTACTCGCCGTCTGTTTCAGCCCCTCTGTTTCAGCCCCTCTGTTTCTCGCCCTCTGTTTCTCGCCCTCTGTTTCTCGCCCTCTGTTTCTCGCTCTCTGTTTCTCGCCCTCTGTTTCTCGCCCTCTGTTTCAGCCCCTCTGTTTCAGCCCCTCTGTTTCAGCCCCTCTGTTTCAGCCCCTCTGTTTATCGCCCTCTGTTTCTCGCCCTCTGTTTCTCGCCCTCTGTTTCTCGCTCTCTGTTTCTCGCCCTCTGTTTCTCGCCCTCTGTTTCAGCCCCTCTGTTTCAGCCCCTCTGTTTCAGCCCCTCTGTTTCTCGCCCTCTGTTTCTCGCCCACTGTTTCTCGCCCTCTGTTTCTGCCCCTCTGTTTCAGCCCCTCTGTTTCAGCCCCTCTGTTTCAGCCCCTCTATTTCTCGCCCTCTGTTTCTCGCCCTCTGTTTCTTGCCCTCTGTTTCTCGCTCTCTGTTTCTCGCCCTCTGTTTCTCGCCCTCTGTTTCTGCCCCTCTGTTTCAGCCCCTCTGTTTCAGCCCGTCTGTTTCTCGCCCTCTGTTTCTCGCCCTGTGTTTCTCGCCCTCAGTTTCAGCCCCTCTGTTTCAGCCCCTTTGTTTCAGCCCCTCTGTTTCAGGCCCTCTGTTTCTCGCCCACTGTTTCTCGCCCTCTGTTTCAGCCCCTCTGTTTCAGCCCCTCTGTTTCAGCCCCTCTGCTTCAGCCACTCTGTTTCAGCCCCTCTGTTTCAGCCCCTCTGTTTCTCGCCCTCTGTTTCTCGCCCTCTGTTTCAGCCCCTCTGTTTCAGCCCCTCAGTTCCAGGCCCTCTGTTTCTCGTCCTCTGTTTCGGCACCTCTGTTTCTCGCCCTCTCTTTCAGCCCCTCTCTTTCTCGCCCTCTGTTGCAGACCCTGTGCTTCAGCCCATCTGTTTCAGCCCCTCTGTTTCAGCCCCTCTGTTTCTCGCCCTCTGTTTCAGCCCCTCTGTTTCTCGCCCTCTGATTCCGCCCCTCTGTTTCTCGCCCTCTGTTGCAGCTCCTCTGTTTCAGCCCCTCTGTTTCAGCCCCTCTGTTTCAGCCCTTCTCTTTCAGCCCCTCTGTTTCAGCCCCTCTGTTTCTCGCCCTCTGTTTCAGACCCTCTGTTTCAGCCCATCTGTTACAGCCCCTCTGTTTCAGCCCCTCTGTTTCTCGCCCTCTGTTTCAGCCCCTCTGTTTCTCGCCCTCTGTTTCCGCCCCTCTGTTTCTCGCCCTCTGTTGCAGCCCCTCTGTTTCAGCCCCTCTGTTTCAGCCCCTCTGTTTCAGCCCTTCTGTTTCAGCCCCTCTGTTTCAGCCCCTCTGTTTCTCGCCGTCTGTTATAGCCCCTCTGTTTCAGCCCCTCTGTTTCAGCCCCTCTGTATCAGCCCCTCTGTTTCTCGCCCTCTGTTTCTCGCCCTCTGTTTCTCGCCCACTGTTTCACCCCCTCTGTTTCAGCCCCTCTGTTTCAGCCCATCTGTTTCAGCCCCACTGATTCAGCCCCTCTGTTTCAGCCCCTGTGTTTCAGCCCCTCTGTTTCTCGCCCTCTGTTTCTCGCTCTCTGTTTCTCGCCCTCTGTTTCAGCCCCTCTGTTTCTGCCCCTCTGTATCAGCACCTCAGTTTCAGCCCATCTGTTTCTCGCCCTCTGTTTCTCGCCCTCAGTTTCAGCCCCTCTGTTTCAGCCCCTCTGTTTCAGCCCCTCTGTTTCAGCCCCTCTGTATCTCGCCCTCTGTTTCTCGCTCTCTGTTTCTCGCCCTCTGTTTCTCGCCCTCTGTTTCAGCCCCTCTGTTTCAGCCCCTCTGTTTCAGCCCCTCTGTTTCAGATCCTCTGTTTCTCGCCCGCTGTTTCAGCCCCTCTGTTTCAGTCCCTTTGTTTCAGCCCCTCTGTTTCAGCCCCTCAGTTTCAGCCCCTCTGTTTCTCTCCCTCTGTTTCAGCCCCTCTGTTTCAGCCCCTCAGTTTTAGCCCCTGTGTTTCTCCCCCTCTGTTTCAGCACCTCTGTTTCTCGCCCTCTGTTTCAGCCCCTCTGTTTCAGCCCCTCTGTTTCAGCCCCTCTGTTTCAGCACCTCTGTTTCTCGCCCTTTGTTTCTCGCCCTCTGTTTCAGCCCCTCTGTTTCTCGCCCTCTGTTTCAGCCCCTCTGTTTCAGCCCCTCTGTTTCAGCCCCTCTGTTTCAGCCCCTCTGTTTCTCGCCATTTGTTTCAGCCCCTCTGTTTCAGCCCCAATGTTTCTCGCCCTCTGTTTCAGCCCCTCTGTTTCAGTCCCTCTGTTTCAGCCCCTCTGTTTCAGCACCTCTGTTTCTCGCCCTTTGTTTCTCGCCCTCTTTTTCAGCCCCTCTGTTTCTCGCCCTCTGTTTCAGCCCCTCTGTTTATCGCCCTCTGTTTCAGCCCCTCTGTTTCAGTCCCTCTGTTTCAGCCCCTCTGTTTCAGCCCCTCTGTTTCAGCCCCTCTGTTTCAGCCCCTCTGTTTCAAACCCTCTGTTTCAGCCCCTCTGTTTCAGCCCCTCTGTTTCTCGCCCTCTGTTTCAGCCCCTCTGTTTCAGCCCCTCTGTATCAGCCCCTCTGTTTCAGCCCCTCTGTTTCTCGCCCTCTGTTTCTCGCCCTCTGTTTCAGCCCCTCTGTTTCAGCCCCTCTGTTTCAGCCCCTCTGTTTCAGCCCCTCTGTTTCTCGCCCTCTGTTTCTCGCTCTCTGTTTCTCGCCCTCTGTTTCTCGCCCTCTGTTTCAGCCCCTCTGTTTCAGCCCCTCTGTTTCAGCCCCTCTGTTTCAGCCCCTCTGTGTCTCGCCCTCTGTTTCAGCCCCTCTGTTTCAGCCCCTCTGTTTCAGCCCCTCTGTTTCAGCCCCTCTGTGTCTCGCCCTCTGTTTCTTTCCCTCTGTTTCTCGCCCTCTGTTTCAGCCCCTCTGTTTCAGTCCCTCTGTTTCAGCCCCTCTGTTTCAGCCCCTCTGTTTCAGCCCCTCTGTTTCATCCCCTCTGTTTCAGCCCCTCTGTTTCTGCCCCTCTGTTTCTCGCCCTCTGTTTCTCGCCCTCTGTTTCTCACCCTCTGTTTCTCGCTCTCTGTTTCTCGCCCACTGTTTCTCGCCCTCTGTTTCAGCCCCTCTGTTTCAGCCCCTCTGATTCACCCACTCTGTTTCTCGCCCTCTGTTTCAGCCCCTCTGTTTCAGCCCCTCTGTTTCTCGCCCTCAGTTTCAGCCCCTCTGTTTCAGCCCCTCTGTTTCAGCCACTCTGTTTCAGCTCCTCTGTTTCTCGCCCTCTGTTTCTCGCCCTCTGTTTCAGCCCCTCAGTTCCAGGCCCTCTGTTTCTCGTCCTCTGTTTCGGCACCTCTGTTTCTCGCCCTCTCTTTCAGCCCCTCTCTTTCTCGCCCTCTGTTGCAGACCCTGTGCTTCAGCCCATCTGTTTCAGCCCCTCTGTTTCAGCCCCTCTGTTTCTCGCCCTCTGTTTCAGCCCCTCTGTTTCTCGCCCTCTGATTCCGCCCCTCTGTTTCTCGCCCTCTGTTGCAGCTCCTCTGTTTCAGCCCCTCTGTTTCAGCCCCTCTGTTTCAGCCCTTCTCTTTCAGCCCCTCTGTTTCAGCCCCTCTGTTTCTCGCCCTCTGTTTCAGACCCTCTGTTTCAGCCCATCTGTTACAGCCCCTCTGTTTCAGCCCCTCTGTTTCTCGCCCTCTGTTTCAGCCCCTCTGTTTCTCGCCCTCTGTTTCCGCCCCTCTGTTTCTCGCCCTCTGTTGCAGCCCCTCTGTTTCAGCCCCTCTGTTTCAGCCCCTCTGTTTCAGCCCTTCTGTTTCAGCCCCTCTGTTTCAGCCCCTCTGTTTCTCGCCGTCTGTTATAGCCCCTCTGTTTCAGCCCCTCTGTTTCAGCCCCTCTGTATCAGCCCCTCTGTTTCTCGCCCTCTGTTTCTCGCCCTCTGTTTCTCGCCCACTGTTTCACCCCCTCTGTTTCAGCCCCTCTGTTTCAGCCCATCTGTTTCAGCTCCACTGATTCAGCCCCTCTGTTTCAGCCCCTGTGTTTCAGCCCCTCTGTTTCTCGCCCTCTGTTTCTCGCTCTCTGTTTCTCGCCCTCTGTTTCAGCCCCTCTGTTTCAGCCCCTCTGTTTCAGCCCCTCTGTTTCAGATCCTCTGTTTCTCGCCCTCTGTTTCAGCCCCTCTGTTTCAGTCCCTTTGTTTCAGCCCCTCTGTTTCAGCCCCTCAGTTTCAGCCCCTCTGTTTCTCTCCCTCTGTTTCAGCCCCTCTGTTTCAGCCCCTCAGTTTTAGCCCCTGTGTTTCTCCCCCTCTGTTTCAGCACCTCTGTTTCTCGCCCTCTGTTTCAGCCCCTCTGTTTCAGCCCCTCTGTTTCAGCCCCTCTGTTTCAGCACCTCTGTTTCTCGCCCTTTGTTTCTCGCCCTCTGTTTCAGCCCCTCTGTTTCTCGCCCTCTGTTTCAGCCCCTCTGTTTCAGCCCCTCTGTTTCAGCCCCTCTGTTTCAGCCCCTCTGTTTCTCGCCATTTGTTTCAGCCCCTCTGTTTCAGCCCCAATGTTTCTCGCCCTCTGTTTCAGCCCCTCTGTTTCAGTCCCTCTGTTTCAGCCCCTCTGTTTCAGCACCTCTGTTTCTCGCCCTTTGTTTCTCGCCCTCTTTTTCAGCCCCTCTGTTTCTCGCCCTCTGTTTCAGCCCCTCTGTTTCTCGCCCTCTGTTTCAGCCCCTCTGTTTCAGTCCCTCTGTTTCAGCCCCTCTGTTTCAGCCCCTCTGTTTCAGCCCCTCTGTTTCACGCCCTCTGTTTCAGCCCCTCTGTTTCAGCCCCTCTGTTTCTCGCCCTCTGTTTCAGCCCCTCTGTTTCAGCCCCTCTGTATCAGCCCCTCTGTTTCAGCCCCTCTGTTTCTCGCCCTCTGTTTCTCGCCCTCTGTTTCAGCCCCTCTGTTTCAGCCCCTCTGTTTCAGCCCCTCTGTTTCAGCCCCTCTGTTTCTCGCCCTCTGTTTCTCGCTCTCTGTTTCTCGCCCTCTGTTTCTCGCCCTCTGTTTCAGCCCCTCTGTTTCAGCCCCTCTGTTTCAGCCCCTCTGTTTCAGCCCCTCTGTTTCTCGCCCTCTGTTTCTTTCCCTCTGTTTCTCGCCCTCTGTTTCAGCCCCTCTGTTTCAGTCCCTCTGTTTCAGCCCCTCTGTTTCAGCCCCTCTGTTTCAGCCCCTCTGTTTCATCCCCTCTGTTTCAGCCCCTCTGTTTCAGCCCCTCTGTTTCTCGCCCTCTGTTTCTCGCCCTCTGTTTCTCACCCTCTGTTTCTCGCTCTCTGTTTCTCGCCCACTGTTTCTCGCCCTCTGTTTCAGCCCCTCTGTTTCAGCCCCTCTGATTCAGCCCCTCTGTTTCTCGCCCTCTGTTTCAGCCCCTCTGTTTCAGCCCCTCTGTTTCTCGCCCTCAGTTTCAGCCCCTCTGTTTCAGCCCCTCTGTTTCAGCCACTCTGTTTCAGCTCCTCTGTTTCTCGCCCTCTGTTTCTCGCCCTCTGTTTCAGCCCCTCTGTTTCAGCCCCTCTGTTTCAGCCACTCTGTTTCTCGCCCTCTGTTTCTCGCCCTCTGTTTCTCGCCCTCTGTTTCTCGCTCTCTGTTTCTCGCCCTCTGTTTCTCGCCCTCTGTTTCAGCCCCTCTGTTTCAGTCCCTCTGTTTCAGCCCTCTGTTTCAGCCCCTCTGTTTCAGCCCCTCTGTTTATCGCCCTCTGTTTCTCGCCCACTGTTTCTCGCCCTCTGTTTCTGCCCCTCTGTTTCAGCCATCTGTTTCAGCCTCTCTGTTTCAGCCCCTCTGTTTCTCGCCCTCTGTTTCTCGCCCTCTGTTTCTTGCCCTCTGTTTCTCGCTCTCTGTTTCTCGCCCTCTGTTTCTCGCCCTCTGTTTCAGCCCCTCTGTTTCAGCCCCTCTGTTTCAGCCCCTCTGTTTCTCGCCCTCTGTTTCTCGCCCTCTGTTTCTCGCCCTCAGTTTCAGCCCCTCTGTTTCAGCCCCTTTGTTTCAGCCCCTCTGTTTCAGCCCCTCTGTTTCTCGCACACTGTTTCTCGCCCTCTGTTTCAGCCCAAGTGTTTCAGCCACTCTGTTTCAGCCCCTCTGTTTCAGCCCCTCTGTTTCAGCCCCTCTGTTTCTCGCCCTCTGTTTCTCGCCCTCTGTTTCTCGCCCTCTGTTTCTCGCCTTCTGTTTCAGCCCCTCTGTTTCAGCCCCTCTGTTTCAGCCCTTCTGTTTCTCGCACACTGTTTCTCGCCCTCTGTTTCATCCCCTCTGTTTCAGCCCCTCAGTTCCAGCCCCTATGTTTCTCGCCCTCTGTTTCAGCACCTCTGTTTCTCGCCCTCTCTTTCAGCCCCTCTCTTTCTCGCCCTCTGTTGAAGACCCTCTGTTTCAGCCCCTCTGTTTCAGCCCCTCTGTTTCAGCCCCTCTGTTTCAGACCCTCTGTTTCTCGCCCTCTGTTTCTCGCCCTCTGTTTCAGCCCCTCTGTTTCAACCCCTCTGTTTCAGCTCCTCTGTTTCTCGCTCTCTGTTTGAGCCCCTCTGTTTCAGCCCCTCTGTTTCAGCCCCTCTGTTTCAGCCCCTCTGTTTCAGCCCCTCTGTTTCTCACCCTCTGTTTCTCGCCTTCGGTTTCAGCCCCTCTGTTTCTCGCCCTCTGTTTCAGCCCCTCTGTTTCTCGCCCTCTGTTTCAGCCCCTCTGTTTCAGCCCCACTGTTTCAGCCCCTCTGTTTCAGCCCTTCTGTTTCAGCCCCTCTGTTTCAGCCCCTCTGTTTCTCGCCCTCTGTTTCAGATCCTCTGTTTCAGCCCCTCAGTATCAGCCCCTCTGTATCAGCCCCTCTGTTTCTCGCCCTCTGTTTCTCGCCCTCTGTTTCTCGCCCACTGTTTCAACCCCTCTGTTTCAGCCCCTCTGTTTCAGCCCATCTGTTTCAGCCCCACTGTTTCAGCCCCTCTGTTTCAGCCCCTGTGTTTCAGCCACTCTGTTTCTCGCCCTCTGTTTCTCGCTCTCTGTTTCTCGCCCTCTGTTTCAGCCCCTCTGTTTCAGCCCCTCTGTATCAGCACCTCTGTTTCAGCCCATCTGTTTCTCGCCCTCTGTTTCTCGCCCTCAGTTTCAGCCCCTCTGTTTCAGCCCCTCTGTTTCAGCCCCTCTGTTTCTCGCCCTCTGTTTCTCGCTCTCTGTTTCTCGCCCTCTGTTTCTCGCCCTCTGTTTCAGCCCCTCTGTTTCAGCCCCTCTGTTTCAGCCCCTCTGTTTCAGCCCCTCTGTTTCTCGCCCTCTGTTTCAGCCCCTCTGTTTCAGTCCCTTTGTTTCAGCCCCTCTGTTTCAGCCCCTCAGTTTCAGCCCCTCTGTTTCTCGCCCTCTGTTTCAGCCCCTCTGTTTCAGCCCCTCTGTTTCTCGCCCTCAGTTTCAGCCCCTCTGTTTCAGCCCCTCTGTTTCAGCCACTCTGTTTCAGCCCCTCTCTTTCTCGCCCTCTCTTTCTCGCCCTCTGTTTCAGCCCCTCTGTTTCAGCCCCTCTGTTTCTCGCCCTCTGTTTCTCGCCCTCTGTTTCTCGCCCTCTGTTTCTCGACTCTCTGTTTCTCGCCCTCTGTTTCTCGCCCTCTGTTTCAGCCCCTCTGTTTCAGCCCCTCTGTTTCAGCCCCTCTGTTTCAGCCCCTCTCATTATCGACCTCTGTTTGTCGCCCTCTGTTTCTCGCCCTCTGTTTCTCGCTCTCTGTTTCTCGCCCTCTGTTTCTCGCCCTCTGTTTCAGCCCCTCTGTTTCAGCCCCTCTGTTTCAGCCCCTCTGTTTCTCGCCCTCTGTTTCTCGCCCACTGTTTCTCGCCCTCTGTTTCTGCCCCTCTGTTTCAGCCCCTCTGTTTCAGCCCCTCTGTTTCAGACCCTCTATTTCTCGCCCTCTGTTTCTCGCCCTCTGTTTCTTGCCCTCTGTTTCTCGCTCTCTGTTTCTCGCCCTCTGCTTCTCGCCCTCTGTTTCTGCCCCTCTGTTTCAGCCCCTCTGTTTCAGCCCGTCTGTTTCTCGCCCTCTGTTTCTCGCCCTGTGTTTCTCGCCGTCAGTTTCAGCCCCTCTGTTTCAGCCCCTTTGTTTCAGCCCCTCTGTTTCAGGCCCTCTGTTTCTCGCCCACTGTTTCTCGCCCTCTGTTTCAGCCCCTCTGTTTCAGCCCCTCTGTTTCAGCCCCTCTGCTTCAGCCACTCTGTTTCAGCCCCTCTGTTTCAGCCCCTCTGTTTCTCGCCCTCTGTTTCTCGCCCTCTGTTTCTCGCCCTCTGTTTCTCGCCCTCTGTTTCAGCCCCTCTGTTTCAGCCCCTCTGTTTCAGCCCCTCTGTTTCTCGCCCTCTGTTTCTCGCCCTCTGTTTCAGCCCCTCTGTTTCAGCCCCTCAGTTCCAGGCCCTCTGTTTCTCGTCCTCTGTTTCGGCACCTCTGTTTCTCGCCCTCTCTTTCAGCCCCTCTCTTTCTCGCCCTCTGTTGCAGACCCTCTGTTTCAGCCCATCTGTTTCAGCCCCTCTGTTTCAGCCCCTCTGTTTCTCGCCCTCTGTTTCAGCCCCTCTGTTTCTCGCCCTCTGTTTCCGCCCCTCTGTTTCTCGCCCTCTGTTGCAGCTCCTCTGTTTCAGCCCCTCTGTTTCAGCCCCTCTGTTTCAGCCCTTCTGTTTCAGCCCCTCTGTTTCAGCCCCTCTGTTTCTCGCCCTCTGTTTCAGACCCTCTGTTTCAGCCCATCTGTTTCAGCCCCTCTGTTTCAGCCCCTCTGTTTCTCGCCCTCTGTTTCAGCCCCTCTGTTTCTCGCCCTCTGTTTCCGCCCCTCTGTTTCTCGCCCTCTGTTGCAGCCCCTATGTTTCAGCCCCTCTGTTTCAGCCCCTCTGTTTCAGCCCCTCTGTTTCAGCCCTTCTGTTTCAGCCCCTCTGTTTCAGCCCCTCTGTTTCTCGCCCTCTGTTTCAGACCCTCTGTTTCAGCCCCTCAGTATCAGCCCCTCTGTATCAGCCCCTCTGTTTCTCGCCCTCTGTTTCTCGCCCTCTGTTTCTCGCCCACTGTTTCACCCCCTCTGTTTCAGCGCCTGTGTTTCTTCCCATCTGTTTCAGCCCCACTGTTTCAGCCCCTCTTTTTCAGCCCCTGTGTTTCAGCCCCTCTGTTTCTCGCCCTCTGTTTCTCGTCCTCTGTTTCTCGCCCTCTGTTTCAGCCCCTCTGTTTCAGCCTCTCTGTATCAGCACCTCTGTTTCAGCCCATCTGTTTCTCGCCCTCTGTTTCTCGCCCTCAGTTTCTGCCCCTCTGTTTCAGCCCCTCTGTTTCAGCCCCTCTGTTTCAGCCCCTCTGTTTCTCGCCCTCTGTTTCAGCCCCTCTGTTTCAGTTACTTTGTTTCAGCCCCTCTGTTTCAGCCCCTCAGTTTCAGCCCCTCTGTTTCTCGCCCTCTGTTTCAGCCCCTCTGTTTCAGCCCCTCTGTTTCTCGCCCTCAGTTTCAGCCCCTCTGTTTCAGCCGCTCTGTTTCAGCCCCTCTGTTTCTCGCCCTCTGTTTCTCGCCCTCTGTTTCTCGCCCTCTGTTTCAGCCCCTCTGTTTCAGCCCCTCTGTTTCAGCCCCTCTGTTTCTCGCCCTCTGTTTCTCGCCCTCTGTTTCTCGCCCTCTGTTTCTCGCTCTCTGTTTCTCGCCCTCTGTTTCTCGCCCTCTGTTTCAGCCCCTCTGTTTCAGCCCCTCTGTTTCAGCCCCTCTGTTTCAGCCCCTCTGTTTCTCGCCCTCTGTTTCAGCCCCTCTGTTTCAGTTACTTTGTTTCAGCCCCTCTGTTTCAGCCCCTCAGTTTCAGCCCCTCTGTTTCTCGCCCTCTGTTTCAGCCCCTCTGTTTCAGCCCCTCTGCTTCTCGCCCTCAGTTTCAGCCCCTCTGTTTCAGCCCCTCTGTTTCAGCCACTCTGTTTCAGCCCCTCTCTTTCTCGCCCTCTCTTTCTCGCCCTCTGTTTCAGCCCCTCTGTTTCAGCCCCTCTGTTTCTCGCCCTCTGTTTCTCGCCCTCTGTTTCTCGCCCTCTGTTTCTCGCTCTCTGTTTCTCGCCCTCTGTTTCTCCCCCTCTGTTTCAGCCCCTCTGTTTCAGCCCCTCTGTTTCAGCCCCTCTGTTTCAGCCCCTCTGTTTATCGCCCTCTGTTTCTCGCCCTCTGTTTCTCGCCCTCTGTTTCTCGCTCTCTGTTTCTCGCCCTCTGTTTCTCGCCCTCTGTTTCAGCCCCTCTGTTTCAGCCCCTCTGTTTCAGCCCCTCTGTTTCTCGCCCTCTGTTTCTCGCCCACTGTTTCTCGCCCTCTGTTTCTGCCCCTCTGTTTCAGCCCCTCTGTTTCAGCCCCTCTGTTTCAGACCCTCTATTTCTCGCCCTCTGTTTCTCGCCCTCTGTTTCTTGCCCTCTGTTTCTCGCTCTCTGTTTCTCGCCCTCTGTTTCTCGCCCTCTGTTTCTGCCCCTCTGTTTCAGCCCCTCTGTTTCAGCCCGTCTGTTTCTCGCCCTCTGTTTCTCGCCCTGTGTTTCTCGCCCTCAGTTTCAGCCCCTCTGTTTCAGCCTCTTTGTTTCAGCCCCTCTGTTTCAGGCCCTCTGTTTCTCGCCCACTGTTTCTCGCCCTCTGTTACAGCCCCTCTGTTTCAGCCCCTCTGTTTCAGCCCCTCTGCTTCAGCCACTCTGTTTCAGCCCCTCTGTTTCAGCCCCTCTGTTTCTCGCCCTCTGTTTCTCGCCCTCTGTTTCTCGCCCTCTGTTTCTCGCCCTCTGTTTCAGCCCCTCTGTTTCAGCCCCTCTGTTTCAGCCCCTCTGTTTCTCGCCCTCTGTTTCTCGCCCTCTGTTTCAGCCCCTCTGTTTCAGCCCCTCAGTTCCAGGCCCTCTGTTTCTCGTCCGCTGTTTCGGCACCTCTGTTTCTCGCCCTCTCTTTCAGCCCCTCTCTTTCTCGCCCTCTGTTGCAGACCCTCTGTTTCAGCCCATCTGTTTCAGCCCCTCTGTTTCAGCCCCTCTGTTTCTCGCCCTCTGTTTCAGCCCCTCTGTTTCTCGCCCTCTGTTTCTGCCCCTCTGTTTCTCGCCGTCTGTTGCAGCCCCTCTGTTTCAGCCCCTCTTTTTCAGCCCCTCTGTTTCAGAACCTCTGTTTCAGACCCTCTGTTTCTCGCCATCTGTTTCTCGCCCTCTGTTTCAGCCCCTCTGTTTCAGCCCCTCTGTTTCAGCTCCTCTGTTTCTCGCCCTCAGTTTGAGTCCCTCTGTTTCAGCCCCTCTATTTCAGCCCCTCTGTTTCAGCCCCTCAGTTTCAGCCCCTCTGTTTCTCGCCCTCTGTTTCTCGCCCTCGGTTTCAGCCCCTCTGTTAAAGCCCCTCTGTTTCAGCCCCTCTGTTTCAGCCCCTCTGTTTCAGCACCTCTGTTTCTCGCCCTTTGTTTCTCGCCCTCTGTTTCAGCCCCTCTGTTTCTCGCCCTCTGTTACAGCCCCTCTGTTTCTCGCCCTCTGTTTCTAGCCCTCTGTTTCTCGCCCACTGTTTCTCGCCCCCTGTTTCAGCCCCTCTGTTTCAGCCCCTTTGTTTCAGCCCCTCTGTTTCTCGCCCTCTGTTTCTCGCCCACTGTTTCTCGCCCTCTGTTTCAGCCCCTCTGTTTCAGCCCCTCTGTTTCAGCCCCTCTGTTTCTCGCCCTCTGTTTCTCGCCCACTGTTTCTCGCCCTCTGTTTGAGCCCCTCTGTTTCAGCCCGTCTGTTTCAGCCCCTCTGTTTCTCGCCCTCTGTTTCTCGCCATCTGTTTCTTGCCCTCTGTTTCACGCTCTCTGTTTCTCGCCCTCTGTTTCTCGCCCTCTGTTTCAGCCCCTCTGTTTCAGCCCCTCTGTTTCAGCCCCTCTGTTTCTCGCCGTCTGTTTCTCGACCTCTGTTTCTCGCCCTCAGTTTCAGCCCCTCTGTTTCAGCCCCTTTGTTTCAGCCCCTCTGTTTCTGCCCCTCTGTTTCTCGCCCACTGTTTCTCGCCCTCTGTTTCAGCCCCTCTGTTTCAGCCCCTCTGTTTCAGCCCCTCTGTTTCAGCCCTTCTGTTTCTCGCACTCTGTTTCTCGCCCTCTGTTTCTCGCCCTTTGTTTCTCGCCCTCTGTTTCTCGCCCTCTGTTTCAGCCCCTCTCTTTAAGCCCCTCTGTTTCTCGCCATCTGTTTCTCGCCCTCTGTTTCAGCCCCTCTGTTTCAGCCCCTCAGTTTCAGCCCCTCTGTTTCTCCCCCTCTGTTTCAGCACCTCTGTTTCTCGCCCTCTCTTTCTCGCCCTCTCTTTCTCGCCCACTGTTGCAGACCCTCTGTTTCAGCCCCTCTGTTTCAGCCCCTCTGTTTCAGCACCTCTGTATCTCGCCCTCTGTTTCAGCCCCTCTGTTTCAGCCCCTCTGTTTCAGCCCCTCTGTTTCAGCCCCTCTGTTTCTCGCCATCTGTTTCAGCCTCTCTGTTTCAGCCCCTCTGTTTCTCGCCGTCTGTTTCAGCCCCTCTGTTTCAGCCCCTCTGTTTCAGCCCCTCTGTTTCAGCACCTCTGTTTCTCGCCCTTTGTTTCTCGCCCTCTGTTTCAGCCCCTCTGTTTCACGCCCTCTGTTTCAGCCCCTCTGTTTCTCGCCCTCTGTTTCAGCCCCTCTGTTTCAGTCCCTCTGATTCAGCCCCTCTGTTTCAGCCCCTCTGTTTCAGCCCCTCTGTTTCAGCCCCTCTTGTTTCTCGCCCTCTGTTTCAGCCCCTCTGTTTCAGCCCCTCTGTATCAGCACCTCTGTTTCAGCCCCTCTGTTTCTCGCCCTCTGTTTCTCGCCCTCAGTTTCAGCCCCTCTGTTTCAGCCCCTCTGTTTCAGCCCCTCTGTTTCAGCCCCTCTGTTTCTCGCCCTCTGTTTCTCGCTCTCTGTTTCTCGTCCTCTGTTTCTCGCCCTCTGCTTCAGCCCCTCTGTTTCAGCCCCTCTGTTTCAGCCCCTCTGTTTCAGCCCCTCTGTTTCTCGCCCTCTGTTTCAGCCCCTCTGTTTCAGTCCCTTTGTTTCAGCCCCTCTGTTTCAGCCCCTCTGTTTCATCCCCTCTGTTTCAGCCCCTCTGTTTCTCGCCCTCTGTTTCAGCCCCTCTGTTTCAGCCACTCTGTTTCAGCCCCTCTCTTTCTCGCCCTCTCTTTCTCGCCCTCTGTTTCAGCCCCTCTGTTTCAGCCCCTCTGTTTCAGCCCCTCTGTTTATCGCCCTCTGTTTCTAGCCCTCTGTTTCTCGCCCTCTGTTTCTCGCTCTCTGTTTCTCGCCCTCTGTTTCTCGCCCTCTGTTTCAGCCCCTCTGTTTCAGCCCCTCTGTTTCAGCCCCTCTGTTTCAGCCCCAATGTTTATCGCCCTCTGTTTCTCGCCCTCTGTTTCTCGCCCTCTGTTTCTCGCTCTCTGTTTCTCGCCCTCTGTTTCTCGCCCTCTGTTTCAGCCCCTCTGTTTCAGCCCCTCTGTTTCAGCCCCTCTGTTTCTCGCCCTCTGTTTCTCGCCCACTGTTTCGCGCCCTCTGTTTCTGCCCCTCTGTTTCAGCCCCTCTGTTTCAGCCCCTCTGTTTCAGACCCTCTATTTCTCGCCCTCTGTTTCTCGCCCTCTGTTTCTTGCCCTCTGTTTCTCGCTCTCTGTTTCTCGCCCTCTGTTTCTCGCCCTCTGTTTCAGCCCCTCTGTTTCAGCCCCTTTGTTTCAGCCCCTCTGTTTCACGCCCTCTGTTTCTCGCCCACTGTTTCTCGCCCTCTGTTTCAGCCCCTCTGATTCAGCCCCTCTGTTTCAGCCCCTCTGTTTCAGCCCCTCTGTTTCAGCCCCTCTGTTTCTCGCCCTCTGTTTCTCGCCCTCTGTTTCTCGCCCTCTGTTTCAGCCCCTCTGTTTCAGCCCCTCTGTTTCAGCCCCTCTGTTTCTCGCCCTCTGTTTCTCGCCCTCTGTGTCAGCCCCTCTGTTTCAGCCCCTCAGTTCCAGGCCCTCTGTTTCTCGTCCTCTGTTTCAGCACCTCTGTTTCTCGCCCTCTCTTTCAGCCCCTCTGTTTCTCGCCCTCTGTTGCAGCCCCTCTGTTTCAGCCCATCTGTTTCAGCCCCTCTGTTTCAGCCCCTCTGTTTCTCGTTCTCTGTTTCAGCCCCTCTGTTTCTCGCCCTCTGTTTCCGCCCCTCTGTTTCTCGCCCTCTGTTGCTGCCCCTCTGTTTCAGCCCCTCTGTTTCAGCCCCTCTGTTTCAGACCCTCTGTTTCAGACCCTCTGTTTCTCGCCATCTGTTTCTCGCCCTCTGTTTCAGCCCCTCTGTTTCAGCCCCTCTGTTTCAGCTCCTCTGTTTCTCGCCCTCAGTTTGAGCCCCTCTGTTTCAGCCCCTCTATTTCAGCCCCTCTGTTTCAGCCCCTCAGTTCCAGCCCCTCTGTTTCTCGCCCTCTGTTTCTCGCCCTCGGTTTCAGCCCCTCTGTTTCAGCCCCTCTGTTTCAGCCCCTCTGTTTCAGCCCCTCTGTTTCAGCACCTCTGTTTCTCGCCCTTTGTTTCTCGCCCTCTGTTTCAGCCCCTCTGTTTCTCGCCCTCTGTTACAGCCCCTCTGTTTCTCGCCCTCTGTTTCTGCCCAACTGTTTCAGTCCCTCTGTTTCAGCCCCTCTGTTTCAGCCCCTCTGTTTCTCACCCTCTGTTTCAGCCCCTCTGTTTCAGCCCCTCTGTTTCTCGCCCTCTTTTCAGCCCCTCTGTTTCAGCCCCTCTATATCAGCCCCTCTGTTTCAGCCCCTCTGTTTCAGCCCCTCTGTTTCTCGCCCTCTGTTTCTCGCCCTATGTTTCTCGCCCTCCGTTTCTCGCCCTCTGTTTCAGCCCCTCTGTTTCAGCCCCTCTGTTTCAGCCCCTCTGTTTCAGCCCCTCTGTTTCTCGCCATCTGTTTCAGCCCCTCTGTTTCTCGCCCTCTGTTTCAGCCCCTCTGTTTCAGCCCCTCTGTATCGGCCCCTCTGTTTCAGCACCTCTGTATCTCGCCCTCTGTTTCAGCCCCTCTGTTTCAGCCCCTCTGTTTCAGCCCCTCTGTTTCAGCCCCTCTGTTTCTCGCCATCTGTTTCAGCGCCTCTGTTTCAGCCCCTCTGTTTCTCGCAGTCTGTTTCAGCCCCTCTGTTTCAGCCCCTCTGTTTCAGCCCCTCTGTTTCAGCACCTCTGTTTCTCGCCCTTTGTTTCTCGCACTCTGTTTCAGCCCCTCTGTTTCTCGCCATCTGTTTCAGCCCCTCTGTTTCTCGCCCTCTGTTTCAGCCCCTCTGTTTCAGTCCCTCTGATTCAGCCCCTCTGTTTCAGCCCCTCTGTTCAGCCCCTCTGTTTCTCGCCCTCTGTTTCTCGCTCTCTGTTTCTCGCCCTCTGTTTTTCGCCCTCTGTTTCAGCCGCACTGTTTCAGCCCCTCTGTTTCAGCCCCTCTGTTTCAGCCCCTCTGTTTCTCGCCCTCTGTTTCAGCCCCTCTGTTTCAGTCCCTTTGTTTCAGCCCCTCTGGTTCAGCCCCTCTGTTTCAGCCCCTCTGTTTCTCGCCCTCTGTTTCAGCCCCTCTGTTTCAGCCCCTCTGTTTCTCGCCCTCAGTTTCAGCCCCTCTGTTTCACTCTCTCTCTTTCAGCCACTCTGTTTCAGCCCCTCTCTTTCTCGCCCTCTCTTTCTCGCCCTCTGTTTCAGCCCCTCTGTTTCAGCCCCTCTGTTTCAGCCCCTCTGTTTCTCGCCCTCTGTTTCTCGCCCTCTGTTTCTCGCCCTCTGTTTCTCGCTCTCTGTTTCTCGCCCTCTGTTTCTCGCCCTCTGTTTCAGCCCCTCTGTTTCAGCCCCTCTGTTTCAGCCCCTCTGTTTCAGCCCCTCTGTTTATCGCCCTCTGTTTCTCGCCCTCTGTTTCTCGCCCTCTGTTTCTCGCTCTCTGTTTCTCGCCCTCTGTTTCTCGCCCTCTGTTTCAGCCCCTCTGTTTCAGCCCCTCTGTTTCAGCCCCTCTGTTTCTCGTCCTCTGTTTCTCGCCCACTGTTTCTCGCCCTCTGTTTCTGCCCCTCTGTTTCAGCCCCTCTGTTTCAGCCCCTCTGTTTCAGACCCTCTATTTCTCGCCCTCTGTTTCTCGCCCTCTTTTTCTTGCCCTCTGTTTCTCGCTCTCTGTTTCTCGCCCTCTGTTTCTCGCCCTCTGTTTCAGCCCCTCTGTTTCAGCCCCTTTGTTTCAGCCCCTCTGTTTCAGGCCCTCTGTTTCTCGCCCACTGTTTCTCGCCCTCTGTTTCAGCCCCTCTGTTTCAGCCCCTCTGTTTCAGCTCCTCTGTTTCAGCCCCTCTGTTTCAGCCCCTCTGTTTCAGCCCCTCTGTTTCTCGCCCTCTGTTTCTCGCCCTCTGTTTCTCGCCCTCTGTTTCAGCCCCTCTGTTTCAGCCCCTCTGTTTCAGCCCCTCTGTTTCTCGCCCTCTGTTTCTCGCCCTCTGTTTCAGCCCCTCTGTTTCAGCCCCTCAGTTCCAGGCCCTCTGTTTCTCGTCCTCTGTTTCAGCACCTCTGTTTCTCGCCCTCTCTTTCAGCCCCTCTCTTTCTCGCCGTCTGTTGCAGACCCTCTGTTTCAGCCCATCTGTTTCAGCCCCTCTGTTTCAGCCCCTCTGTTTCTCGCCCTCTGTTTCAGCCCCTCTGTTTCTCGCCCTCTGTTTCCGCCCCTCTGTTTCTCGCCCTCTGTTGCAGCCCCTCTGTTTCAGCCCTTCTGTTTCAGCCCCTCTGTTTCAGCCCCTCTGTTTCAGACCCTCGGTTTCTCGCCATCTGTTTCAGCCCCTCTGTTTCAGCCCCTCTGTTTCAGCCCCTCTGTTTCAGCTCCTCTGTTTCTCGCCCTCAGTTTGAGCCCCTCTGTTTCAGCCCCTCTATTTCAGCCCCTCTGTTTCAGCCCCTCAGTTTCAGCCCCTCTGTTTCTCGCCCTCTGTTTCTCGCCCTCGGTTTCAGCCCCTCTGTTTCAGCCCCTCTGTTTCAGCCCCTCTGTTTCTCGCCCTCTGTTACAGCCCCTCTGTTTCTTGCCCTCTGTTTCAGCCCCTCTGTTTCAGTCCCTCTGTTTCAGCCCCTCTGTTTCAGCCCCTCTGTTTCTCGCCCTCTGTTTCAGCCCCTCTGTTTCAGCCCCTCTGTTTCTCGCCCTCTGTTTCAGCCCCTCTGTTTCAGCCCCTCTATATCAGCCCCTCTGTTTCAGCCCCTCTGTTTCAGCCCCTCTGTTTCTCGCCCTCTGTTTCTCGCCCTATGTTTCTCGCCCTCTGTTTCTCGCCCTCTGTTTCAGCCCCTCTGTTTCAGCCCCTCTGTTTCAGCCCCTCTGTTTCAGCCCCTCTGTTTCTCGCCATCTGTTTCAGCCCCTCTGTTTCTCGCCCTCTGTTTCAGCCCCTCTGTTTCAGCCCCTCTGTATCGGCACCTCTGTTTCAGCCCCTCTGTTTCTCGCCCTCTGTTTCTCGCCCTCTGTTTCAGCCCCTCTGTTTCAGCCGCTCTGTTTCAGCCCCTCTGTTTCAGCCCCTCTGTTTCTCGCCCTCTGTTTCTCGCCCTCTGTTTCTCGCTCTCTGTTTCTCGCCCTCTGTTTCAGCCCCTCTGTTTCAGCCCCTCTGTTTCAGCCCCTCTGTTTCAGCCCCTCTGTTTCTCGCCCTCTGTTTCTCGCCCACTGTTTCTCGACCTCTGTTTCAGCCCCTCTGATTCAGCCCCTTTGTTTCAGCCCCTCTGTTTCAGCCCCTCTGTTTCTCGATCTCTGTTTCTCGCCCTCTGTTTCTCGCCCTCTGTTTCAGCCCCACTGTTTCTCGCCCTCTGTTTCAGCCCAACTGTTTCAGTCCCTCTGTTTCAGCCCCTCTGTTTCAGCCCCTCTGTTTCTCACCCTCTGTTTCAGCCCCTCTGTTTCAGCCCCTCTGTTTCTCGCCCTCTTTTCAGCCCCTCTGTTTCAGCCCCTCTATATCAGCCCCTCTGTTTCAGCCCCTCTGTTTCAGCCCCTCTGTTTCTCGCCCTCTGTTTCTCGCCCTATGTTTCTCGCCCTCCGTTTCTCGCCCTCTGTTTCAGCCCCTCTGTTTCAGCCCCTCTGTTTCAGCCCCTCTGTTTCAGCCCCTCTGTTTCTCGCCATCTGTTTCAGCCCCTCTGTTTCTCGCCCTCTGTTTCAGCCCCTCTGTTTCAGCCCCTCTGTATCGGCCCCTCTGTTTCAGCAACTCTGTATCTCGCCCTCTGTTTCAGCCCCTCTGTTTCAGCCCCTCTGTTTCAGCCCCTCTGTTTCAGCCCCTCTGTTTCTCGACATCTGTTTCAGCGCCTCTGTTTCAGCCCCTCTGTTTCTCGCAGTCTGTTTCAGCCCCTCTGTTTCAGCCCCTCTGTTTCAGCCCCTCTGTTTCAGCACCTCTGTTTCTCGCCCTTTGTTTCTCGCACTCTGTTTCAGCCCCTCTGTTTCTCGCCATCTGTTTCAGCCCCTCTGTTTCTCGCCCTCTGTTTCAGCCCCTCTGTTTCAGTCCCTCTGATTCAGCCCCTCTGTTTCAGCCCCTCTGTTCAGCCCCTCTGTTTCTCGCCCTCTGTTTCTCGCTCTCTGTTTCTCGCCCTCTGTTTCTCGCCCTCTGTTTCAGCCCCTCTGTTTCAGCCCCTCTGTTTCAGCCCCTCTGTTTCAGCCCCTCTGTTTCTCGCCCTCTGTTTCAGCCCCTCTGTTTCAGTCCCTTTGTTTCAGCCCCTCTGGTTCAGCCCCTCTGTTTCAGCCCCTCTGTTTCTCGCCCTCTGTTTCAGCCCCTCTGTTTCAGCCCCTCTGTTTCTCGCCCTCAGTTTCAGCCCCTCTGTTTCAGCCTCTCTGTTTCAGCCACATTGTTTCAGCCCCTCTCTTTCTCGCCCTCTCTTTCTCGCCCTCTGTTTCAGCCCCTCTGTTTCAGCCCCTCTGTTTCAGCCCCTCTGTTTCTCGCCCTCTGTTTCTCGCCCTCTGTTTCTCGCCCTCTGTTTCTCGCTCTCTGTTTCTCGCCCTCTGTTTCTCGCCCTCTGTTTCAGCCCCTCTGTTTCAGCCCCTCTGTTTCAGCCCCTCTGTTTCAGCCCCTCTGTTTATCGCCCTCTGTTTCTCGCCCTCTGTTTCTCGCCCTCTGTTTCTCGCTCTCTGTTTCTCGCCCTCTGTTTCTCGCCCTCTGTTTCAGCCCCTCTGTTTCAGCCCCTCTGTTTCAGCCCCTCTGTTTCTCGTCCTCTGTTTCTCGCCCACTGTTTCTCGCCCTCTGTTTCTGCCCCTCTGTTTCAGCCCCTCTGTTTCAGCCCCTCTGTTTCAGACCCTCAATTTCTCGCCCTCTGTTTCTCGCCCTCTTTTTCTTGCCCTCTGTTTCTCGCTCTCTGTTTCTCGCCCTCTGTTTCTCGCCCTCTGTTTCAGCCCCTCTGTTTCAGCCCCTTTGTTTCAGCCCCTCTGTTTCAGGCCCTCTGTTTCTCGCCCACTGTTTCTCGCCCTCTGTTTCAGCCCCTCTGTTTCAGCCCCTCTGTTTCAGCTCCTCTGTTTCAGCCCCTCTGTTTCAGCCCCTCTGTTTCAGCCCCTCTGTTTCTCGCCCTCTGTTTCTCGCCCTCTGTTTCTCGCCCTCTGTTTCAGCCCCTCTGTTTCAGCCCCTCTGTTTCAGCCCCTCTGTTTCTCGCCCTCTGTTTCTCGCCCTCTGTTTCAGCCCCTCTGTTTCAGCCCCTCAGTTCCAGGCCCTCTGTTTCTCGTCCTCTGTTTCAGCACCTCTGTTTCTCGCCCTCTCTTTCAGCCCCTCTCTTTCTCGCCGTCTGTTGCAGACCCTCTGTTTCAGCCCATCTGTTTCAGCCCCTCTGTTTCAGCCCCTCTGTTTCTCGCCCTCTGTTTCAGCCCCTCTGTTTCTCGCCCTCTGTTTCCGCCCCTCTGTTTCTCGCCCTCTGTTGCAGCCCCTCTGTTTCAGCCCTTCTGTTTCAGCCCCTCTGTTTCAGCCCCTCTGTTTCAGACCCTCGGTTTCTCGCCATCTGTTTCTCGCCCTCTGTTTCAGCCCCTCTGTTTCAGCCCCTCTGTTTCATCTCCTCTGTTTCTCGCCCTCAGTTTGAGCCCCTCTGTTTCAGCCCCTCTATTTCAGCCCCTCTGTTTCAGCCCCTCAGTTTCAGCCCCTCTGTTTCTCGCCCTCTGTTTCTCGCCCTCGGTTTCAGCCCCTCTGTTTCAGCCCCTCTGTTTCAGCCCCTCTGTTTCTCGCCCTCTGTTACAGCCCCTCTGTTTCTCGCCCTCTGTTTCAGCCCCTCTGTTTCAGTCCCTCTGTTTCAGCCCCTCTGTTTCAGCCCCTCTGTTTCTCGCCCTCTGTTTCAGCCCCTCTGTTTCAGCCCCTCTGTTTCTCGCCCTCTGTTTCAGCCCCTCTGTTTCAGACCCTCTATATCAGCCCCTCTGTTTCAGCCCCTCTGTTTCAGCCCCTCTGTTTCTCGCCCTCTGTTTCTCGCCCTATGTTTCTCGCCCTCTGTTTCGCGCCCTCTGTTTCAGCCCCTCTGTTTCAGCCCCTCTGTTTCAGCCCCTCTGTTTCAGCCCCTCTGTTTCTCGCCATCTGTTTCAGCCCCTCTGTTTCTCGCCCTCTGTTTCAGCCCCTCTGTTTCAGCCCCTCTGTATCGGCACCTCTGTTTCAGCCCCTCTGTTTCTCGCCCTCTGTTTCTCGCCCTCTGTTTCAGCCCCTCTGTTTCAGCCGCTCTGTTTCAGCCCCTCTGTTTCAGCCCCTCTGTTTCTCGCCCTCTGTTTCTCGCCCTCTGTTTCTCGCTCTCTGTTTCTCGCCCTCTGTTTCAGCCCCTCTGTTTCAGCCCCTCTGTTTCAGCCCCTCTGTTTCAGCCCCTCTGTTTCTCGCCCTCTGTTTCTCGCCCACTGTTTCTCGACCTCTGTTTCAGCCCCTCTGATTCAGCCCCTTTGTTTCAGCCCCTCTGTTTCAGCCCCTCTGTTTCTCGATCTCTGTTTCTCGCCCTCTGTTTCTCGCCCTCTGTTTCAGCCCCACTGTTTCAGCCCCTCTGTTTCAGCCCCTCTGTTTCAGCCCCTCTGTTTCTCGCCCTCTGTTTCTCGCCCTCTGTTTCTCGCTATCTGTTTCTCGCCCTCTGTTTCTCGCCCTCTGTTTCAGCCCCTCTGTTTCCGCCCCTCTGTTTCAGCCCCTCTGTTTCTCGCCCTCTGTTTCTCGCCGACTGTTTCGCGCCCTCTGTTTCAGCCCCTCTGTTTCAGCCCCTCTGTTTCAGCCCCTCTGTTTCAGCCCCTCTGTTTCTCGCCCTCTGTTTCTCGCCCTCTGTTTCTCGCCCTTTGTTTCTCGCCCTCTGTTTCAGCCCCTCTGTTTCAGCCCCTCTGTTTCAGCCCCTCTGTTTCTCGCCCTCTGTTTCTCGCCCACTGTTTCTCGCCCTCTGTTTCAGCCCCTCTGTTTCAGCCCCTCTGTTTCAGCCCCTCTGTTTCAGCCCCTCTGTTTCTCGCCCTCTGTTTCTCGCCCTCTGTTTCTTGCCCTCTGTTTCTCGCTCTCTGTTTCTCGCCCTCTGTTTCTCGCCCTCTGTTTCAGCCCCTCTGTTTCAGCCCCTCTGTTTCAGCCCCTCTGTTTCTCGCACTCTGTTTCAGCCCCTCTGTTTCTCGCCCACTGTTTCTCGCCCACTGTTTCTCGCCCTCTGTTTCAGCCCCTCTGTTTCAGCCCCTCTGTTTCAGCCCCTCTGTTTCTCGCCCTCTGTTTCTCGCCAACTTTTTCTCGCCCTCTGTTTCAGCCCCTCTGTTTCAGCCCCTCTGGTTCAGCCCCTCTGTTTCAGCCCCTCTGTTTCTCGCCCTCTGTTTCTCGCCCTCTGTTTCTTGCCCTCTGTTTCTCGCTCTCTGTTTCTCGCCCTCTGTTTCTCGCCCTCTGTTTCAGCCCCTCTGTTTCAGCCCCTCTGTTTCAGCCCCTCTGTTTCTCGCCCTCTGTTTCTCGCCCTCAGTTTCAGCCCCTCTGTTTCAGCCCCTTTGTTTCAGCCCCTCTGTTTCAGCCCCTCTGTTTCTCGCCGACTGTTTCTCGCCCTCTGTTTCAGCCCCTCTGTTTCAGCCCCTCTGTTTCAGCCCCTCTGTTTCAGCCCCTCTGTTTCAGCCCCACTGTTTCAGCCCCTCTGTTTCTCGCCCTCTGTTTCTCGCCCTCTGTTTCTCGCCCTCTGTTTCTCGCCCTCTGTTTCAGCCCCTCTGTTTAAGCCCCTCTGTTTCTCGCCCTCTGTTTCTCGCCCTCTGTTTCAGCCCCTCTGTTTCAGCCCCTCAGTTTCAGCCCCTGTGTTTCTCCCCCTCTGTTTCAGCACCTCTGTTTCTCGTATTCTGTTTCAGCCCCTCTGTTTCAGCCCCTCTGTTTCAGCACCTCTGTTTCTCGCCCTTTGTTTCTCGCCCTCTGTTTCAGCCCCTCTGTTTCTCGCCCTCTGTTTCAGCCCCTCTGTTTCAGCCCCTCTGTTTCAGCCCCTCTGTTTCAGCCCCTCTGTTTCTCGCCATCTGTTTCAGCCCCTCTGTTTCAGCCCCTCTGTTTCTCGCCCTCTGTTTCAGCCCCTCTGTTTCATCCCTTCTGTTTCAGCCCCTCTGTTTCAGCACCTCTGTTTCTCGCCCTTTGTTTCTCGCCCTCTGTTTCAGCCCCTCTGTTTCTCGCCCTCTGTTTCAGCCCCTCTGTTTCTCGCCCTCTGTTTCAGCCCCTCTGTTTCAGTCCCTCTGTTTCAGCCCCTCTGTTTCAGCCCCTCTGTTTCAGCCCCTCTGTTTCACGCCCTCTGTTTCAGCCCCTCTGTTTCTCGCCCTCTGTTTCAGCCCCTCTGTTTCAGCCCCTCTGTATCAGCCCCTCTGTTTCAGCCCCTCTGTTTCTCGCCCTCTGTTTCTCGCCCTCTGTTTCAGCCCCTCTGTTTCAGCCCCTCTGTTTCAGCCCCTCTGTTTCAGCCCCTCTGTTTCTCGCCCTCTGTTTCTCGCTCTCTGTTTCTCGCCCTCTGTTTCTCTCCCTCTGTTTTAGCCCCTCTGTTTCAGCCCCTCTGTTTCAGCCCCTCTGTTTCAGCCCCTCTGTTTCTCGCCCTCTGTTTCTTTCCCTCTGTTTCTCGCCCTCTGTTTCAGCCCCTTTGTTTCAGCCCCTCTGTTTCTGCCCCTCTGTTTCTCGCCCACTGTTTCTCGCCCTCTGTTTCAGCCCCTCTGTTTCAGCCCCTCTGTTTCAGCCCCTCTGTTTCAGCCCCTCTGTTTCAGCCCCTCTGTTTCTCGCCCTCTGTTTCTCGCCCTTTGTTTCTCGCCCTCTGTTTCTCGCCCTCTGTTTCAGCCCCTCTCTTTAAGCCCCTCTGTTTCTCCCATCTGTTTCTCGCCCTCTGTTTCAGCCCCTCTGTTTCAGCCCCTCAGTTTCAGCCCCTCTGTTTCTCCCCATCTGTTTCAGCACCTCTGTTTCTCGCCCTCTCTTTCAGCCCCTCTCTTTCTCGCCCACTGTTGCAGTCCCTCTGTTTCAGCCCCTCTGTTTCAGCCCCTCTGTTTCAGCACCTCTGTATCTCGCACTCTGTTTCAGCCCCTCTGTTTCAGCCCCTCTGTTTCAGCCCCTCTGTTTCAGCCCCTCTGTTTCTCGCCATCTGTTTCAGCCCCTCTGTTTCAGCCCCTCTGTTTCTCGCCGTCTGTTTCAGCCCCTCTGTTTCAGCCCCTCTGTTTCAGCCCCTCTGTTTCAGCACCTCTGTTTCTCGCCCTTTGTTTCTCGCCTTCTGTTTCAGCCCCTCTGTTTCTCGCCCTCTGTTTCAGCCCCTCTGTTTCTCGCCCTCTGTTAGGGCCCCTCTGTTTCAGTCCCTCTGATTCAGCCCCTCTGTTTCAGGCCCTCTGTTTCAGCCCCTCTGTTTCAGCCCCTCTGTTTCTCGCCCTCTGTTTCAGCCCCTCTGTTTCGGCCCCTCTGTATCAGCACCTCTGTTTCAGCCCCTCTGTTTCTCGCCCTCTGTTTCTCGCCCTCAGTTTCAGCCCCTCTGTTTCAGCCCCTCTGTTTCAGCCCCTCTGTTTCAGCCCCTCTGTTTCTCGCCCTCCGTTTCTCGCTCTCTGTTTCTCGCCCTCTGTTTCTCGCCCTCTGTTTCAGCCCCTCTGTTTCAGCCCCTCTGTTTCAGCCCCTCTGTTTCAGCCCCTCTGTTTCTCGCCCTGTTTCAGCCCCTCTGTTTCAGTCCCTTTGTTTCAGCCCCTCTGTTTCAGCCCCTCTGTTTCAGCCCCTCTGTTTCTCGCCCTCTGTTTCAGCCCCTCTGTTTCAGCCCCTCTGTTTCTCGCCCTCTGTTTCAGCCCCTCTGTTTCAGCCCCTCTGTTTCTCGCCCTCAGTTTCAGCCCCTCAGTTTCAGCCCCTCTGTTTCAGCCACTCTGTTTCAGCCCCTCTCTTTCTCGCCCTCTCTTTCTCGCCCTCTGTTTCAGCCCCTCTGTTTCAGCCCCTCTGTTTCAGCCCCTCTGTTTCTCGCCCTCTGTTTCTCGCCCTCTGTTTCTCGCCCTCTGTATCTCGCTCTCTGTTTCTCGCCCTCTGTTTCTCGCCCTCTGTTTCAGCCCCTCTGTTTCAGCCACTCTGTTTCAGCCCTTCTGTTTCAGCCCCTCTGTTTATCGCCCTCTGTTTCTCGCCCTCTGATTCTCGCCCTCTGTTTCTCGCTCTCTGTTTCTCGCCCTCTGTTTCTCGCCCTCGGTTTCAGCCCCTCTGTTTCAGCCCCTCTGTTTCTGCCCCTCTGTTTCTCGCCCTCTGTTTCTCGCACACTGTTTCTCGCCCTCTGTTTCTGCCCCTCTGTTTCAGCCCCTCTGTTTCAGCCCCTCTGTTTCAGACCCTTTATTTCTCGCCCTCTGTTTCTCGCCCTCTGTTTCTTGCCCTCTGTTTCTCGCTCTCTGTTTCTCGCCCTCTGTTTCTCGCCCTCTGTTTCAGCCCCTCTGTTTCAGCCCCTTTGTTTCAGCCCCTCTGTTTCAGGCCCTCTGTTTCTCGCCCACTGTTTCTCGCCCTCTGTTTCAGCCCCTCTGTTTCAGCCCCTCTGTTTCAGCCCCTCTGTTTCAGCCCCTCTGTTTCAGCCCCTCTGTTTCTCGCCCTCTGTTTCTCGCCCTCTGTTTCTCGCCCTCTGTTTCAGCGCCTCTGTTTCAGCACCTCTGTTTCAGCCCCTCTGTTTCTCGCCCTCTGTTTCTCGCCCTCTGTTTCAGCCCCTCTGTTTCAGCCCCTCAGTTCCTGGCCCTCTGTTTCTCGTCCTCTGTTTCAGCACCTCTGTTTCTCGCCCTCTCTTTCAGCCCCGCTCTTTCTCGCCGTCTGTTGCAGACCCTCTGTTTCAGCCCATCTGTTTCAGCCCCTCTGTTTCATCCCCTCTGTTTCTCGCCCTCTGTTTCAGCCCCTCTGTTTCTCGCCCTCTGTTTCCGCCCCTCTGTTTCTCGCCCTCTGTTGCAGCCCCTCTGTTTCAGCCCCTCTGTTTCAGCCCCTCTGTTTCAGCCCCTCTGTTTCACACCCTCTGTTTCTCGCCATCTGTTTCTCGCCCTCTGTTTCAGCCCCTCTGTTTCAGCCCCTCTGTTTCAGCTCCTCTGTTTCTCGCCCTCAGTTTGAGCCCCTCTGTTTCAGACCCTCTATTTCAGCCCCTCTGTTTCAGCCCCTCAGTTTCAGCCCCTCTGTTTCTCGCCCTCTGTTTCTCGCCCTCGGTTTCAGCCCCTCTGTTTCAGCCCCTCTGTTTCAGCCCCTCTGTTTCAGCCCCTCTGTTTCAGCACCTCTGTTTCTCGCCCTTTGTTTCTCGCCCTCTGTTACAGCCCCTCTGTTTCTCGCCATCTGTTACAGCCCCTCTGCTTCTCGCCCTCTGTTTCAGCCCCTCTGTTTCAGTCCCTCTGTTTCAGCCCCTCTGTTTCAGCCCCTCTGTATCTCGCCCTCTGTTTCAGCCCCTCTGTTTCAGCCCCTCTGTTTCTCGCCCTCTGTTTCTCTCCCTCTGTTTCAGCCCCTCTGTATCAGCCCCCCTGTTCAGCCCCTCTGTTTCAGCCCCTCTGTTTCTCGCCCTCTGTTTCTCGCCCTATGTTTCTCGCCCTCTGTTTCTCGCCCTCTGTTTCAGCCCCTCTGTTTCAGCCCCTCTGTTTCAGCCCCTCTGTTTCAGCCCCTCTGTTTCTCGCCATCTGTTTCAGCCCCTCTGTTTCTCGCCCTCTGTTTCAGCCCCTCTGTTTCAGCCCCTCTGTATCGGCACCTCTGTTTCAGCACCTCTGTTTCAGCCGCTCTGTTTCACCCCCTCTGTTTCAGCCCCTCTGTTTCTCGCCCTCTGTTTCTCGCCCTCTGTTTCTCGCTCTCTGTTTCTCGCCCTCTGTTTCTCGCCCTCTGTTTCAGCCCCTCTGTTTCAGCCCCTCTGTTTCAGCCCCTCTGTTTCTCGCCCTCTGTTTCTCGCCCACTGTTTCTCGCCCTCTGTTTCAGCCCCTCTGATTCAGCCCCTCTGTTTCAGCCCCTCTGTTTCAGCCCCTCTGTTTCTCGATCTCTGTTTCTCGCCCTCTGTTTCTCGCCCTCTGTTTCAGCCCCTCTGTTTCAGCCCCTCTGTTTCAGCCCCTCTGTTTCAGCCCCTCTGTTTCTCGCCCTCTGTTTCTCGCCCTCTGTTTCTCGCTATCTGTTTCTCGCCCTCTGTTTCTCGCCCTCTGTTTCAGCCCCTCTGTTTCCGCCCCTCTGTTTCAGCCCCTCTGTTTCTCGCCCTCTGTTTCTCGCCGACTGTTTCTCGCCCTCTGTTTCAGCCCCTCTGTTTCAGCCCCTCTGTTTCAGCCCCTCTGTTTCTCGCCCTCTGTTTCTCGCCCTCTGTTTCTCGCCCTATGTTTCTCGCTCTCTGTTTCTCGCCCTTTGTTTCTCGCCCTCTGTTTCAGCCCCTCTGTTTCAGCCCCTCTGTTTCAGCCCCTCTGTTTCTCGCCCTCTGTTTCTCGCCCACTGTTTCTCGCCCTCTGTTTCAGCCCCTCTGTTTCAGCCCCTCTGTTTCAGCCCCTCTGTTTCAGCCCCTCTGTTTCTCGCCCTCTGTTTCTCGCCCTCTGTTTCTTGCCCTCTGTTTCTCGCTCTCTGTTTCTCGCCCTCTGTTTCTCGCCCTCTGTTTCAGCCCCTCTGTTTCAGCCCCTCTGTTTCAGCCCCTCTGTTTCTCGCCCTCTGTTTCAGCCCCTCTGTTTCTCGCCCACTGTTTCTCGCCCATTGTTTCTCGCCCTCTGTTTCAGCCCCTCTGTTTCAGCCCCTCTGTTTCAGCCCCTCTGTTTCTCGCCCTCTGTTTCTCGCCAACTGTTTCTCGCCCTCTGTTTCAGCCCCTCTGTTTCAGCCCCTCTGCTTCAGCCCCTCTGTTTCAGCCCCTCTGTTTCTCTCCCTCTGTTTCTCGCCCTCTGTTTCTTGCCCTCTGTTTCTCGCTCTCTGTTTCTCGCCCTCTGTTTCTCGCCCTCTGTTTCAGCCCCTCTGTTTCAGCCCCTCTGTTTCAGCCCCTCTGTTTCTCGCCCTCTGTTTCTCGCCCTCAGTTTCAGCCCCTCTGTTTCAGCCCCTTTGTTTCAGCCCCTCTGTTTCAGCCCCTCTGTTTCTCGCCGACTGTTTCTCGCCCGCTGTTTCAGCCCCTCTGTTTCAGCCCCTCTGTTTCAGCCCCTCTGTTTCAGCCCCTCTGTTTCAGCCCCACTGTTTCAGCCCCTCTGTTTCTCGCCCTCTGTTTCTCGCCCTCTGTTTCTCGCCCTCTGTTTCTCGCCCTATGTTTCAGCCCCTCTGTTTAAGCCCCTCTGTTTCTCGCCCTCTGTTTCTCGCCCTCTGTTTCAGCCCCTCTGTTTCAGCCCCTCAGTTTCAGCCCCTGTGTTTCTCCCCCTCTGTTTCAGCCCCTCTGTTTCTCGCCCTCTGTTTCAGCCCCTCTGTTTCTCGCCCTCTGTTTCAGCCCCTCTGTTTCAGTCCCTCTGTTTCAGCCCCTCTGTTTCAGCCCCTCTGTTCCAGCCCCTCTGTTTCACGCCCTCTGTTTCAGCCCCTCTGTTTCAGCCCCTCTGTTTATCGCCCTCTGTTTCAGCCCCTCTGTTTCAGCCCCTCTGTATCAGCCCATCTGTTTCAGCCCCTCTGTTTCTCGCCCTCTGTTTCTCGCCCTCTGTTTCAGCCCCTCTGTTTCAGCCCCTCTGTTTCAGCCCCTCTGTTTCAGCCCCTCTGTTTCTCGCCCTCTGTTTCTCGCTCTCTGTTTCTCGCCCTCTGTTTCTCGCCCTCTGTTTCAGCCCCTCTGTTTCAGCCCCTCTGTTTCAGCCCCTCTGTTTCAGCCCCTCTGTTTCTCGCCCTCTGTTTCTTTCCCTCTGTTTCTCGCCCTCTGTTTCAGCCCCTCTGTTTCAGTCCCTCTGTTTCAACCCCTCTGTTTCAGCCCCTCTGTTTCAGCCCCTCTGTTTCATCCCCTCTGTTTCAGCCCCTCTGTTTCAGCCCCTCTGTTTCTCGCCCTGTGTTTCTCGCCCTCTGTTTCTGGCCCTCTGTTTCTCGCTCTCTGTTTCTCGCAAACTGTTTCTCGCCCTCTGTTTCAGCCCCTCTGTTTCAGCCCCTCTGTTTCAGCCCCTCTGTTTCTCGCCCTCTGTTTCAGCCCCTCTGTTTCAGCCCCTCTGTTTCTCGCCCTCAGTTTCAGCCCCTCTGTTTCAGCCGCTCTGTTTCAGCCACTCTGTTTCAGCTCCTCTGTTTCTCGCCCTCTGTTTCTCGCCCTCTGTTTCAGCCCCTCTGTTTCAGCCCCTCTGTTTCAGCCCCTCTGTTTCTCGCCCTCTGTTTCTCGCCCTCTGTTTCTCGCCCTCTGTTTCTCGCTCTCTGTTTCTCGCCCTCTGTTTCTCGCATCTGTTTCAGCCCCTCTGTTTCAGCCCCTCTGTTTCAGCCCCTCTGTTTCAGCCCCTCTGTTTCAGCCCCTCTGTTTATCGCCCTCTGTTTCTCGCCCACTGTTTCTCGCCCTCTGTTTCTGCCCCTCTGTTTCAGCCAACTGTTTCAGCCCCTCTGTTTCAGCCCCTCTGTTTCTCGCCCTCTGTTTCTCGCCCTCTGTTTCTTGCCCTCTGTTTCTCGCTCTCTGTTTCTCGCCCTCTGTTTCTCGCCCTCTGTTTCAGCCCCTCTGTTTCAGCCCCTCTGTTTCTCGCCCACTGTTTCTCGCCCTCTGTTTCAGCCCAAGTGTTTCAGCCACTCTGTTTCAGCCCCTCTGTTTCAGCCCCTCTGTTTCAGCCCCTCTGTTTCTCGCCCTCTGTTTCTCGCCCTCTGTTTCTCGCCCTCTGTTTCTCGCCCTCTGTTTCAGCCCCTCTGTTTCAGCCCCTCTGTTTCAGCCCTTCTGTTTCTCGCACTCTGTTTCTCGCCCTCTGTTTCATCCCCTCTGTTTCAGCCCCTCAGTTCCAGCCCCTCTGTTGCTCGCCCTCTGTTTCAGCACCTCTGTTTCTCGCCCTCTCTTTCAGCCCCTCTCTTTCTCGCCCTCTGTTGAAGACCCTCTGTTTCAGCCCCTCTGTTTCAGCCCCTCTGTTTCAGACCCTCTGTTTCTCGCCCTCTGATTCTCGCCCTCTGTTTCAGCCCCTCTGTTTCAGCCCCTCTGTTTCAGCCCCTCTGTTTCAGCCCCTCTGTTTCTCGCCCTCTGTTTCTCGCTCTCTGTTTCTCGCCCTCTGTTTCTCGCCCTCTGTTTTAGCCCCTCTGTTTCAGCCCCTCTGTTTCAGCCCCTCTGTTTCAGCCCCTCTGTTTCTCGCCCTCTGTTTCTTTCCCTCTGTTTCTCGCCCTCTGTTTCAGCCCCTTTGTTTCAGCCCCTCTGTTTCTGCCCCTCTGTTTCTCGCCCACTGTTTCTCGCCCTCTGTTTCAGCCCCTCTGTTTCAGCCCCTCTGTTTCAGCCCCTCTGTTTCAGCCCCTCTGTTTCAGCCCCTCTGTTTCTCGCCCTCTGTTTCTCGCCCTTTGTTTCTCGCCCTCTGTTTCTCGCCCTCTGTTTCAGCCCCTCTCTTTAAGCCCCTCTGTTTCTCGCCATCTGTTTCTCGCCCTCTGTTTCAGCCCCTCTGTTTCAGCCCCTCAGTTTCAGCCCCTCTGTTTCTCCCCCTCTGTTTCAGCACCTCTGTTTCTCGCCCTCTCTTTCAGCCCCTCTCTTTCTCGCCCACTGTTGCAGACCCTCTGTTTCAGCCCCTATGTTTCAGCCCCTCTGTTTCAGCACCTCTGTATCTCGCACTCTGTTTCAGCCCCTCTGTTTCAGCCCCTCTGTTTCAGCCCCTCTGTTTCAGCCCCTCTGTTTCTCGCCATCTGTTTCAGCCCCTCTGTTTCAGCCCCTCTGTTTCTCGCCGTCTGTTTCAGCCCCTCTGTTTCAGCCCCTCTGTTTCAGCCCCTCTGTTTCAGCACCTCTGTTTCTCGCCCTTTGTTTCTCGCCTTCTGTTTCAGCCCCTCTGTTTCTCGCCCTCTGTTTCAGCCCCTCTGTTTCTCGCCCTCTGTTAGGGCCCCTCTGTTTCAGTCCCTCTGATTCAGCCCCTCTGTTTCAGGCCCTCTGTTTCAGCCCCTCTGTTTCAGCCCCTCTGTTTCTCGCCCTCTGTTTCAGCCCCTCTGTTTCGGCCCCTCTGTATCAGCACCTCTGTTTCAGCCCCTCTGTTTCTCGCCCTCTGTTTCTCGCCCTCAGTTTCAGCCCCTCTGTTTCATCCCCTCTGTTTCAGCCCCTCTGTTTCAGCCCCTCTGTTTCTCGCCCTCCGTTTCTCGCTCTCTGTTTCTCGCCCTCTGTTTCTCGCCCTCTGTTTCAGCCCCTCTGTTTCAGCCCCTCTGTTTCAGCCCCTCTGTTTCAGCCCCTCTGTTTCTCGCCCTCTGTTTCAGCCCCTCTGTTTCAGTCCCTTTGTTTCAGCCCCTCTGTTTCAGCCCCTCTGTTTCAGCCCCTCTGTTTCTCGCCCTCTGTTTCAGCCCCTCTGTTTCAGCCCCTCTGTTTCTCGCCCTCAGTTTCAGCCCCTCAGTTTCAGCCCCTCTGTTTCAGCCACTCTGTTTCAGCCCCTCTCTTTCTCGCCCTCTCTTTCTCGCCCTCTGTTTCAGCCCCTCTGTTTCAGCCCCTCTGTTTCAGCCCCTCTGTTTCTCGCCCTCTGTTTCTCGCCCTCTGTTTCTCGCCCTCTGTTTCTCGCTCTCTGTTTCTCGCCCTCTGTTTCTCGCCCTCTGTTTCAGCCCCTCTGTTTCAGCCACTCTGTTTCAGCCCTTCTGTTTCAGCCCCTCTGTTTATCGCCCTCTGTTTCTCGCCCTCTGATTCTCGCCCTCTGTTTCTCGCTCTCTGTTTCTCGCCCTCTGTTTCTCGCCCTCGGTTTCAGCCCCTCTGTTTCAGCCCCTCTGTTTCTGCCCCTCTGTTTCTCGCCCTCTGTTTCTCGCACACTGTTTCTCGCCCTCTGTTTCTGCCCCTCTGTTTCAGCCCCTCTGTTTCAGCCCCTCTGTTTCAGACCCTCTATTTCTCGCCCTCTGTTTCTCGCCCTCTGTTTCTTGCCCTCTGTTTCTCGCTCTCTGTTTCTCGCCCTCTGTTTCTCGCCCTCTGTTTCAGCCCCTCTGTTTCAGCCCCTTTGTTTCAGCCCCTCTGTTTCAGGCCCTCTGTTTCTCGCCCACTGTTTCTCGCCCTCTGTTTCAGCCCCTCTGTTTCAGCCCCTCTGTTTCAGCCCCTCTGTTTCAGCCCCTCTGTTTCAGCCCCTCTGTTTCTCGCCCTCTGTTTCTCGCCCTCTGTTTCAGCGCCTCTGTTTCAGCCCCTCTGTTTCAGCCCCTCTGTTTCTCGCCCTCTGTTTCTCGCCCTCTGTTTCAGCCCCTCTGTTTCAGCCCCTCAGTTCCAGGCCCTCTGTTTCTCGTCCTCTGTTTCAGCACCTCTGTTTCTCGCCCTCTCTTTCAGCCCCGCTCTTTCTCGCCGTCTGTTGCAGACCCTCTGTTTCAGCCCATCTGTTTCAGCCCCTCTGTTTCAGCCCCTCTGTTTCTCGCCCTCTGTTTCAGCCCCTCTGTTTCTCGCCCTCTGTTTCCGCCCCTCTGTTTCTCGCCCTCTGTTGCAGCCCCTCTGTTTCAGCCCCTCTGTTTCAGCCCCTCTGTTTCAGCCCCTCTGTTTCAGACCCTCTGTTTCTCGCCATCTGTTTCTCGCCCTCTGTTTCAGCCCCTCTGTTTCAGCCCCTCTGTTTCAGCTCCTCTGTTTCTCGCCCTCAGTTTGAGCCCCTCTGTTTCAGCCCCTCTATTTCAGCCCCTCTGTTTCAGCCCCTCAGTTTCAGCCCCTCTGTTTCTCGCCCTCTGTTTCTCGCCCTCGGTTTCAGCCCCTCTGTTTCAGCCCCTCTGTTTCAGCCCCTCTGTTTCAGCCCCTCTGTTTCAGCACCTGTTTCTCGCCCTTTGTTTCTCGCCCTCTGTTACAGCCCCTCTGTTTCTCGCCCTCTGTTACAGCCCCTCTGCTTCTCGCCCTCTGTTTCAGCCCCTCTGTTTCAGTCCCTCTGTTTCAGCCCCTCTGTTTCAGCCCCTCTGTTTCTCGCCCTCTGTTTCAGCCCCTCTGTTTCAGCCCCTCTGTTTCTCGCCCTCTGTTTCAGCCCCTCTGTTTCAGCCCCTCTGTATCAGCCCCCCTGTTCAGCCCCTCTGTTTCAGCCCCTCTGTTTCTCGCCCTCTGTTTCTCGCCCTATGTTTCTCGCCCTCTGTTTCTCGCCCTCTGTTTCAGCCCCTCTGTTTCAGCCCCTCTGTTTCAGCCCCTCTGTTTCAGCCCCTCTGTTTCTCGCCATCTGTTTCAGCCCCTCTGTTTCTCGCCCTCTGTTTCAGCCCCTCTGTTTCAGCCCCTCTGTATCGGCACCTCTGTTTCAGCACCTCTGTTTCTCGCCCTCTGTTTCTCGCCCTCTGTTTCAGCCCCTCTGTTTCAGCCGCTCTGTTTCAGCCCCTCTGTTTCAGCCCCTCTGTTTCTCGCCCTCTGTTTCTCGCCCTCTGTTTCTCGCTCTCTGTTTCTCGCCCTCTGTTTCTCGCCCTCTGTTTCAGCCCCTCTGTTTCAGCCCCTCTGTTTCAGCCCCTCTGTTTCTCGCCCTTTGTTTCTCGCCCACTGTTTCTCGCCCTCTGTTTCAGCCCCTCTGATTCAGCCCCTCTGTTTCAGCCCCTCTGTTTCAGCCCCTCTGTTTCTCGATCTCTGTTTCTCGCCCTCTGTTTCTCGCCCTCTGTTTCAGCCCCTCTGTTTCAGCCCCTCTGTTTCAGCCCCTCTGTTTCAGCCCCTCTGTTTCTCGCCCTCTGTTTCTCGCCCTCTGTTTCTCGCTATCTGTTTCTCGCCCTCTGTTTCTCGCCCTCTGTTTCAGCCCCTCTGTTTCCGCCCCTCTGTTTCAGCCCCTCTGTTTCTCGCCCTCTGTTTCTCGCCGACTGTTTCTCGCCCTCTGTTTCAGCCCCTCTGTTTCAGCCCCTCTGTTTCAGCCCCTCTGTTTCTCGCCCTCTGTTTCTCGCCCTCTGTTTCTCGCCCTATGTTTCTCGCTCTCTGTTTCTCGCCCTTTGTTTCTCGCCCTCTGTTTCAGCCCCTCTGTTTCAGCCCCTCTGTTTCAGCCCCTCTGTTTCTCGCCCTCTGTTTCTCGCCCACTGTTTCTCGCCCTCTGTTTCAGCCCCTCTGTTTCAGCCCCTCTGTTTCAGCCCCTCTGTTTCAGCCCCTCTGTTTCTCGCCCTCTGTTTCTCGCCCTCTGTTTCTTGCCCTCTGTTTCTCGCTCTCTGTTTCTCGCCCTCTGTTTCTCGCCCTCTGTTTCAGCCCCTCTGTTTCAGCCCCTCTGTTTCAGCCCCTCTGTTTCTCGCCCTCTGTTTCAGCCCCTCTGTTTCTCGCCCACTGTTTCTCGCCCACTGTTTCTCGCCCTCTGTTTCAGCCCCTCTGTTTCAGCCCCTCTGTTTCAGCCCCTCTGTTTCTCGCCCTCTGTTTCTCGCCAACTGTTTCTCGCCCTCTGTTTCAGCCCCTCTGTTTCAGCCCCTCTGTTTCAGCCCCTCTGTTTCAGCCCCTCTGTTTCTCTCCCTCTGTTTCTCGCCCTCTGTTTCTTGCCCTCTGTTTCTCGCTCTCTGTTTCTCGCCCTCTGTTTCTCGCCCTCTGTTTCAGCCCCTCTGTTTCAGCCCCTCTGTTTCAGCCCCTCTGTTTCTCGCCCTCTGTTTCTCGCCCACAGTTTCAGCCCCTCTGTTTCAGCCCCTTTGTTTCAGCCCCTCTGTTTCAGCCCCTCTGTTTCTCGCCGACTGTTTCTCGCCCGCTGTTTCAGCCCCTCTGTTTCAGCCCCTCTGTTTCAGCCCCTCTGTTTCAGCCCCTCTGTTTCAGCCCCACTGTTTCAGACCCTCTGTTTCTCGCCATCTGTTTCTCGCCCTCTGTTTCTCGCCCTCTGTTTCTCGCCCTCTGTTTCAGCCCCTCTGTTTAAGCCCCTCTGTTTCTCGCCCTCTGTTTCTCGCCCTCTGTTTCAGCCCCTCTGTTTCAGCCCCTCAGTTTCAGCCCCTGTGTTTCTCCCCCTCTGTTTCAGCACCTCTGTTTCTCGCCCTCTGTTTCAGCCCCTCTGTTTCAGCCCCTCTGTTTCAGCACCTCTGTTTCTCGCCCTTTGTTTCTCGCCCTCTGTTTCAGCCCCTCTGTTTCTCGCCCTCTGTTTCAGCCCCTCTGTTTCAGCCCCTCTGTTTCAGCCCCTCTGTTTCAGCCCCTCTGTTTCTCGCCATCTGTTTCAGCCCCTCTGTTTCAGCCCCTCTGTTTCTCGCCCTCTGTTTCAGCCCCTCTGTTTCAGCCCCTCTGTTTCAGCCCATCTGTTTCAGCACCTCTGTTTCTCGCCCTTTGTTTCTCGCCCTCTGTTTCAGCCCCTCTGTTTCTCGCCCTCTGTTTCAGCCCCTCTGTTTCTCGCCCTCTGTTTCAGCCCCTCTGTTTCAGTCCCTCTGTTTCAGCCCCTCTGTTTCAGCCCCTCTGTTTCAGCCGCTCTGTTTCACGCCCTCTGTTTCAGCCCCTCTGTTTCAGCCCCTCTGTTTATCGCCCTCTGTTTCAGCCCCTCTGTTTCAGCCCCTCTGTATCAGCCCATCTGTTTCAGCCCCTCTGTTTCTCGCCCTCTGTTTCTCGCCCTCTGTTTCAGCCCCTCTGTTTCAGCCCCTCTGTTTCAGCCCCTCTGTTTCAGCCACTCTGTTTCTCGCCCTCTGTTTCTCGCTCTCTGTTTCTCGCCCTGTGTTTCTCGCCCTCTGTTTCAGCCCCTCTGTTTCAGCCCCTCTGTTTCAGCCCCTCTGTTTCAGCCCCTCTGTTTCTCGCCCTCTGTTTCTTTCCCTCTGTTTCTCGCCCTCTGTTTCAGCCCCTCTGTTTCAGTCCCTCTGTTTCAAACCCTCTGTTTCAGCCCCTCTGTTTCAGCCCCTCTGTTTCATCCCCTCTGTTTCAGCCCCTCTGTTTCAGCCCCTCTGTTTCTCGCCCTCTGTTTCTCGCCCTCTGTTTCTGGCCCTCTGTTTCTCGCTCTCTGTTTCTCGCCAACTTTTTCTCGCCCTCTGTTTCAGCCCCTCTGTTTCAGCCCCTCTGTTTCAGCCCCTCTGTTTCTCGCCCTCTGTTTCAGCCCCTCTGTTTCAGCCCCTCTGTTTCTCGCCCTCAGTTTCAGCCCCTCTGTTTCAGCCGCTCTGTTTCAGCCACTCTGTTTCAGCTCCTCTGTTTCTCGCCCTCTGTTTCTCGCCCTCTGTTTCAGCCCCTCTGTTTCAGCCCCTCTGTTTCAGCCCCTCTGTTTCTCGCCCTCTGTTTCTCGCCCTCTGTTTCTCGCCCTCTGTTTCTCGCTCTCTGTTTCTCGCCCTCTGTTTCTCGCCCTCTGTTTCAGCCCCTCTGTTTCAGCCCCTCTGTTTCAGCCCCTCTGTTTCAGCACCTCTGTTTCAGCCCCTCTGTTTATCGCCCTCTGTTTCTCGCCCACTGTTTCTCGCCCTCTGTTTCTGTCCCTCTGTTTCAGCCAACTGTTTCAGCCCCTCTGTTTCAGCCCCTCTGTTTCTCGCCCTCTGTTTCTCGCCCTCTGTTTCTTGCCCTCTGTTTCTCGCTCTCGGTTTCTCGCCCTCTGTTTCTCGCCCTCTGTTTCAGCCCCTCTGTTTCAGCCCCTCTGTTTCTCGCCCACTGTTTCTCGCCCTCTGTTTCAGCCCAAGTGTTTCAGCCACTCTGTTTCAGCCCCTCTGTTTCAGCCCCTCTGTTTCAGCCCCTCTGTTTCTCGCCATCTGTTTCTCGCCCTCTGTTTCTCGCCCTCTGTTTCTCGCCCTCTGTTTGAGCCCCTCTGTTTCAGCCCCTCTGTTTCAGCCCTTCTGTTTCTCGCACTCTGTTTCTCGCCCTCTGTTTCATCCCCTCTGTTTCAGCCCCTCAGTTCCAGCCCCTCTGTTGCTCGCCCTCTGTTTCAGCACCTCTGTTTCTCGCCCTCTCTTTCAGCCCCTCTCTTTCTCGCCCTCTGTTGAAGACCCTCTGTTTCAGCCCCTCTGTTTCAGCCCCTCTGTTTCAGCCCCTCTGTTTCAGACCCTCTGTTTCTCGCCCTCTGATTCTCGCCCTCTGTTTCAGCCCCTCTGTTTCAGCCCCTCTGTTTCAGCTCCTCTGTTTCTCGCTCTCTGTTTGAGCCCCTCTGTTTCAGCCCCTCTGTTTCAGCCCCTCTGTTTCAGCCCCTCTGTTTCAGCCCCTCTGTTTCTCGCCCTCTGTTTCTCGCCCTCGGTTTCAGCCCCTCTGTTTCTCGACCTCTGTTTCCGCCCCTCTGTTTCTCGCCCTCTGTTTCAGCCCCTCTGTTTCAGCCCCTCTGTTTCAGCCCCTCTGTTTCAGCCCTTCTGTTTCAGCCCCTCTGTTTCAGCCCCTCTGTTTCTCACCCTCTGTTTCAGCCCCTCTGTTTCTCGCCCTCTGTTTCAGACCCTCTGTTTCAGCCCCTCAGTATCAGCCCCTCTGTTTCAGCCCCTCTGTTTCTCGCCCTCTGTTTCTCGCCCTCTGTTTCTCGCCCACTGTTTCACCCCCTCTGTTTCAGCCCGTCTGTTTCAGCCCATCTGTTTCAGCCCCACTGTTTCAGCCCCTCTGTTTCAGCCCCTGTGTTTCAGCCCCTCTGTTTCTCGCCCTCTGTTTCTCGCTCTCTGTTTCTCGCCCTCTGTTTCAGCCCCTCTGTTGCTCGCCCACTGTTTCAGCCCCTCTGTTTCAGCCGCTCTGTTTCAGCCCCTCTGTTTCTCGCCCTCTGTTTCAGCCCCTCTGTTTCAGCCCCTCTGTTTCTCGCCCTCTGTTTCAGCCCCTCTGTTTCAGCCCCTCTGTATCAGCCCCTCTGTTTCAGCCCGTCTGTTTCAGCCCCTCTGTTTCAGCCCCTCTGTTTCTCGCCCTCTGTTTCTCGCCCTCTGTTTCTCGCTCTCTGTTTCACGCCCTCTGTTTCTCGCCCTCTGTTTCAGCCCTTCTGTTTCAGCCCCTCTGTTTCAGCCCCTCTGTTTCAGCCCCTCTGTTTCTCGCCATCTGTTTCAGCCCCTCTGTTTCTCGCCCTCTGTTTCAGCCCCTCTGTTTCAGCCCCTCTGTATCGGCACCTCTGTTTCAGCCCCTCTGTTTCTCGCCCTCTGTTTCTCGCCCTCTGTTTCAGCCCCTCTGTTTCAGCCGCTCTGTTTCAGCCCCTCTGTTTCAGCCCCTCTGTTTCTGGCCCTCTGTTTCTCGCCCTCTGTTTCTCGCTCTCTGTTTCTCGCCCTCTGTTTCTCGCCCTCTGTTTCAGCCCCTCTGTTTCAGCCCCTCTGTTTCAGCCCCTCTGTTTCTCGCCCTCTGTTTCTCGCCCACTGTTTCTCGCCCTCTGTTTCAGCCCCTCTGTTTCAGCCCCTCTGTTTCAGCCCCTCTGTTTCAGCCCCTCTGTTTCTCGCCCTCTGTTTCTCGCCCTCTGTTTCTCGCTCTCTGTTTCTCGCCCTCTGTTTCTCGCCCTCTGTTTCAGCCCCTCTGTTTCAGCTCCTCTGTTCCACGCTCTCTGTTTCTCGCCCTCTGTTTCAGCCCCTCTGTTTCTCGCCCACTGTTTCAGCCCCACTGTTTCTCGCCATCTGTTTCAGCCCCTCTGTTTCAGTCCCTCTGTTTCAGCCCCTCTGTTTCTCGCCCTCTGTTTCTTTCCCTCTGTTTCTCGCCCTCTGTTTCAGCCCCTCTGTTTCAGTCCCTCTGTTTCAGCCCCACTGTATCGGCACCTCTGTTTCAGCCCCTCTGTTTCATCCCCTCTGTTTCAGCCCCTCTGTTTCAGCCCCTCTGTTTCTCGCCCTCTGTTTCTCGCCCTCTGTTTCTCGCCCTCTGTTTCTCGCTCTCTGTTTCTCGCCCACTCTTTCTCGCCCTCTGTTTCAGCCCCTCTGTTTCAGCCCCTCTGTTTCAGCCCCTCTGTTTCTCGCCCTCTGTTTCAGCCCCTCTGTTTCAGCCCCTCTGTTTCTCGCCCTCAGTTTCAGCCCCTCTGTTTCAGCCGCTCTGTTTCAGCCACTCTGTTTCAGCTCCTCTGTTTCTCGCCCTCTGTTTCTCGCCCTCTGTTTCAGCCCCTCTGTTTCAGCCCCTCTGTTTCAGCCCCTCTGTTTCTCGCCCTCTGTTTCTCGCCCTCTGTTTCTCGCCCTCTGTTTCTCGCTCTCTGTTTCTCGCCCTCTGTTTCTCGCCCTCTGTTTCAGCCCCTCTGTTTCAGCCCCTCTGTTTCAGCCCCTCTGTTTCAGCCCCTCTGTTTCAAACCCTCTGTTTATCGCCCTCTGTTTCTCGCCCACTGTTTCTCGCCCTCTGTTTCTGCCCCTCTGTTTCAGCCAACTGTTTCAGCCCCTCTGTTTCAGCCCCTCTGTTTCTCGCCCTCTGATTCTCGCCCTCTGTTTCTTGCCCTCTGTTTCTCACTCTCTGTTTCTCGCCCTCTGTTTCTCGCCCTCTGTTTCAGCCCCTCTGTTTCAGCCCCTCTGTTTCTCGCCCTCAGTTTCAGCCCCTCTGTTTCAGCCCCTTTGTTTCAGCCCCTCTGTTTCAGCCCCTCTGTTTCTCGCTCACTGTTTCTCGCCCTCTGTTTCAGCCCAAGTGTTTCAGCCACTCTGTTTCAGCCCCTCTGTTTCAGCCCCTCTGTTTCAGCCCCTCTGTTTCTCGCCCTCTGTTTCTCGCCCTCTGTTTCTCGCCCTCTGTTTCTCGCCCTCTGTTTCAGCCCCTCTGTTTCAGCCCCTCTGTTTCAGCCCTTCTGTTTCTCGCACTCTGTTTCTCGCCCTCTGTTTCATCCCCTCTGTTTCAGCCCCTCAGTTCCAGCCCCTCTGTTTCTCGCCCTCTGTTTCAGCACCTCTGTTTCTCGCCCTCTCTTTCAGCCCCTCTCTTTCTCGCCCTCTGTTTCAGCCCAAGTGTTAAAGCCACTCTGTTTCAGCCCCTCTGTTTCAGCCCCTCTGTTTCAGCCCCTCTGTTTCTCGCCCTCTGTTTCTCGCCCTCTGTTTCTCGCCCTCTGTTTCTCGCCCTCTGTTTCAGCCCCTCTGTTTCAGCCCCTCTGTTTCAGCCCTTCTGTTTCTCGCACTCTGTTTCTCGCCCTCTGTTTCATCCCCTCTGTTTCAGCCCCTCAGTTCCAGCCCCTCTGTTTCTCGCCCTCTGTTTCAGCACCTCTGTTTCTCGCCCTCTCTTTCAGCCCCTCTCTTTCTCGCCCTCTGTTGAAGACCCTCTGTTTCAGCCCCTCTGTTTCAGCCCCTCTGTTTCAGCCCCTCTGTTTCAGACCCTCTGTTTCTCGCCCTCTGATTCTCGCCCTCTGTTTCAGCCCCTCTGTTTCAGCCCCTCTGTTTCAGCTCCACTGTTTCTCGCCCTCTGTTTGAGCCCCTCTGTTTCAGCCCCTCTGTTTCAGCCCCTCTGTTTCAGCCCCTCTGTTTCAGCCCCTCTGTTTCTCGCCCTCTGTTTCTCGCCCTCGGTTTCAGCCCCTCTGTTTCTCGACCTCTGTTTCCGCCCCTCTGTTTCTCGCCCTCTGTTTCAGCCCCTCTGTTTCAGTCCCTCTGTTTCAGCCCCTCTGTTTCAGCCCTTCTGTTTCAGCCCCTCTGTTTCAGCCCCTCTGTTTCTCACCCTCTGTTTCAGCCCCTCTGTTTCACGCCCTCTGTTTCAGACCCTCTGTTTCAGCCCCTCAGTATCAGCCCCTCTGTTTCAGCCCCTCTGTTTCTCGCCCTCTGTTTCTCGCCCTCTGTTTCTCGCCCACTGTTTCACCCCCTCTGTTTCAGCCCCTCTGTTTCAGCCCATCTGTTTCAGCCCCACTGTTTCAGCCCCTCTGTTTCAGCCCCTGTGTTTCAGCCCCTCTGTTTCTCGCCCTCTGTTTCTCGCTCTCTGTTTCTCGCCCTCTGTTTCAGCCCCTCTGTTGCTCGCCCACTGTTTCAGCCCCTCTGTTTCAGCCCCTCTGTTTCAGCCCCTCTGTTTCTCGCCCTCTGTTTCAGCCCCTCTGTTTCAGCCCCTCTGTTTCTCGCCCTCTGTTTCAGCCCCTCTGTTTCAGCCCCTCTGTATCAGACCCTCTGTTTCAGCCCCTCTGTTTCAGCCCCTCTGTTTCAGCCCCTCTGTTTCTCGCCCTCTGTTTCTCGCCCTCTGTTTCTCGCTCTCTGTTTCTCGCCCTCTGTTTCTCGCCCTCTGTTTCAGCCCTTCTGTTTCAGCCCCTCTGTTTCAGCCCCTCTGTTTCAGCCCCTCTGTTTCTCGCCATCTGTTTCAGCCCCTCTGTTTCTCGCCCTCTGTTTCAGCCCCTCTGTTTCAGCCCCTCTGTATCGGCACCTCTGTTTCAGCCCCTCTGTTTCTCGCCCTCTGTTTCTAGCCCTCTGTTTCAGCCCCTCTGTTTCAGCCGCTCTGTTTCAGCCCCTCTGTTTCAGCCCCTCTGTTTCTGGCCCTCTGTTTCTCGCCCTCTGTTTCTCGCTCTCTGTTTCTCGCCCTCTGTTTCTCGCCCTCTGTTTCAGCCCCTCTGTTTCAGCCCCTCTGTTTCAGCCCCTCTGTTTCTCGCCCTCTGTTTCTCGCCCACTGTTTCTCGCCCTCTGTTTCAGCCCCTCTGTTTCAGTCCCTCTGTTTCAGCCCCTCTGTTTCAGCCCCTCTGTTTCTCGCCCTCTGTTTCTCGCCCTCTGTTTCTCGCTCTCTGTTTCTCGCCCTCTGTTTCTCGCCCTCTGTTTCAGCCCCTCTGTTTCAGCTCCTCTGTTCCACGCTCTCTGTTTCTCGCCCTCTGTTTCAGCCCCTCTGTTTCTCGCCCACTGTTTCAGCCCCACTGTTTCTCGCCATCTGTTTCAGCCCCTCTGTTTCAGCCCCTCTGTTTCATTCCCTCTGTTTCAGCCCCTCTGTTTCAGCCCCTCTGTTTCAGCCCCTCTGTTTCATCCCCTCTGTTTCAGCCCCTCTGTTTCAGCCCCTCTGTTTCTCGCCCTCTGTTTCTCGCCCTCTGTTTCTGGCCCTCTGTTTCTCGCTCTCTGTTTCTCGCCAACTGTTTCACGCCCTCTGTTTCAGCCCATCTGTTTCAGCCCCTCTGTTTCAGCCCCTCTGTTTCTCGCCCTCTGTTTCAGCCCATCTGTTTCAGCCCCTCTGTTTCTCGCCCTCAGTTTCAGCCCCTCTGTTTCAGCCGCTCTGTTTCAGCCCCTCTGTTTCTCGCCCTCTGTTTCTCGCCCTCTGTTTCTCGCCCTCTGTTTCAGCCCCTCTGTTTCAGCCCCTCTGTTTCAGCCCCTCTGTTTCTCGCCCTCTGTTTCTCGCCCTCTGTTTCTCGCCCTCTGTTTCTCGCTCTCTGTTTCTCGCCCTCTGTTTCTCGCACTCTGTTTCAGCCCCTCTGTTTCAGCCCCACTGTTTCAGCCCCTCTGTTTCAGCCCCTCTGTTTATCGCCCTCTGTTTCTCGCCCACTGTTTCTCGCCCTCTGATTCTGCCCCTCTGTTTCAGCCAACTGTTTCAGCCCCTCTGTTTCAGCCCCTCTGTTTCTCGCCCTCTGTTTCTCGCCCTCTGTTTCTTGCCCTCTGTTTCTCGCTCTCTGTTTCTCGCCCTCGGTTTCTCGCCCTCTGTTTCAGCCCCTCTGTTTCAGCCCCTCTGATCTCGCCCACTGTTTCTCGACCTCTGTTTCAGCCCAAGTGTTTCAGCCACTCTGTTTCAGCCCCTCTGTTTCAGCCCCTCTGTTTCAGCCCCTCTGTTTCTCGCCCTCTGTTTCTCGCCCTCTGTTTCTCGCCCTCTGTTTCTCGCCCTCTGTTTCAGCCCCTCTGTTTCAGCCCCTCTGTTTCAGCCCTTCTGTTTCTCGCACTCTGTTTCTCGCCCTCTGTTTCATCCCCTCTGTTTCAGCCCCTCAGTTCCAGCCCCTCTGTTGCTCGCCCTCTGTTTCAGCACCTCTGTTTCTCGCCCTCTCTTTCAGCCCCTCTCTTTCTCGCCCTCTGTTTCAGCCCCTCTGTTTCAGCCCCTCTGTTTCAGCCCCTCTGTTTCAGCCCCTCTGTTTCTCGCCCTCTGTTTCTCGCCCTCGGTTTCAGCCCCTCTGTTTCTCGACCTCTGTTTCCGCCCCTCTGTTTCTCGCCCTCTGTTTCAGCCCCTCTGTTTCAGCCCCTCTGTTTCAGCCCCTCTGTTTCAGCCCTTCTGTTTCAGCCCCTCTGTTTCAGCCCCTCTGTTTCTCACCCTCTGTTTCAGCCCCTCTGTTTCTCGCCCTCTGTTTCAGACCCTCTGTTTCAGCCCCTCAGTATCAGCCCCTCTGTTTCAGCCCCTCTGTTTCTCGCCCTCTGTTTCTCGCCCTCTGTTTCTCGCCCACTGTTTCACCCCCTCTGTTTCAGCCCCTCTGTTTCAGCCGCTCTGTTTCAGCCCCTCTGTTTCTCGCCCTCTGTTTAAGCCCCTCTGTTTCAGCCCCTCTGTTTCAGCCCCTCTGTTTCTCGCCATCTGTTTCAGCCCCTCTGTTTCTCGCCCTCTGTTTCAGCCCCTCTGTTTCAGCCCCTCTGTATCGGCACCTCTGTTTCAGCCCCTCTGTTTCTCGCCCTCTGTTTCTCGCCCTCTGTTTCAGCCCCTCTGTTTCAGCCGCTCTGTTTCAGCCCCTCTGTTTCAGCCCCTCTGTTTCTGGCCCTCTGTTTCTCGCTCTCTGTTTCTCGCCCTCTGTTTCTCGCCCTCTGTTTCAGCCCCTCTGTTTCAGCCCCTCTGTTTCAGCCCCTCTGTTTCTCGCCCTCTGTTTCTCGCCCACTGTTTCTCGCCCTCTGTTTCAGCCCCTCTGTTTCAGCCCCTCTGTTTCAGCCCCTCTGTTTCAGCCCCTCTGGTTCTCGCCCTCTGTTTCTCGCCCTCTGTTTCTCGCTCTCTGTTTCTCGCCCTCTGTTTCTCGCGCTCTGTTTCAGCCCCTCTGTTTCAGCTCCTCTGTTCCACGCTCTCTGTTTCTCGCCCTCTGTTTCAGCCCCTCTGTTTCTCGCCCACTGTTTCAGCCCCACTGTTTCTCGCCATCTGTTTCAGCCCCTCTGTTTCAGCCACTCTGTTTCAGCCCCTCTGTTTCAGCCCCTCTGTTTCTCGCCCTCTGTTTCTTTCCCTCTGTTTCTCGCCCTCTGTTTCACCCCCTCTGTTTCAGTCCCTCTGTTTCAGCCCCTCTGTATCGGCACCTCTGTTTCAGCCCGTCTGTTTCATCCCCTCTGTCTCAGCCCCTCTGTTTCAGCCCCTCTGTTTCTCGCCCTCTGTTTCTCGCCCTCTGTTTCTCGCCCTCTGTTTCTCGCTCTCTGTTTCTCGCCCACTGTTTCTCGCCATCTGTTTCAGCCCCTCTGTTTCAGCCCCTCTGTTTCAGCCCCTCTGTTTCTCGCCCTCTGTTTCAGCCCCTCTGTTTCAGCCCCTCTGTTTCTCGCCCTCAGTTTCAGCCCCTCTGTTTCAGCCGCTCTGTTTCAGCCACTCTGTTTCAGCTCCTCTGTTTCTCGCCCTCTGTTTCTCGCCCTCTGTTTCAGCCCCTCTGTTTCAGCCCCTCTGTTTCAGCCCCTCTGTTTCTCGCCCTCTGTTTCTCGCCCTCTGTTTCTCGCCCTCTGTTTCTCGCTCTCTGTTTCTCGCCCTCTGTTTCTCGCCCTCTGTTTCAGCCCCTCTGTTTCAGCCCCTTTGTTTCAGCCCCTCTGTTTCAGCCCCTCTGTTTCAGCCCCTCTGTTTATCGCCCTCTGTTTCTCGCCCACTGTTTCTCGCCCTGTGTTTCTGCCCCTCTGTTTCAGCCAACTGTTTCAGCCCCTCTGTTTCAGCCCCTCTGTTTCTCGCCCTCTGTTTCTCGCCCTCTGTTTCTTGCCCTCTGTTTCTCGCTCTCTGTTTCTCGCCCTCTGTTTCTCGCCCTCTGTTTCAGCCCCTCTGTTTCAGCCCCTCTGTTTCTCGCCCTCTGGTTCTCGCCCTCTGTTTCTCGCCCTCAGTTTCAGCCCCTCTGTTTCAGCCCCTTTGTTTCAGACCCTCTGTTTCAGCCCCTCTGTTTCTCGCCCACTGTTTCTCGCCCTCTGTTTCAGCCCAAGTGTTTCAGCCACTCTGTTTCAGCCCCTCTGTTTCAGCCCCTCTGTTTCAGCCCCTCTGTTTCTCGCCCTCTGTTTCTCGCCCTCTGTTTCTCGCCCTCTGTTTCTCGCCCCCTGTTTCAGCCCCTCTGTTTCAGCCCCTCTGTTTCAGCCCTTCTGTTTCTCGCACTCTGTTTCTCGCCCTCTGTTTCATCCCCTCTGTTTCAGCCCCTCAGTTCCAGCCCCTCTGTTTCTCGCCCTCTGTTTCAGCACCTCTGTTTCTCGCCCTCTCTTTCAGCCCCTCTCTTTCTCGCCCTCTGTTGAAGACCCTCTGTTTCAGCCCCTCTGTTTCAGCCCCTCTGTTTCAGCCCCTCTGTTTCAGACCCTCTGTTTCTCGCCCTCTGATTCTCGCCCTCTGTTTCAGCCCCTCTGTTTCAGCCCCTCTGTTTCAGCTCCTCTGTTTCTCGCCCTCTGTTTGAGCCCCTCTGTTTCAGCCCCTCTGTTTCAGCCCCTCTGTTTCAGCCCCTCTGTTTCAGCCCCTCTGTTTCTCGCCCTCTGTTTCTCGCCCTCGGTTTCAGCCCCTCTGTTTCTCGACCTCTGTTTCAGCCCCTCTGTTTCTCGCCCTCTGTTTCAGCCCCTCTGTTTCAGCCCCTCTGTTTCAGCCCCTCTGTTTCAGCCCTTCTGTTTCAGCCCCTCTGTTTCAGCCCCTCTGTTTCTCACCCTCTGTTTCAGCCCCTCTGTTTCTCGCCCTCTGTTTCAGACCCTCTGTTTCAGCCCCTCGGTATCAGCCCCTCTGTTTCAGCCCCTCTGTTTCTCGCCCTCTGTTTCTCGCCCTCTGTTTCTCGCCCACTGTTTCACCCCCTCTGTTTCAGCCCCTCTGTTTCAGCCCATCTGTTTCAGCCCCACTGTTTCAGCCCCTCTGTTTCAGCCCCTGTGTTTCAGCCCCTCTGTTTCTCGCCCTCTGTTTCTCTCTCTCTGTTTCTCGCCCTCTGTTTCAGCCCCTCTGTTGCTCGCCCACTGTTTCAGCCCCTCTGTTTCAGCCCCTCTGTTTCAGCCCCTCTGTTTCTCGCCCTCTGTTTCAGCCCCTCTGTTTCAGCCCCTCTGTTTCTCGCCCTCTGTTTCAGCCCCTCTGTTTCAGCCCCTCTGTATCAGCCCCTCTGTTTCAGCCCCTCTGTTTCAGCCCCTCTGTTTCAGCCCCTCTGTTTCTCGCCCTCTGTTTCTCGCCCTCTGTTTCTCGCTCTCTGTTTCTCGCCCTCTGTTTCTCGCCCTCTGTTTCAGCCCTTCTGTTTCAGCCCCTCTGTTTCAGCCCCTCTGTTTCAGCCCCTCTGTTTCTCGCCATCTGTTTCAGCCCCTCTGTTTCTCGCCCTCTGTTTCAGCCCCTCTGTTTCAGCCCCTCTGTATCGGCACCTCTGTTTCAGCCCCTCTGTTTCTCGCCCTCTGTTTCTCGCCCTCTGTTTCAGCCCCTCTGTTTCAGCCGCTCTGTTTCAGCCCCTCTGTTTCAGCCACTCTGTTTCTGGCCCTCTGTTTCTCGCCCTCTGTTTCTCGCTCTCTGTTTCTCGCCCTCTGTTTCTCGCCCTCTGTTTCAGACCCTCTGATTCAGCCCCTCTGTTTCAGCCCCTCTGTTTCTCGCCCTCTGTTTCTCGCCCACTGTTTCTCGCCCTCTGTTTCAGCCCCTCTGTTTCAGCCCCTCTGTTTCAGCCCCTCTGTTTCAGCCCCTCTGTTTCTCGCCCTCTGTTTCTCGCCCTCTGTTTCTCGCTCTCTGTTTCTCGCCCTCTGTTTCTCGCCCTCTGTTTCAGCCCCTCTGTTTCAGCTCCTCTGATCCACGCTCTCTGTTTCTCGCCCTCTGTTTCAGCCCCTCTGTTTCTCGCCCACTGTTTCAGCCCCACTGTTTCTCGCCATCTGTTTCAGCCCCTCTGTTTCAGCCCCTCTGTTTCTCGCCCTCTGTTTCAGCCCCTCTGTTTCAGCCCCTCTGTTTCAGCCCCTCTGTTTCAGCCCCTCTGTTTCAGCACCTCTGTTTCTCGCCCTTTGTTTCACGCCCTCTGTTTCAGCCCCTCTGTTTCTCGCCCTCTGTTTCAGCCCCTCTATTTCTCGCCCTCTGTTTCAGCCCCTCTGTTTCAGTCCCTCTGTTTCAGCCCCTCTGTTTCAGCCCCTCTGTTTCAGCCCCTCATTTTCAGCCCCTCTGTTTCAGCCCCTCAGTTTCAGCCCCTCTGTTTCAGCCCCTCTGTTTCAGCCCCTCTGTTTCAGCCACTCTGTTTCAGCCCCTCTGTTTCTCGCCCTCTGTTTCTCGCCCTCTGTTTCTCGCCCTCTCTTTCAGCCCCTCTGTTTCAGCCCCTCTGTTTCAGCCCCTCTGTTTCTCGCCCTCTGTTTCTCGCCCTCTGTTTCTCGCCCTCTGTTTCTCGCTCTTTGTTTCTCGCCCTCTGTTTCTCGCCCTCTGTTTCAGCCCCTCTGTTTCAGCCCCTCTGTTTCAGCCCCTCTGTTTCATCTCCTCTGTTTCAGCCCCTCTGTTTCAGCCCCTCTGTTTCTCAATCTCTGTTTCTCGCCCTCTGTTTCTCGCCCTCTGTTTCAGCCCCTCTGTTTCAGCCCCTCTGTTTCAGCCCCTCTGTTTCTCGCCCCCTGTTTCTCGCCCACTGTTTCTCGCCCTCTGTTTCAGCCCCTCTGTTTCAGCCCCTCTGTTTCAGCCCCTCTGTTTCAGCCCCTCTGTTTCAGACCATCTGTTTCTCGCCCTCTGTTTCATCCCCTCTGTTTCAGCCCCTCTGTTTCAGCTCCTCTGTTTCAGCCCCTCTGTTTCAGCCACTCTGTTTCTCGCCCTCTGTTTCTCGCCCTCGGTTTCAGCCCCTCTGTTTCTCGCCCTCTGTTTCAGCCCTCTGTTTCTCGCCCTCTGTTTCAGCCCCTCTGTTTCAGCCCCTCTTTTAAAGCCCTCCTGTTAAAGCCCCTCTGTTTCAGCCCCTCTGTTTCTCGCCCTCTGTTTCAGACCCTCTGTTTCAGCCCCTCAGTATCAGCCCCTCTCTTTCAGCCCCTCTGTTTCTCGCCCTCTGTTTCTCGCCCTCTGTTTCTCGCCCTCTGTTTCTCGCCCACTGTTTCAGCCCCTCTGTTTCAGCCCCTCTGTTTCAGCCCCTCTGTTTCAGCCCCTCTGTTTCTCGCCCTCTGTTTCTCTTTCTCTGTTTCTCGCCCTCTGTTTCATCCCCTCTGTTTCTCGCCCACTGTTTCAGCCCCTCTGTTTCTCGCCATCTGTTTCAGCCCCTCTGTTTCAGCCCCTCTGTTTCTCGCCCTCTGTTTCAGCCCCTCTGTTTCAGCCCCTCTGTTTCAGCCCCTCTGTTTCAGCCCCTCTGTTTCAGCCCCTCTGTTTCTCGCCCTCTGTTTCTCGCCCTCTGTTTCAGCCCCTCTGTTTCAGCCCCTCTGTTTCAGCCCCTCTGTTTCTCGCCCTCTGTTTCTCGCCCTCTGTTTCTCGCCCTCTGTTTCTCGATCTCTGTTTCTCGCCCTCTGTTTCTCGCCCTCTGTTTCAGCCCCTCTGTTTCAGCCCCTCTGTTTCAGCCCCTCTGTTTCAGCCCCTCTGTTTCAGCCCCTCTGTTTCTCGCCCTCTGTTTCTCGCCCTCTGTTTCAGCCCCTCTGTTTCTCGCTCTCTGTTTCTCGCCCTCTGTTTCTCGCCCTCTGTTTCAGCCCCTCTGTTTCAGCCCCTCTGTTTCAGCCCCTCTGTTTCTCGCACTCTGTTTCTCGCCCACTGTTTCTCGCCCTCTGTTTCAGCCCCTCTGTTTCAGCCCCTCTGTTTCTCGCCCTCTGTTTCTCGCCCTCTGTTTCTCGCCCTCTGTTTCTCGCCCTCTGTTTCTCGCTCTTTGTTTCTCGCACTCTGTTTCTCGCACTCTGTTACAGCCCCTCTGTTTCAGCCCCTGTGTTTCAGACCCTCTGTTTCATCCCCTCTGTTTCAGCCCCTCTGTTTCAGCCCCTCTGTTTCTCGCCCTCTGTTTCTCGCCCTCTGTTTCTCGGCCTCTGTTTCTCGCTCTCTGTTTCTCGCCCTCTGTTTCTCGCCCTCTGTTTCAGCCCCTCTGTTTCAGCCCCTCTGTTTCAGCACCTCTGTTTCTCGCCCTCTGTTTCTCGCCCACTGTTTCTCGCCCTCTGTTTCAGCCCCTCTGTTTCAGCCCCTCTGTTTCTCGCCCTCTGTTTCAGCCCCTCTGTTTCAGCCCCTCTATTTCTCGCCCTCTGTTTCATCCCCTCTGTTTCAGCCCCTCTGTTTCAGCTCCTCTGTTTCAGCCCCTCTGTTTCAGTCCCTCTGTTTCTCGCCCTCTGTTTCTCGCCCTCGGTTTCAGCCCCTCTGTTTCTCGCCCTCTGTTTCAGCCCCTCTGTTTCTCGCCCTCTGTTTCAGCCCTTCTGTTTAAGCCCCTCTGTTTCAGCCGCTCTGTTTCTCGCCCTCTGTTTCAGACCCTCTGTTTCAGCCCCTCAGTATCAGCCCCTCTCTTTCAGCCCCTCTGTTTCTCGCCCTCTGTTTCTCGCCCTCTGTTTCTCGCCCTCTGTTTCTCGCCCACTGTTTCAGCCCCTCTGTTTCAGCACCCACTGTATCAGCCCATCTGTTTCTCGCCCTCTGTTTCTCGCCCTCTGTTTCTCGCCCTCTGTTTCTCGCCCACTGTTTCAGCCCCTCTGTTTCAGCCCCACTGTATCAGCCCATCTGTTTCAGCCCCTCTGTTTCAGCCCCTCTGTTTCAGCCCCTCTGTTTCAGCCCCTCTGTTTCTCGCCCTCTGTTTCTCGCCCTCTGTTTCTCGCTCTCTGTTTCTCGCCCTCTGTTTCTCGCCCTCTGTTTCTGCTCCTCTGTTTCAGCCCCTCTGTTTCAGCCCCTCTGTTTCAGCCCCTCTGTTTCTCGCCCTCTGTTTCTCGCCCTCTGTTTCAGCCCCTCTGTTTCAGCCCCTCTGTTTCAGCCCCTCTGTTTCTCGCCCTCTGTTTCTCGCCCTCTGTTTCTCGCCCTCTGTTTCTCGATCTCTGTTTCTCGCCCTCTGTTTCTCGCCCTCTGTTTCAGCCCCTCTGTTTCAGCCCCTCTGTTTCAGCCCCTCTGTTTCTCGCCCTCTGTTTCAGCCCCTCTGTTTCAGCCCCTCTGTTTCAGCCCCTCTGTTTCAGCCCCTCTGTTTCAGCCCCTCTGTTTCTCGCCCTCTGTTTCTCGCCCTCTGTTTCAGCCCCTCTGTTTCTCGCTCTCTGTTTCTCGCCCTCTGTTTCTCGCCCTCTGTTTCAGCCCCTCTGTTTCAGCCCCTCTGTTTCAGCCCCTCTGTTTCTCGCCCTCTGTTTCTCGCCCACTGTTTCTCGCCCTCTGTTTCAGCCCCTCTGTTTCAGCCCCTCTGTTTCTCGCCCTCTGTTTCTCGCCCTCTGTTTCTCGCCCTCTGTTTCTCGCCCTCTGTTTCTCGCTCTTTGTTTCTCGCACTCTGTTTCTCGCACTCTGTTTCAGCCCCTCTGTTTCAGCCCCTGTGTTTCAGACCCTCTGTTTCATCCCCTCTGTTTCAGCCCCTCTGTTTCAGCCCCTCTGTTTCTCGCCCTCTGTTTCTCGCCCTCTGTTTCTCGGCCTCTGTTTCTCGCTCTCTGTTTCTCGCCCTCTGTTTCTCGCCCTCTGTTTCAGCCCCTCTGTTTCAGCCCCTCTGTTTCAGCACCTCTGTTTCTCGCCCTCTGTTTCTCGCCCACTGTTTCTCGCCCTCTGTTTCAGCCCCTCTGTTTCAGCCCCTCTGTTTCTCGCCCTCTGTTTCAGCCCCTCTGTTTCAGCCCCTCTTTTTGTCGCCCTCTGTTTCATCCCCTCTGTTTCAGCCCCTCTGTTTCAGCTCCTCTGTTTCAGCCCCTCTGTTTCAGTCCCTCTGTTTCTCGCCCTCTGTTTCTCGCCCTCGGTTTCAGCCCCTCTGTTTCTCGCCCTCTGTTTCAGCCCCTCTGTTTCTCGCCCTCTGTTTCAGCCCTTCTGTTTAAGCCCCTCTGTTTCAGCCCCTCTGTTTCTCGCCCTCTGTTTCAGACCCTCTGTTTCAGCCCCTCTGTATCAGCCCCTCTCTTTCAGCCCCTCTGTTTCTCGCCCTCTGTTTCTCGCCCTCTGTTTCTCGCCCTCTGTTTCTCGCCCACTGTTTCAGCCCCTCTGTTTCAGCACCCACTGTATCAGCCCATCTGTTTCTCGCCCTCTGTTTCTCGCCCTCTGTTTCTCGCCCTCTGTTTCTCGCCCACTGTTTCAGCCCCTCTGTTTCAGCCCCACTGTATCAGCCCATCTGTTTCAGCCCCTCTGTTTCAGCCCCTCTGTTTCAGCCCCTCTGTTTCAGCCCCTCTGTTTCTCGCCCTCTGTTTCTCGCCCTCTGTTTCTCGCTCTCTGTTTCTCGCCCTCTGTTTCTCGCCCTCTGTTTCTGCTCCTCTGTTTCAGCCCCTCTGTTTCAGCCCCTCTGTTTCAGCCCCTCTGTTTCTCGCCCTCTGTTTCTCGCCCTCTGTTTCAGCCCCTCTGTTTCAGCCCCTCTGTTTCAGCCCCTCTGTTTCTCGCCCTCTGTTTCTCGCCCTCTGTTTCTCGCCCTCTGTTTCTCGATCTCTGTTTCTCGCCCTCTGTTTCTCGCCCTCTGTTTCAGCCCCTCTGTTTCAGCCCCTCTGTTTCAGCCCCTCTGTTTCTCGCCCTCTGTTTCAGCCCCTCTGTTTCAGCCCCTCTGTTTCAGCCCCTCTGTTTCAGCCCCTCTGTTTCAGCCCCTCTGTTTCTCGCCCTCTGTTTCTCGCCCTCTGTTTCAGCCCCTCTGTTTCTCGCTCTCTGTTTCTCGCCCTCTGTTTCTCGCCCTCTGTTTCAGCCCCTCTGTTTCAGCCCCTCTGTTTCAGCCCCTCTGTTTCTCGCCCTCTGTTTCTCGCCCACTGTTTCTCGCCCTCTGTTTCAGCCCCTCTGTTTCAGCCCCTCTGTTTCTCGCCCTCTGTTTCTCGCCCTCTGTTTCTCGCCCTCTGTTTCTCGCCCTCTGTTTCTCGCTCTTTGTTTCTCGCACTCTGTTTCTCGCACTCTGTTTCAGCCCCTCTGTTTCAGCCCCTCTGTTTCAGCCCCTCTGTTTCATCCCCTCTGTTTCAGCCCCTCTGTTTCAGCCCCTCTGTTTCTCGCCCTCTGTTTCTCGCCCTCTGTTTCTCGCCCTCTGTTTCTCGCTCTCTGTTTCTCGCCCTCTGTTTCTCGCCCTCTGTTTCAGCCCCTCTGTTTCAGCCCCTCTGTTTCAGCACCTCTGTTTCTCGCCCTCTGTTTCTCGCCCACTGTTTCTCGCCCTCTGTTTCAGCCCCTCTGTTTCAGCCCGTCTGTTTCTCGCCCTCTGTTTCAGCCCCTCTGTTTCAGCCCCTCTGTTTCTCGCCCTCTGTTTCATCCCCTCTGTTTCAGCCCCTCTGTTTCAGCCCCTCTGTTTCTCGCCCTCTGTTTCTCGCCCTCGGTTTCAGCCCCTCTGTTTCTCGCCCTCTGTTTCAGCCCCTCTGTTTCTCGCCCTCTGTTTCAGCCCCTCTGTTTCTGCCCCTCTGTTTCAGCCCCTCTTTTAAAGCCCTTCTGTTTAAGCCCCTCTGTTTCAGCCCCTCTGTTTCTCGCCCTCTGTTTCAGACCCTCTGTTTCAGCCCCTCAGTATCAGCCCCTCTCTTTCAGCCCCTCTGTTTCTCGCCCTCTGTTTCTCGCCCTCTGTTTCTCGCCCTCTGTTTCTCGCCCACTGTTTCAGCCCCTCTGTTTCAGCACCCACTGTATCAGCCCATCTGTTTCTCGCCCTCTGTTTCTCGCCCTCTGTTTCTCGCCCACTGTTTCAGCCCCGCTGTTTCAGCCCCACTGTATCAGCCCATCTGTTTCTGCCCCTCTGTTAGGCCCCTCTGTTTCAGCCCCTCTGTTTCAGCCCCTCTGTTTCTCGCCCTCTGTTTCTCGCCCTCTGTTTCTCGCTCTCTGTTTCTCGCCCTCTGTTTCTCGCCCTCTGTTTCTGCCCCTCTGTTTCAGCCCCTCTGTTTCAGCCCCTCTGTTTCAGCCCCTCTGTTTCTCGCCCTCTGTTTCAGCCCCTCAGTTTCAGCCCCTCTGTTTCAGCCCCTCTGTTTCAGCCCCTCTGTTTCTCGCCCTCTGTTTCTCGCCCTCTGTTTCTCGCCCTCTGTTTCTCGATCTCTGTTTCTCGCCCTCTGTTTCTCGCCCTCTGTTTCAGCCCCTCTGTTTCAGCCCCTCTGTTTCAGCCCCTCTGTTTCTCGCCCTCTGTTTCTCGCCCTCTGTTTCAGCCCCTCTGTTTCTCGCTCTCTGTTTCTTGCCCTCTGTTTCTCGCCCACTGTTTCAGCCCCTCTGTTTCAGCCCCTCTGTTTCAGCCCCTCTGTTTCTCGCCCTCTGTTTCTCGCCCACTGTTTCTCGCCCTCTGTTTCAGCCCCATTGTTTCAGCCCCTCTGTTTCTCGCCCTCTGTTTCTCGCCCTCTGTTTCTCGCCCTCTGTTTCTCGCCCTCTGTTTCTCGCTCTTTGTTTCTCGCCCTCTGTTTCTCGCACTCTGTTTCAGCCCCTCTGTTTCAGCCCCTCTGTTTCAGCCCCTCTGTTTCATCCCCTCTGTTTCAGCCCCTCTGTTTCAGCCCCTCTGTTTCTCGCCCTCTGTTTCTCGCCCTCTGTTTCTCGCCCTCTGTTTCTCGCTCTCTGATTCTCGCCCTCTGTTTCTCGCCCTCTGTTTCAGCCCCTCCGTTTCAGCCCCTCTGTTTCAGCCCCTCTGTTTCTCGCCCTCTGTTTCTCGCCCAATGTTTCTCGCCCTCTGTTTCAGCCCCTCTGTTTCAGCCCCTCTGTTTCAGCCCCTCTGTTTCAGCCGCTCTGTTTCAGCCCCTCTGTTTCTCCCCCTCTGTTTCATCACCTCTGTTTCAGCCCCTCTGTTTCAGCTCCTCTGTTTCAGCCCCTCTGTTTCAGCCCCTCTGTTTCTCGCCCTCTGTTTCTCGCCCTCGGTTTCAGCCCCTCTGTTTCTCGCCCTCTGTTTCAGCCCCTCTGTTTCTCGCCCTCTGTTTCAGCCCCTCTGTTTCAGCCCCTCTGTTTCAGCCCCTCTTTTAAAGCCCTTCTGTTTAAGCCCCTCTGTTTCAGCCCCTCTGTTTCTCGCCCTCTGTTTCAGCCCCTCAGTATCAGCCCCTCTCTTTCAGCCCCTCTGTTTCTCGCCCTCTGTTTCTCGCCCTCTGTTTCTCGCCCTCTGTTTCTCACCCTCTGTTTCAGCCCCTCTGTTTCTCGCCCTCTGTTTCAGACCCTCTGTTTCAGCCCCTCAGTATCAGCCCCTCTGTTTCAGCCTCTCTGTTTCTCGCCCTCTGTTTCTCGCCCTCTGTTTCTCGCCCACTGTTTCACCCCCTCTGTTTCAGCCCCTCTGTTTCAGCCCATCTGTTTCAGCCGCACTGTTTCAGCCCCTCTGTTTCAGCCCCTGTGTTTCAGCCCCTCTGTTTCTAGCCCTCTGTTTCTCGCTCTCTGTTTCTCGCCCTCTGTTTCAGCCCCTCTGTTGCTCGCCCACTGTTTCAGCCCCTCTGTTTCAGCCCCTCTGTTTCAGACCCTCTGTTTCTCGCCCTCTGTTTCAGCCCCTCTGTTTCAGCCCCTCTGTTTCTCGCCCTCTGTTTCAGCCCCTCTGTTTCAGCCCCTCTGTATCAGCCCCTCTGTTTCAGCCCCTCTGTTTCAGCCCCTCTTTTTCAGCCCCTCTGTTTCTCGCCCTCTGTTTCTCGCCATCTGTTTCTCGCTCTCTGTTTCTCGCCCTCTGTTTCTCGCCCTCTGTTTCAGCCCCTCTGTTTCAGCCCCTCTGTTTCAGCCCCTCTGTTTCAGCCCCTCTGTTTCTCGCCATCTGTTTCAGCCCCTCTGTTTCTTGCCCTCTGTTTCAGCCCGTCTGTTTCAGCCCATCTGTATCGGCACCTCTGTTTCAGCCCCTCTGTTTCTCGCCCTCTGTTTCTCGCCCTCTGTTTCAGCCCCTCTGTTTCAGCCGCTCTGTTTCAGCCCCTCTGTTTCAGCCCCTCTGTTTCTGGCCCTCTGTTTCTCGCTCTCTGTTTCTCGCCCTCTGTTTCTCGCCCTCTGTTTCAGCCCCTCTGTTGCTCGCCCACTGTTTCAGCCCCTCTGTTTCAGCCCCTCTGTTTCAGCCCCTCTGTTTCTCGCCCTCTGTTTCAGCCCCTCTGTTTCAGCCCCTCTGTTTCTCGCCCTCTGTTTCAGCCCCTCTGTTTCAGCCCCTCTGTATCAGTACCTCTGTTTCAGCCCCTCTGTTTCAGCCCCTCTGTTTCAGCCCCTCTGTTTCTCGCCCTCTGTTTCTCGCCCTCTGTTTCTCGCTCTCTGTTTCTCGCCCTCTGTTTCTCGCCCTCTGTTTCAGGCCCTCTGTTTCAGCCCCTCTGTTTCAGCCCCTCTGTTTCAGCCCCTCTGTTTCTCGCCATCTGTTTCAGCCCCTCTGTTTCTCGCCCTCTGTTTCAGCCCCTCTGTTTCAGCCCCTCTGTATCGGCACCTCTGTTTCAGCCCCTCTGTTTCTCGCCCTCTGTTTCTCGCCCTCTGTTTCAGCCCCTCTGTTTCAGCTGCTCTGTTTCAGCCCCTCTGTTTCAGCCCCTCTGTTTCTCGCCATCTGTTTCAGCCCCTCTGTTTCTTGCCCTCTGTTTCAGCCCGTCTGTTTCAGCCCATCTGTATCGGCACCTCTGTTTCAGCCCCTCTGTTTCTCGCCCTCTGTTTCTCGCCCTCTGTTTCAGCCCCTCTGTTTCAGCCGCTCTGTTTCAGCCCCTCTGTTTCAGCCCCTCTGTTTCTGGCCCTCTGTTTCTCGCTCTCTGTTTCTCGCCCTCTGTTTCTCGCCCTCTGTTTCAGCCCCTCTGTTGCTCGCCCACTGTTTCAGCCCCTCTGTTTCAGCCCCTCTGTTTCAGCCCCTCTGTTTCTCGCCCTCTGTTTCAGCCCCTCTGTTTCAGCCCCTCTGTTTCTCGCCCTCTGTTTCAGCCCCTCTGTTTCAGCCCCTCTGTATCAGTACCTCTGTTTCAGCCCCTCTGTTTCAGCCCCTCTGTTTCAGCCCCTCTGTTTCTCGCCCTCTGTTTCTCGCCCTCTGTTTCTCGCTCTCTGTTTCTCGCCCTCTGTTTCTCGCCCTCTGTTTCAGGCCCTCTGTTTCAGCCCCTCTGTTTCAGCCCCTCTGTTTCTCGCCATCTGTTTCAGCCCCTCTGTTTCTCGCCCTCTGTTTCAGCCCCTCTGTTTCAGCCCCTCTGTATCGGCACCTCTGTTTCAGCCCCTCTGTTTCTCGCCCTCTGTTTCTCGCCCTCTGTTTCAGCCCCTCTGTTTCAGCTGCTCTGTTTCAGCCCCTCTGTTTCAGCCCCTCTGTTTCTGGCCCTCTGTTTCTCGCCCTCTGTTTCTCGCTCTCTGTTTCTCGCCCTCTGTTTCTCGCCCTCTGTTTCAGCCCCTCTGTTTCAGCCCCTCTGTTTCAGCCCCTCTGTTTCTCGCCCTCTGTTTCTCGCCCACTGTTTCTCGCCCTGTGTTTCAGCCCCTCTGTTTCAGCCCCTCTGTTTCAGCCCCTCTGTTTCAGCCCCTCTGTTTCTCGCTCTCTGTTTCTCGCCCTCTGATTCTCGCCCTCTGTTTCAGCCCCTCTGTTTCAGCCCCTCTGTTTCTCGCCATCTGTTTCTCGCCCTCTGTTTCTCGGCCTCTGTTTCTCGCTCTCTGTTTCTCGCCCTCTGTTTCTCGCCCTCTGTTTCAGCCCCTCTGTTTCAGCCCCACTGTATCAGCCCATCTGTTTCAGCCCCTCTGTTTCAGCCCCTCTGTTTCAGCCCCTCTGTATCAGCCCCTCTGTTTCAGCCCCTCTGTTTCAGCCCCTCTGTTTCAGCCCCTCTGTTTCTCGCCCTCTGTTTCTCGCCCTCTGTTTCTCGCTCTCTGTTTCTCGCCCTCTGTTTCTCGCCCTCTGTTTCAGCCCCTCTGTTTCAGCCCCTCTGTTTCAGCCCCTCTGTTTCAGCCCCTCTGTTTCTCGCCATCTGTTTCAGCCCCTCTGTTTCTCGCCCTCTGTTTCAGCCCCTCTGTTTCAGCCCCTCTGTATCGGCACGTCTGTTTCAGCCCCTCTGTTTCTCGCCCTCTGTTTCTCGCCCTCTGTTTCAGCCCCTCTGTTTCAGCCGCTCTGTTTCAGCCCCTCTGTTTCAGCCCCTCTGTTTCTGGCCCTCTGTTTCTCGCCCTCTGTTTCTCGCTCTCTGTTTCTCGCCCTCTGTTTCAGCCCGTCTGTTTCAGCCCCTCTGTTTCAGCCCCTCTGTTTCAGCCCCTCTGTTTCTCGCTCTCTGTCTCTCGCCCCCTGTTTCTCGCCCTCTGTTTCAGCCCCTCTGTTTCAGCCCCTCTGTTTCTCGCCCTCTGTTTCTCGCCCTCTGTTTCTCGGCCTCTGTTTCTCGCTCTCTGTTTCTCGCCCTCTGTTTCTCGCCCTCTGTTTCAGCCCCTCTGTTTCAGCCCCTCTGTTTCAGCACCTCTGTTTCTCGCCCTCTGTTTCTCGCCCACTGTTTCTCGCCCTCTGTTTCAGCCCCTCTGTTTCAGCCCCTCTGTTTCTCGCCCTCTGTTTCAGCCCCTCTGTTTCAGCCCCTCTGTTTCTCGCCCTCTGTTTCATCCCCTCTGTTTCAGCCCCTCTGTTTCAGCTCCTCTGTTTCAGCCCCTCTGTTTCAGCCCCTCTGTTTCTCGCCCTCTGTTTCTCGCCCTCGGTTTCAGCCCCTCTGTTTCTCGCCCTCTGTTTCAGCCCCTCTGTTTCTCGCCCTCTGTTTCAGCCCCTCTGTTTCTGCCCCTCTGTTTCAGCCCCTCTTTTAAAGCCCTTCTGTTTAAGCCCCTCTGTTTCAGCCCCTCTGTTTCTCGCCCTCTGTTTCAGACCCTCTGTTTCAGCCCCTCAGTATCAGCCCCTCTCTTTCAGCCCCTCTGTTTCTCGCCCTCTGTTTCTCGCCCTCTGTTTCTCGCCCTCTGTTTCTCGCCCACTGTTTCAGCCCCTCTGTTTCAGCACCCACTGTATCAGCCCATCTGTTTCTCGCCCTCTGTTTCTCGCCCTCTGTTTCTCGCCGACTGTTTCAGCCCCTCTGTTTCAGCCCCACTGTATCAGCCCATCTGTTTCAGCCCCTCTGTTTCAGCCCCTCTGTTTCAGCCCCTCTGTTTCAGCCCCTCTGTTTCTCGCCCTCTGTTTCTCGCCCTCTGTTTCTCGCTATCTCTTTCTCGCCCTCTGTTTCTCGCCCTCTGTTTCTGCCCCTCTGTTACAGCCCCTCTGTTTCAGCCCCTCTGTTTCAGCCCCTCTGTTTCTCGCCCTCTGTTTCAGCCCCTCAGTTTCAGCCCCTCTGTTTCAGCCCCTCTGTTTCAGCCCCTCTGTTTCTCGCCCTCTGTTTCTCGCCCTCTGTTTCTCGCCCTCTGTTTCTCGATCTCTGTTTCTCGCCCTCTGTTTCTCGCCCTCTGTTTCAGCCCCTCTGTTTCAGCCCCTCTGTTTCAGCCCCTCTGTTTCTCGCCCTCTGTTTCTCGCCCTCTGTTTCAGCCCCTCTGTTTCTCGCTCTCTGTTTCTCGCCCTCTGTTTCTCGCCCTCTGTTTCAGCCCCTCTGTTTCAGCCCCTCTGTTTCAGCCCCTCTGTTTCTCGCCCTCTGTTTCTCGCCCACTGTTTCTCGCCCTCTGTTTCAGCCCCACTGTTTCAGCCCCTCTGTTTCTCGCCCTCTGTTTCTCGCCCTCTGTTTCTCGCCCTCTGTTTCTCGCCCTCTGTTTCTCGCTCTTTGTTTCTCGCCCTCTGTTTCTCGCACTCTGTTTCAGCCCCTCTGTTTCAGCCCCTCTGTTTCAGCCCCTCTGTTTCATCCCCACTGTTTCAGCCCCTCTGTTTCAGCCCCTCTGTTTCTCGCCCTCTGTTTCTCGCCCTTTGTTTCTCGCCCTCTGTTTCTCGCTCTCTGATTCTCGCCCTCTGTTTCTCGCCCTCTGTTTCTGCCCCTCCGTTTCAGCCCCTCTGTTTCAGCCCCTCTGTTTCTCGCCCTCTGTTTCTCGCCCACTGTTTCTAGCCCTCTGTTTCAGCCCCTCTGTTTCAGCCCCTCTGTTTCAGCCCCTCTGTTTCAGCCCCTCTGTCTCTCCCCCTCTGTTTCATCACCTCTGCTTCAGCCCCTCTGTTTCAGCTCCTCTGTTTCAGCCCCTCTGTTTCAGCCCCTCTGTTTCTCGCCCTCTGTTTCTCGCCCTCGGTTTCAGCCCCTCTGTTTCTCGCCCTCTGTTTCAGCCCCTCTGTTTCTCGCCCTCTGTTTCAGCCCCTCTGTTTCAGCCCCTCTGTTTCAGCCCCTCTTTTAAAGCCCTTCTGTTTAAGCCCCTCTGTTTCAGCCCCTCTGTTTCTCGCCCTCTGTTTCAGCCCCTCAGTATCAGCCCCTCTCTTTCAGCCCCTCTGTTTCTCGCCCTCTGTTTCTCGCCCTCTGTTTCTCGCCCTCCGTTTCTCACCCTCTGTTTCAGCCCCTCTGTTTCTCGCCCTCTGTTTCAGACCCTCTGTTTCAGCCCCTCAGTAACAGCCCCTCTGTTTCAGCCTCTCTGTTTCTCGCCCTCTGTTTCTCGCCCTCTGTTTCTCGCCCACTGTTTCACCCCCTCTGTTTCAGCCCCTCTGTTTCAGCCCATCTGTTTCAGCCGCACTGTTTCAGCCCCTCTGTTTCAGCCCCTGTGTTTCAGCCCCTCTGTTTCTAGCCCTCTGTTTCTCGCTCTATGTTTCTCGCCCTCTGTTTCATCCCCTCTGTTGCTCGCCCACTGTTTCAGCCCCTCTGTTTCAGCCCCTCTGTTTCAGCCCCTCTGTTTCTCGCCCTCTGTTTCAGCCCCTCTGTTTCAGCCCCTCTGTTTCTCGCCCTCTGTTTCAGCCCCTCTGTTTCAGCCCCTCTGTATCAGCCCCTCTGTTTCAGCCCCTCTGTTTCAGCCCCTCTGTTTCAGCCCCTCTGTTTCTCGCCCTCTGTTTCTCGCCCTCTGTTTCTCGCTCTCTGTTTCTCGCCCTCTGTTTCTCGCCCTCTGTTTCAGCCCCTCTGTTTCAGCCCCTCTGTTTCAGCCCCTCTGTTTCAGCCCCTCTGTTTCTCGCCATCTGTTTCAGCCCCTCTGTTTCTCGCCCTCTCTTTCAGCCCCTCTGTTTCAGCCCATCTGTATCGGCACCTCTGTTTCAGCCCCTCTGTTTCTCGCCCTCTGTTTCTCGCCCTCTGTTTCAGCCCCTCTGTTTCAGCCGCTCTGTTTCAGCCCCTCTGTTTCAGCCCCTCTGTTTCTGGCCCTCTGTTTCTCGCCCTCTGTTTCTCGCTCTCTGTTTCTCGCCCTCTGTTTCTCGCCCTCTGTTTCAGCCCCTCTGTTGCTCGCCCACTGTTTCAGCCCCTCTGTTTCAGCCCCTCTGTTTCAGCCCCTCTGATTCTCGCCCTCTGTTTCAGCCCCTCTGTTTCAGCCCCTCTGTTTCTCGCCCTCTGTTTCAGCCCCTCTGTTTCAGCCCCACTGTATCAGCCCCTCTGTTTCAGCCCCTCTGTTTCAGCCCCTCTGTTTCTCGCCCTCTGTTTCTCGCCCTCTGTTTCTCGCTCTCTGTTTCTCGCCCTCTGTTTCTCGCCCTCTGTTTCAGCCCCTCTGTTTCAGCCCCTCTGTTTCAGCCCCTCTGTTTCAGCCCCTCTGTTTCTCGCCATCTGTTTCAGCCCCTCTGTTTCTCGCCCTCTGTTTTAGCCCCTCTGTTTCAGCCCCTCTGTATCGGCACCTCTGTTTCAGCCCCTCTGTTTCTCGCCCTCTGTTTCTCGCCCTCTGTTTCAGCCCCTCTGTTTCAGCCGTTCTGTTTCAGCCCCTCTGTTTCAGCCCCTCTGTTTCTGGCCCTCTGTTTCTCGCCCTCTGTTTCTCGCTCTCTGTTTCTCGCCCTCTGTTTCTCGCCCTCTGTTTCAGCCCCTCTGTTTCAGCCCCTCTGTTTCAGCCCCTCTGTTTCTCGCCATCTGTTTCTCGCCCACTGTTTCTCGCCCTCTGTTTCAGCCCCTCTGTTTCAGCCCCTCTGTTTCAACCAATCTGTTTCAGCCCCTCTGTTTCTCGCCCTCTGTTTCTCGCCCTCTGTTTCTCGCTCTCTGTTTCTCGCCCTCTGTTTCTCGCCCTCTGTTTCAGCCCCTCTGTTTCTCGCCCACTGTTTCAGCCCCTCTGTTTCTCGCCATCTGTTTCAGCCCCTCTGTTTCAGCCCCTCTGTTTCTCGCCCTCTGTTTCAGCCCCTCTGTTTCAGCCCCTCTGTTTCTGCCCCTCTGTTTCAGCCCCTCTGTTTCAGCACCTCTGTTTCTCGCCCTTTGTTTCACGCCCTCTGTTTCAGCCCCTCTGTTTCTCGCCCTCTGTTTCAGCCCCTCTGTTTCTCGCCCTCTGTTTCAGCCCCTCTGTTTCAGTCCCTCTGTTTCAGCCCCTCTGTTTCAGCCCCTCTGTTTCAGCCCCTCATTTTCAGCCCCTCTGTTTCAGCCCCTCTGTTTCTCGCCCTCTGTTTCAGCCCCTCTGTTTCAGCCCCTCTGTTTCAGCCACTCTGTTTCAGCCCCTCTGTTTCTCGCCCTCTGTTTCTCGCCCTCTGTTTCTCGCCCTCTCTTTCAGCCCCTCTGTTTCATCCCCTCTGTTTCAGCCCCTCTGTTTCTCGCCCTCTGTTTCTCGCCCTCTGTTTCTCGCCCTCTGTTTCTCGCTCTTTGTTTCTCGCCCTCTGTTTCTCGCCCTCTGTTTCAGCCCCTCTGTTTCAGCCCCTCTGTTTCAGCCCCTCTGTTTCATCCCCTCTGTTGCAGCCCCTCTGTTTCAGCCCCTCTGTTTCTAGCTCTCTGTTTCTCGACCTCTGTTTCTCGCCCTCTGTTTCAGCCCCTCTGTTTCAGCCCCTGTTTCAGCCCCTCTGTTTCTCGCCCTCTGTTTCTCGCCCACTGTTTCTCGCCCTCTGTTTCAGCCCCTCTGTTTCAGCCCCTCTGTTTCAGCCCCTCTGTTTCAGCCCCTCTGTTTCAGACCCTCTGTTTCTCGCCCTCTGTTTCAGCCCCTCTGTTTCAGCCCCTCTGTTTCAGCTCCTCTGTTTCAGCCCCTCTGTTTCAGCCACTCTGTTTCTCGCCCTCTGTTTCTCGCCCTCGGTTTCAGCCCCTCTGTTTCTCGCCCTCTATTTCAGCCCCTCTGTTTCTCGCCCTCTGTTTCAGCCCCTCTGTTTCAGCCCCTCTGTTTCAGCCCCTCTTTTAAAGCCCTTCTGTTTAAGCCCCTCTGTTTCAGCCCCTCTGTTTCTCGCCCTCTGTTTCAGACCCTCTGTTTCAGCCCCTCAGTATCAGCCCCTCTCTTTCAGCCCCTCTGTTTCTCGCCCTCTGTTTCTCGCCCTCTGTTTCCCGCCCTCTGTTTCTCGCCCACTGTTTCAGCCCCTCTGTTTCAGCCCCACTGTATCAGCCCATCTGTTTCAGCCCCTCTGTTTCAGCCCCTCTGTTTCAGCCCCTCTGTTTCAGCCCCTCTGTTTCTCGCCCTCTGTTTCTCTTTCTCTGTTTCTCGCCCTCTGTTTCATCCCCTCTGTTTCTCGCCCACTGTTTCAGCCCCTCTGTTTCTCGCCATCTGTTTCAGCCCCTCTGTTTCAGCCCCTCTGTTTCTCGCCCTCTGTTTCAGCCCCTCTGTTTCAGCTCCTCTGTTTCAGCCCCTCTGTTTCAGCCCCTCTGTTTCTCTCCCTCTGTTTCTCGCCCTCTGTTTCAGCCCCTCTGTTTCAGCCCCTCTGTTTCAGCCCCTCTGTTTCTCGCCCTCTGTTTCTCGCCCTCTGTTTCTCGCCCTCTGTTTCTCGATCTCTGTTTATCGCCCTCTGTTTCTCGCCCTCTGTTTCAGCCCCTCTGTTTCAGCCCCTCTGTTTCAGCCCCTCTGTTTCAGCCCCTCTGTTTCAGCCCCTCTGTTTCTCGCCCTCTGTTTCTCGCCCTCTGTTTCAGCCCCTCTGTTTCTCGCTCTCTGTTTCTCGCCCTCTGTTTCTCGCCCTCTGTTTCAGCCCCTCTGTTTCAGCCCCTCTGTTTCAGCCCCTCTGTTTCTCGCCCTCTGTTTCTCGCCCACTGTTTCTCGCCCTCTGTTTCAGCCCCTCTGTTTCAGCCCCTCTGTTTCTCGCCCTCTGTTTCTCGCCCTCTGTTTCTCGCCCTCTGTTTCTCGCCCTCTGTTTCTCGCTCTTTGTTTCTCGCCCTCTGTTTCTCGCACTCTGTTTCAGCCCCTCTGTTTCAGCCCCTCTGTTTCAGCCCCTCTGTTTCATCCCCTCTGTTTCAGCCCCTCTGTTTCAGCCCCTCTGTTTCTCGCCCTCTGTTTCTCGCCCTCTGTTTCTCGCCCTCTGTTTCTCGCTCTCTGTTTCTCGCCCTCTGTTTCTCGCCCTCTGTTTCAGCCCCTCTGTTTCAGCCCCTCTGTTTCAGCCCCTCTGTTTCTCGCCCTCTGTTTCTCGCCCACTGTTTCTCGCCCTCTGTTTCAGCCCCTCTGTTTCAGCCCCTCTGTTTCTCGCCCTCTGTTTCAGCCCCTCTGTTTCAGCCCCTCTGTTTCTCGCCCTCTGTTTCATCCCCTCTGTTTCAGCCCCTCTGTTTCAGCTCCTCTGTTTCAGCCCCTCTGTTTCAGCCCCTCTGTTTCTCGCCCTCTGTTTCTCGCCCTCGGTTTCAGCCCCTCTGTTTCTCGCCATCTGTTTCAGCCCCTCTGTTTCTCGCCCTCTGATACAGCCCCTCTGTTTCAGCCCCTCTGTTTCAGCCCCTCTTTTAAAGCCCTTCTGTTTAAGCCCCTCTGTTTCAGCCCCTCTGTTTCTCGCCCTCTGTTTCAGACCCTCTGTTTCAGCCCCTCAGTATCAGCCCCTCTCTTTCAGCCCCTCTGTTTCTCGCCCTCTGTTTCTCGCCCTCTGTTTCTCGCCCACTGTTTCAGCCCCTCTGTTTCAGCCCCACTGTATCAGCCCATCTGTTTCTCGCCCTCTGTTTCTCGCCCTCTGTTTCTCGCCCTCTGTTTCTCGCCCACTGTTTCAGCCCCTCTGTTTCAGCCCCACTGTATCAGCCCATCTGTTTCAGCCCCTCTGTTTCAGCCCCTCTGTTTCAGCCCCTCTGTTTCAGCCCCTCTGTTTCTCGCCCTCTGTTTCTCTTTCTCTGTTTCTCGCCCTCTGTTTCATCCCCTCTGTTTCTCGCCCACTGTTTCAGCCCCTCTGTTTCTCGCCATCTGTTTCAGCCCCTCTGTTTCAGCCCCTCTGTTTCTCGCCCTCTGTTTCAGCCCCTCTGTTTCAGCCCCTCTGTTTCAGCCCCTCTGTTTCAGCCCCTCTGTTTCTCGCCCTCTGTTTCTCGCCCTCTGTTTCAGCCCCTCTGTTTCAGCCCCTCTGTTTCAGCCCCTCTGTTTCTCGCCCTCTGTTTCTCGCCCTCTGTTTCTCGCCCTCTGTTTCTCGATCTCTGTTTCTCGCCCTCTGTTTCTCGCCCTCTGTTTCAGCCCCTCTGTTTCAGCCCCTCTGTTTCAGCCCCTCTGTTTCAGCCCCTCTGTTTCTCGCCCTCTGTTTCTCGCCCTCTGTTTCAGCCCCTCTGTTTCTCGCTCTCTGATTCTTGCCCTCTGTTTCTCGCCCTCTGTTTCAGCCCACTCTGTTTCAGCCCCTCTCTTTCAGACCCTCTGTTTCTCGCCCTCTGTTTCTCGCCCACTGTTTCTCGCCCTCTGTTTCAGCCCCTCTGTTTCAGCCCCTCTGTTTCTCGCCCTCTGTTTCTCGCCCTCTGTTTCTCGCCCTCTGTTTCTCGCTCTTTGTTTCTCGCCCTCTGTTTCTCGCATTCTGTTTCAGCCCCTCTGTTTCAGCCCCTCTGTTTCAGCCCCTCTGTTTCATCCCCTCTGTTTCAGCCCCTCTGTTTCAGCCCCTCTGTTTCTCGCCCTCTGTTTCTCGCCCTCTGTTTCTCGCTCTCTGTTTCTCGCTCTCTGTTTCTCGCCCTCTGTTTCTCGCCCTCTGTTTCAGCCCCTCTGTTTCAGCCCCTCTGTTTCAGCCCCTCTGTTTCTCGCCCTCTGTTTCTCGCCCACTGTTTCTCGCCCTCTGTTTCAGCCCCTCTGTTTCAGCCCCTCTGTTTCAGCCCCTCTGTTTCAGCCCCTCTGTTTCTCCCCCTCTGTTTCATCCCCTGTGTTTCAGCCCCTATGTTTCAGCTCCTCTGTTTCAGCCCCTCTGTTTCAGCCCCTCTGTTTCTCGCCCTCTGTTTCTCGCCCTCGGTTTCAGCCCCTCTGTTTCTCGCCCTCTGTTTCAGCCCCTCTGTTTCTCGCCCTCTGTTTCAGCCCCTCTGTTTCAGCCCCTCTGTTTCAGCCCCTCTTTTAAAGCCCTTCTGTTTAAGCCCCTCTGTTTCAGCCCCTCTGTTTCTCGCCCTCTGTTTCAGACCCTCTGTTTCAGCCCCTCAGTATCAGCCCCTCTCTTTCAGCCCCTCTGTTTCTCGCCCTCTGTTTCTCGCCCTCTGTTTCTCGCCCTCTGTTTCTCGCCCACTGTTTCAGCCCCTCTGTTTCAGCCCCACTGTATCAGCCCATCTGTTTCAGCCCCTCTGTTTCAGCCCCTCTGTTTCAGCCCCTCTGTTTCAGCACCTCTGTTTCTCGCCCTCTGTTTCTCTTTCTCTGTTTCTCGCCCTCTGTTTCATCCCCTCTGTTTCTCGCCCACTGTTTCAGCCCCTCTGTTTCTCGACATCTGTTTCAGCCCCTCTGTTTCAGCCCCTCTGTTTCTCGCCCTCTGTTTCAAACCCTCTGTTTCAGCCCCTCTGTTTCAGCCCCTCTGTTTCAGCCCCTCTGTTTCAGCCCCTCTGTTTCTCGCCCTCTGCTTCTCGCCCTCTGTTTCAGCCCCTCTGTTTCAGCCCCTCTGTTTCAGCCCCTCTGTTTCTCGCCCTCTGTTTCTCGCACTCTGTTTCTCGCCCTCTGTTTCTCGATCTCTGTTTCTCGCCCTCTGTTTCTCGCCCTCTGTGTCAGCCCCTCTGTTTCAGCCCCTCTGTTTCTCGCCCTCTGTTTCTCGCCCTCGGTTTCAGCCCCTCTGTTTCTCGCCCTCTGTTTCTCGCCCACTGTTTCTCGCCCTCTGTTTCAGCCCCTCTGTTTCAGCCCCTCTGTTTCTCGCCCTCTGTTTCAGCCCCTCTGTTTCATCCCCTCTGTTTCAGCCCCTCTGTTTCAGCCCCTCTGTTTCTCGCCCTCTGTTTCTCGCCCTCTGTTTCTCGCCCTCTGTTTCTCGCTCTCTGTTTCTCGCCCTCTGTTTCTCGCCCTCTGTTTCAGCCCCTCTGTTTCAGCCCCTCTGTTTCAGCCCCTCTGTTTCTCGCCCTCTGTTTCTCGCCCACTGTTTCTCGCCCTCTGTTTCAGCCCCTCTGTTTCAGCCCCTCTGTTTCTCGCCCTCTGTTTCAGCCCCTCTGTTTCAGCCCCTCTGTTTCTCGCCCTCTGTTTCATCCCCTCTGTTTCAGCCCCTCTGTTTCAGCCCCTCTGTTTCAGCCCCTCTGTTTCAGCCCCTCTGTTTCTCGCCCTCTGTTTCTCGCCCTCGGTTTCAGCCCCTCTGTTTCTCGCCATCTGTTTCAGCCCCTCTGTTTCTCGCCCTCTGATACAGCCCCTCTGTTTCAGCCCCTCTGTTTCAGCCCCTCTTTTAAAGCCCTTCTGTTTAAGCCCCTCTGTTTCAGCCCCTCTGTTTCTCGCCCTCTGTTTCAGACCCTCTGTTTCAGCCCCTCAGTATCAGCCCCTCTCTTTCAGCACCTCTGTTTCTCGCCCTCTGTTTCTCGCCCTCTGTTTCTCGCCCTCTGTTTCTCGCCCACTGTTTCAGCCCCTCTGTTTCAGCCCCACTGTATCAGCCCATCTGTTTCTCGCCCTCTGTTTCTCGCCCTCTGTTTCTCGCCCTCTGTTTCTCGCCCACTGTTTCAGCCCCTCTGTTTCAGCCCCACTGTATCAGCCCATCTGTTTCAGCCCCTCTGTTTCAGCCCCACTGTTTCAGCCCCTCTGTTTCAGCCCCTCTGTTTCTCGCCCTCTGTTTCTCTTTCTCTGTTTCTCGCCCTCTGTTTCATCCCCTCTGTTTCTCGCCCACTGTTTCAGCCCCTCTGTTTCTCGCCATCTGTTTCAGCCCCTCTGTTTCAGCCCCTCTGTTTCTCGGACACTGTTTCAGCCCCTCTGTTTCTCGCCCTCTGATACAGCCCCTCTGTTTCAGCCCCTCTGTTTCAGCCCCTCTTTTAAAGCCCTTCTGTTTAATCCCCTCTGTTTCAGCCCCTCTGTTTCTCGCCCTCTGTTTCAGACCCTCTGTTTACGCCCCTCAGTATCAGCCCCTCTCTTTCAGCCCCTCTGTTTCTCGCCCTCTGTTTCTCGCCCTCTGTTTCTCGCCCTCTGTTTCTCGCCCACTGTTTCAGCCCCTCTGTTTCAGCCCCACTGTATCAGCCCATCTGTTTCTCGCCCTCTGTTTCTCGCCCTCTGTTTCTCGCCCTCTGTTTCTCGCCCACTGTTTCAGCCCCTCTGTTTCAGCCCCACTGTATCAGCCCATCTGTTTCAGCCCCTCTGTTTCAGCCCCTCTGTTTCAGCCCCTCTGTTTCAGCCCCTCTGTTTCTCGCCCTCTGTTTCTCTTTCTCTGTTTCTCGCCCTGTGTTTCATCCCCTCTGTTTCTCGCCCACTGTTTCAGCCCCTCTGTTTCTCGCCATCTGTTTCAGCCCCTCTGTTTCAGCCCCTCTGTTTCTCGCCCTCTGTTTCAGCCCCTCTGTTTCAGCCCCTCTGTTTCAGCCCCTCTGTTTCAGCCCCTCTGTTTCTCGCCCTCTGTTTCTCGCCCTCTGTTTCAGCCCCTCTGTTTCAGCCCCTCTGTTTCAGCCCCTCTGTTTCTCGCCCTCTGTTTCTCGCCGTCTGTTTCTCGCCCTCTGTTTCTCGATCTCTGTTTCTCGCCCTCTGTTTCTCGCCCTCTGTTTCAGCCCCTCTGTTTCAGCCCCTCTGTTTCAGCCCCTCTGTTTCAGCCCCTCTGTTTCTCGCCCTCTGTTTCTCGCCCTCTGTTTCAGCCCCTCTGTTTCTCGCTCTCTGATTCTTGCCCTCTGTTTCTCGCCCTCTGTTTCAGCCCACTCTGTTTCAGCCCCTCTCTTTCAGCCCCTCTGTTTCTCGCCCTCTGTTTCTCGCCCACTGTTTCTCGCCCTCTGTTTCAGCCCCTCTGTTTCAGCCCCTCTGTTTCTCGCCCTCTGTTTCTCGCCCTCTGTTTCTCGCCCTCTGTTTCTCGCTCTTTGTTTCTCGCCCTCTGTTTCTCGCATTCTGTTTCAGCCCCTCTGTTTCAGCCCCTCTGTTTCAGCCCCTCTGTTTCATCCCCTCTGTTTCAGCCCCTCTGTTTCAGCCCCTCTGTTTCTCGCCATCTGTTTCTCGCCCTCTGTTTCTCGCCCTCTGTTTCTCGCTCTCTGTTTCTCGCCCTCTGTTTCTCGCCCTCTGTTTCAGCCCTTCTGTTTCAGCCCCTCTGTTTCAGCCCCTCTGTTTCTCGCCCTCTGTTTCTCGCCCACTGTTTCTCGCCCTCTGTTTCAGCCCCTCTGTTTCAGCCCCTCTGTTTCAGCCCCTCTGTTTCAGCCCCTCTGTTTCTCCCCCTCTGTTTCATCCCCTCTGTTTCAGCCCCTCTGTTTCAGCTCCTCTGTTTCAGCCCCTCTGTTTCAGCCCCTCTGTTTCTCGCCCTCTGTTTCTCGCCCTCGGTTTCAGCCCCTCTGTTTCTCGCCCTCTGTTTCAGCCCCTCTGTTTCTCGCCCTCTGTTTCAGCCCCTCTGTTTCAGCCCCTCTGTTTCAGCCCCTCTTTTAAAGCCCTTCTGTTTAAGCCCCTCTGTTTCAGCCCCTCTGTTTCTCGCCCTCTGTTTCAGACCCACTGTTTCAGCCCCTCAGTATCAGCCCCTCTCTTTCAGCCCCTCTGTTTCTCGCCCTCTGTTTCTCGCCCTCTGTTTCTCGCCCTCTGTTTCTCGCCCACTGTTTCAGCCCCTCTGTTTCAGCCCCACTGTATCAGCCCATCTGTTTCAGCCCCTCTGTTTCAGCCCCTCTGTTTCAGCCCCTCTGTTTCAGCCCCTCTGTTTCTCGCCCTCTGTTTCTCTTTCTCTGTTTCTCGCCCTCTGTTTCATCCCCTCTGTTTCTCGCCCACTGTTTCAGCCCCTCTGTTTCTCGACGTCTGTTTCAGCCCCTCTGTTTCAGCCCCTCTGTTTCTCGCCCTCTGTTTCAGCCCCCCTGTTTCAGCCCCTCTGTTTCAGCCCCTCTGTTTCAGCCCCTCTGTTTCAGCCCCTCTGTTTCTCGCCCTCTGCTTCTCGCCCTCTGTTTCAGCCCCTCTGTTTCAGCCCCTCTGTTTCAGCCCCTCTGTTTCTCGCCCTCTGTTTCTCGCACTCTGTTTCTCGCCCTCTGTTTCTCGATCTCTGTTTCTCGCCCTCTGTTTCTCGCCCTCTGTTTCAGCCCCTCTGTTTCAGCCCCTCTGTTTCTCGCCCTCTGTTTCTCGCCCTCGGTTTCAGCCCCTCTGTTTCTCGCCCTCTGTTTCTCGCCCACTGTTTCTCGCCCTCTGTTTCAGCCCCTCTGTTTCAGCCCCTCTGTTTCTCGCCCTCTGTTTCAGCCCCTCTGTTTCATCCCCTCTGTTTCAGCCCCTCTGTTTCAGCCCCTCTGTTTCTCGCCCTCTGTTTCTCGCCCTCTGTTTCTCGCCCTCTGTTTCTCGCTCTCTGTTTCTCGCCCTCTGTTTCTCGCCCTCTGTTTCAGCCCCTCTGTTTCAGCCCCTCTGTTTCAGCCCCTCTGTTTCTCGCCCTCTGTTTCTCGCCCACTGTTTCTCGCCCTCTGTTTCAGCCCCTCTGTTTCAGCCCCTCTGTTTCTCGCCCTCTGTTTCAGCCCCTCTGTTTCAGCCCCTCTGTTTCTCGCCCTCTGTTTCATCCCCTCTGTTTCAGCCCCTCTGTTTCAGCTCCTCTGTTTCAGCCCTTCTGTTTCAGCCCCTCTGTTTCTCGCCCTCTGTTTCTCGCCCTCGGTTTCAGCCCCTCTGTTTCTCGCCATCTGTTTCAGCCCCTCTGTTTCTCGCCCTCTGATACAGCCCCTCTGTTTCAGCCCCTCTGTTTCAGCCCCTCTTTTAAAGCCCTTCTGTTTAAGCCCCTCTGTTTCAGCCTCTCTGTTTCTCGCCCTCTGTTTCAGACCCTCTGTTTCAGCCCCTCAGTATCAGCCCCTCTCTTTCAGCCCCTCTGTTTCTCGCCCACTGTTTCTCTCCCTCTGTTTCTCGCCCTCTGTTTCTCGCCCACTGTTTCAGCCCCTCTGTTTCAGCCCCACTGTATCAGCCCATCTGTTTCTCGCACTCTGTTTCTTGCCCTCTGTTTCTCGCCCTCTGTTTCTCGCCCACTGTTTCAGCCCCTCTGTTTCAGCCCCACTGTATCAGCCCATCTGTTTCAGCCCCTCTGTTTCAGCCCCTCTGTTTCAGCCCCTCTGTTTCAGCCCCTCTGTTTCTCGCCCTCTGTTTCTCTTTCTCTGTTTCTCGCCCTGTGTTTCATCCCCTCTGTTTCTCGCCCACTGTTTCAGCCCCTCTGTTTCTCGCCATCTGTTTCAGCCCCTCTGTTACAGCCCCTCTGTTTCTCGCCCTCTGTTTCAGCCCCTCTGTTTCAGCCCCTCTGTTTCAGCCCCTCTGTTTCAGCCCCTCTGTTTCTCGCCCTCTGTTTCTCGCCCTCTGTTTCAGCCCCTCTGTTTCAGCCCCTCTGTTTCAGCCCCTCTGTTTCTCGCCCTCTGTTTCTCGCCCTCTGTTTCTCGCCCTCTGTTTCTCGATCTCTGTTTCTCGCCCTCTGTTTCTCGCCCTCTGTTTCAGCCCCTCTGTTTCAGCCCCTCTGTTTCAGCCCCTCTGTTTCAGCCCCTCTGTTTCTCGCCGTCTGTTTCTCGCACTCTGTTTCAGCCCCTCTGTTTCTCGCTCTCTGATTCTTGCCCTCTGTTTCTCGCCCTCTGTTTCAGCCAACTCTGTTTCAGCCCCTCTCTTTCAGCCCCTCTGTTTCTCGCCCTCTGTTTCTCGCCCACTGTTTCTCGCCCTCTGTTTCAGCCCCTCTGTTTCAGCCCCTCTGTTTCTCGCCCTCTGTTTCTCGCCCTCTGTTTCTCGCCCTCTGTTTCTCGCTCTTTGTTTCTCGCCCTCTGTTTCTCGCATTCTGTTTCAGCCCCTCTGTTTCAGCCCCTCTGTTTCAGCCCCTCTGTTTCATCCCCTCTGTTTCAGCCCCTCTGTTTCAGCCCCTCTGTTTCTCGCCCTCTGTTTCTCGCCCTCTGTTTCTCGCCCTCTGTTTCTCGCTCTCTGTTTCTCGCCCTCTGTTTCTCGCCCTCTGTTTCAGCCCCTCTGTTTCAGCCCCTCTGTTTCAGCCCCTCTGTTTCTCGCCCTCTGTTTCTCGCCCACTGTTTCTCGCCCTCTGTTTCAGCCCCTCTGTTTCAGCCCCTCTGTTTCAGCCCCTCTGTTTCAGCCCCTCTGTTTCTCCCCCTCTGTTTCATCCCCTCTGTTTCAGCCCCTCTGTTTCAGCTCCTCTGTTTCAGCCCCTCTGTTTCAGCCCCTCTGTTTCTCGCCCTCTGTTTCTCGCCCTCGGTTTCAGACCCTCTGTTTCTCGCCCTCTGTTTCAGCCCCTCTGTTTCTCGCCCTCTGTTTCAGCCCCTCTGTTTCAGCCCCTCTGTTTCAGCCCCTCTTTTAAAGCCCTTCTGTTTAAGCCCCTCTGTTTCAGCCCCTCTGTTTCTCGCCCTCTGTTTCAGACCCTCGGTATCAGCCCCTCTCTTTCAGCCCCTCTGTTTCTCGCCCTCTGTTTCTCGCCCTCTGTTTCTCGCCCTCTGTTTCTCGCCCACTGTTTCAGCCCCTCTGTTTCAGCTCCACTGTATCAGCCCATCTGTTTCATCCCCTCTGTTTCAGCCCCTCTGTTTCAGCCCCTCTGTTTCAGCCCCTCTGTTTCTCGCCCTCTGTTTCTCTTTCTCTGTTTCTCGCCCTCTGTTTCATCCCCTCTGTTTCTCGCCCACTGTTTCAGCCCCTCTGTTTCTCGACATCTGTTTCAGCCCCTCTGTTTCAGCCCCTCTGTTTCTCGCCCTCTGTTTCAGCCCCTCTGTTTCAGCCCCTCTGTTTCAGCCCCTCTGTTTCAGCCCCTCTGTTTCTCGCCCTCTGCTTCTCGCCCTCTGTTTCAGCCCCTCTGTTTCAGCCCCTCTGTTTCAGCCCCTCTGTTTCTCGCCCTCTGTTTCTCGCACTCTGTTTCTCGCCCTCTGTTTCTCAATCTCTGTTTCTCGCCCTCTGTTTCTCGCCCTCTGTTTCAGCCCCTCTGTTTCAGCCCCTCTGTTTCAGCCCCTCTTTTAAAGCCCTTCTGTTTAAGCCCCTCTGTTTCAGCCCCTCTGTTTCTCGCCCTCTGTTTCAGACCCTCTGTTTCAGCCCCTCGGTATCAGCCCCTCTCTTTCAGCCCCTCTGTTTCTCGCCCTCTGTTTCTCGCCCTCTGTTTCTCGCCCTCTGTTTCTCGCCCACTGTTTCAGCCCCTCTGTTTCAGCCCCACTGTATCAGCCCATCTGTTTCATCCCCTCTGTTTCAGCCCCTCTGTTTCAGCCCCTCTGTTTCAGCCCCTCTGTTTCTCGCCCTCTGTTTCTCTTTCTCTGTTTCTCGCCCTCTGTTTCATCCCCTCTGTTTCTCGCCCACTGTTTCAGCCCCTCTGTTTCTCGACATCTGTTTCAGCCCCTCTGTTTCAGCCCCTCTGTTTCTCGCCCTCTGTTTCAGCCCCTCTGTTTCAGCCCCTCTGTTTCAGCCCCTCTGTTTCAGCCCCTCTGTTTCTCGCCCTCTGCTTCTCGCCCTCTGTTTCAGCCCCTCTGTTTCAGCCCCTCTGTTTCAGCCCCTCTGTTTCTCGCCCTCTGTTTCTCGCACTCTGTTTCTCGCCCTCTGTTTCTCAATCTCTGTTTCTCGCCCTCTGTTTCTCTCCCTCTGTTTCAGCCCCTCTGTTTCAGCCCCTCTGTTTCTCACCCTCTGTTTCTCGCCCTCGGTTTCAGCCCCTCTGTTTCTCGCCCTCTGTTTCAGCCCCTCTGTTTCAGCCCCTCTGTTTCAGCCCCTCTTTTAAAGCCCTTCTGTTTAAGCCCCTCTGTTTCAGCCCCTCTGTTTCTCGCCCTCTGTTTCAGACCCTCTGTTTCAGCCCCTCAGTATCAGCCCCTCTCTTTCAGCCCCTCTGTTTCTCGTCCATCTGTTTCTCGCCCTCTGTTTCTCGCCCTCTGTTTCTCGCCCACTGTTTCAGCCCCTCTGTTTCAGCCCCACTGTATCAGCCCATCTGTTTCAGCCCCTCTGTTTCAGCCCCTCTGTTTCAGCCCCTCTGTTTCAGCCCCTCTGTTTCTCGCCCTCTGTTTCTCTTTCTCTGTTTCTCGCCCTCAGTTTATTCCCCTCTGTTTCTCGCCCACTGTTTCAGCCCCTCTGTTTCTCGACATCTGTTTCAGCCCCTCTGTTTCAGCCCCTCTGTTTCTCGCCCTCTGTTTCAGCCCCTCTGTTTCAGCCCCTCTGTTTCAGCCCCTCTGTTTCAGCCCCTCTGTTTCAGCCCCTCTGTTTCTCGCCCTCTGCTTCTCGCCCTCTGTTTCAGCCCCTCTGTTTCAGCCCCTCTGTTTCAGCCCCTCTGTTTCTCGCCCTCTGTTTCTCGCACTCTGTTTCTCGCCCTCTGTTTCTCGATCTCTGTTTCTCGCCCTCTGTTTCTCGCCCTCTGTTTCAGCCCCTCTGTTTCAGCCCCTCTGTTTCAGCCCCTCTGTTTCAGCCCCTCTGTTTCAGCCCCTCTGATTCAGCCACTCTGTTTCTCGCCCTCTGTTTCTCGCCCTCTGTTTCAGCCCCTCTGTTTCTCGCTCTCTGTTTCTCGCCCTCTGTTTCTCGCCCTCTGTTTCAGCCCCTCTGTTTCAGCCCCTCTGTTTCAGCCCCTCTGTTTCTCGCCCTCTGTTTCTCGCCCACTGTTTCTCGCCCTCTGTTTCAGCCCCTCTGTTTCAGCCCCTCTGTTTCAGCCCCTCTGTTTCAGCCCCTCTGTTTCTCGCCCTCTGTTTCTCGCCCTCTGTTTCTTGCCCTCTGTTTCTCGCTCTCTGTTTCTCGCCCTCTGTTTCTCGCCCTCTGTTTCAGCCCCTCTGTTTCAGCCCCTCTGTTTCAGCCCCTCTGTTTCTCGACCTCTGTTTCAGCCCCTCTGTTTCTCGCCCTCTGTTTCTCGCCCACTGTTTCTCGCCCTCTGTTTCAGCCCCTCTGTTTCAGCCCCTCTGTTTCAGCCCCTCTGTTTCTCGCCCTCTGTTTCTCGCCCACTGTTTCTCGCCCTCTGTTTCAGCCCCTCTGTTTCAGCCCCTCTGTTTCAGCCCCTCTGTTTCAGCCCCTCTGTTTCTCGCCCTCTGTTTCTCGCCCTCTGTTTCTTGCCCTCTGTTTCTCGCTCTCTGTTTCTCGCCCTCTGTTTCAGCCCCTCTGTTTCAGCACCTCTGTTTCAGCCCCTCTGTTTCTCGCCCTCTGTTTCTCGCCCTCTGTTTCTCGCCCTCAGTTTCAGCCCCTCTGTTTCAGCCCCTTCGTTTCAGCCCCTCTGTTTCTGCCCCTCTGTTTCTCGCCCACTGTTTCTCGTCCTCTGTTTCAGCCCCTCTGTTTCAGCCTCTCTGTTTCAGCCCCTCTGTTTCAGCCCCTCTGTTTCAGCCCCTCTGTTTCTCGCCCTCTGTTTCTCGCCCTCTGTTTCTCGCCCTCTGTTTCTCGCCCTCTGTTTCAGCCCCTCTGTTTAAGCCGCTCTGTTTCTCGCCCTCTGTTTCAGCCCCTCTGTTTCAGCCTCTCAGTTTCAGCCCCTCTGTTTCTCCCCCTCTGTTTCAGCACCTCTGTTTCTCGCCCTTTGTTTCTCGCGCTCTGTTTCAGCCCCTCTGTTTCAGCCCCTCTGTTTCAGCCCCTCTGTTTCAGCACCTCTGTTTCTCGATCTCTGTTTCTCGCCCTCTGTTTCTCGCCCTCTGTTTCTCGCCCTCTGTTTCTCGCCCACTGTTTCAGCCCCTCTGTTTCAGCCCCTCTGTTTCAGCCCCTCTGTTTCAGCCCCTCTGTTTCTCGCCCTCTGTTTCTCTTTCTCTGTTTCTCGCCCTCTGTTTCATCCCCTCTGTTTCTCGCCCACTGTTTCAGCCCCTCTGTTTCTCGCCATCTGTTTCAGCCCCTCTGTTTCAGACCCTCTGTTTCAGCCCCTCTGCTTCAGCCCCTCTGTTTCAGCTCCCCTGTTTCTCGCCCTCTGTTTCTCGCCCTCTGTTTCAGCCCATCTGTTTCAGCCCCTCTGTTTCAGCCCCTCTGTTTCTCGCCCTCTGTTTCTCGCCCTCTGTTTCTCGCCCTCTGTTTCTCGATCTCTGTTTCTCGCCCTCTGTTTCTCGCCCTCTGTTTCAGCCCCTCTGTTTCAGCCCCTCTGTTTCAGCCCCTCTGTTGCAGCCCCTCTGTTTCAGCCCCTCTGTTTCTCGCCCTCTGTTTCTCGCCCTCTGTTTCAGCCCCTCAGTTTCTCGCTCTCTGTTTCTCGCCCTCTGTTTCTCGCCCTCTGTTTCAGCCCCTCTGTTTCAGCCCCTCTGTTTCAGCCCCTCTTTTTCTCGCCCTCTGTTTCTCGCCCACTGTTTCTCGCCCTCTGTTTCAGCCCCTCTGTTTCAGCCCCTCTGTTTCTCGCCCTCTGTTTCTCGCCCTCTGTTTCTCGCCCTCTGTTTCTCGCCCTCTGTTTCTCGCTCTTTGTTTCTCGCCCTCTGTTTCTCGCCCTCTGTTTCAGCCCACTCTGTTTCAGCCCCTCTCTTTCAGCCCCTCTGTTTCTCGCCCTCTGTTTCTCGCCCACTGTTTCTCGCCCTCTGTTTCAGCCCCTCTGTTTCAGCCCCTCTGTTTCTCGCCCTCTGTTTCTCGCCCTCTGTTTCTCGCCCTCTGTTTCTCGCTCTTTGTTTCTCGCCCTCTGTTTCTCGCATTCTGTTTCAGCCCCTCTGTTTCAGCCCCTCTGTTTCAGCCCCTCTGTTTCATCCCCTCTGTTTCAGCCCCTCTGTTTCAGCCCCTCTGTTTCTCGCCCTCTGTTTCTCGCCCTCTGTTTCTCGCCCTCTGTTTCTCGCTCTCTGTTTCTCGCCCTCTGTTTCTCGCCCTCTGTTTCAGCCCCTCTGTTTCAGCCCCTCTGTTTCAGCCCCTCTGTTTCTCGCCCTCTGTTTCTCGCCCACTGTTTCTCGCCCTCTGTTTCAGCCCCTCTGTTTCAGCCCCTCTGTTTCAGCCCCTCTGTTTCAGCCCCTCTGTTTCTCCCCCTCTGTTTCATCCCCTCTGTTTCAGCCCCTCTGTTTCAGCTCCTCTGTTTCAGCCCCTCTGTTTCAGCCCCTCTGTTTCTCGCCCTCTGTTTCTCGCCCTCGGTTTCAGACCCTCTGTTTCTCGCCCTCTGTTTCAGCCCCTCTGTTTCTCGCCCTCTGTTTCAGCCCCTCTGTTTCAGCCCCTCTGTTTCAGCCCCTCTTTTAAAGCCCTTCTGTTTAAGCCCCTCTGTTTCAGCCCCTCTGTTTCTCGCCCTCTGTTTCAGACCCTCTGTTTCAGCCCCTCGGTATCAGCCCCTCTCTTTCAGCCCCTCTGTTTCTCGCCCTCTGTTTCTCGCCCTCTGTTTCTCGCCCTCTGTTTCTCGCCCACTGTTTCAGCCCCTCTGTTTCAGCCCCACTGTATCAGCCCATCTGTTTCATCCCCTCTGTTTCAGCCCCTCTGTTTCAGCCCCTCTGTTTCAGCCCCTCTGTTTCTCGCCCTCTGTTTCTCTTTCTCTGTTTCTCGCCCTCTGTTTCATCCCCTCTGTTTCTCGCCCACTGTTTCAGCCCCTCTGTTTCTCGACATCTGTTTCAGCCCCTCTGTTTCAGCCCCTCTGTTTCTCGCCCTCTGTTTCAGCCCCTCTGTTTCAGCCCCTCTGTTTCAGCCCCTCTGTTTCAGCCCCTCTGTTTCTCGCCCTCTGCTTCTCGCCCTCTGTTTCAGCCCCTCTGTTTCAGCCCCTCTGTTTCAGCCCCTCTGTTTCTCGCCCTCTGTTTCTCGCACTCTGTTTCTCGCCCTCTGTTTCTCAATCTCTGTTTCTCGCCCTCTGTTTCTCGCCCTCTGTTTCAGCCCCTCTGTTTCAGCCCCTCGGTTTCAGCCCCTCTTTTAAAGCCCTTCTGTTTAAGCCCCTTTGTTTCAGCCCCTCTGTTTCTCGCCCTCTGTTTCAGACCCTCTGTTTCAGCCCCTCGGTATCAGCCCCTCTCTTTCAGCCCCTCTGTTTCTCGCCCTCTGTTTCTCGCCCTCTGTTTCTCGCCCTCTGTTTCTCGCCCACTGTTTCAGCCCCTCTGTTTCAGCCCCACTGTATCAGCCCATCTGTTTCATCCCCTCTGTTTCAGCCCCTCTGTTTCAGCCCCTCTGTTTCAGCCCCTCTGTTTCTCGCCCTCTGTTTCTCTTTCTCTGTTTCTCGCCCTCTGTTTCATCCCCTCTGTTTCTCGCCCACTGTTTCAGCCCCTCTGTTTCTCGACATCTGTTTCAGCCCCTCTGTTTCAGCCCCTCTGTTTCTCGCCCTCTGTTTCAGCCCCTCTGTTTCAGCCCCTCTGTTTCAGCCCCTCTGTTTCAGCCCCTCTGTTTCTCGCCCTCTGCTTCTCGCCCTCTGTTTCAGCCCCTCTGTTTCAGCCCCTCTGTTTCAGCCCCTCTGTTTCTCGCCCTCTGTTTCTCGCACTCTGTTTCTCGCCCTCTGTTTCTCAATCTCTGTTTCTCGCCCTCTGTTTCTCTCCCTCTGTTTCAGCCCCTCTGTTTCAGCCCCTCTGTTTCTCACCCTCTGTTTCTCGCCCTCGGTTTCAGCCCCTCTGTTTCTCGCCCTCTGTTTCAGCCCCTCTGTTTCAGCCCCTCTGTTTCAGCCCCTCTTTTAAAGCCCTTCTGTTTAAGCCCCTCTGTTTCAGCCCCTCTGTTTCTCGCCCTCTGTTTCAGACCCTCTGTTTCAGCCCCTCAGTATCAGCCCCTCTCTTTCAGCCACTCTGTTTCTCGTCCTCTGTTTCTCGCCCTCTGTTTCTCGCCCTCTGTTTCTCGCCCACTGTTTCAGCCCCTCTGTTTCAGCCCCACTGTATCAGCCCATCTGTTTCAGCCCCTCTGTTTCAGCCCCTCTGTTTCAGCCCCTCTGTTTCAGCCCCTCTGTTTCTCGCCCTCTGTTTCTCTTTCTCTGTTTCTCGCCCTCAGTTTCATCCCCTCTGTTTCTCGCCCACTGTTTCAGCCCCTCTGTTTCTCGACATCTGTTTCAGCCCCTCTGTTTCAGCCCCTCTGTTTCTCGCCCTCTGTTTCAGCCCCTCTGTTTCAGCCCCTCTGTTTCAGCCCCTCTGTTTCAGCCCCTCTGTTTCAGCCCCTCTGTTTCTCGCCCTCTGCTTCTCGCCCTCTGTTTCAGCCCCTCTGTTTCAGCCCCTCTGTTTCAGCCCCTCTGTTTCTCGCCCTCTGTTTCTCGCACTCTGTTTCTCGCCCTCTGTTTCTCGATCTCTGTTTCTCGCCCTCTGTTTCTCGCCCTCTGTTTCAGCCCCTCTGTTTCAGCCCCTCTGTTTCAGCCCCTCTGTTTCAGCCCCTCTGTTTCAGCCCCTCTGATTCAGCCACTCTGTTTCTCGCCCTCTGTTTCTCGCCCTCTGTTTCAGCCCCTCTGTTTCTCGCTCTCTGTTTCTCGCCCTCTGTTTCTCGCCCTCTGTTTCAGCCCCTCTGTTTCAGCCCCTCTGTTTCAGCCCCTCTGTTTCTCGCCCTCTGTTTCTCGCCCACTGTTTCTCGCCCTCTGTTTCAGCCCCTCTGTTTCAGCCCCTCTGTTTCAGCCCCTCTGTTTCAGCCCCTCTGTTTCTCGCCCTCTGTTTCTCGCCCTCTGTTTCTTGCCCTCTGTTTCTCGCTCTCTGTTTCTCGCCCTCTGTTTCTCGCCCTCTGTTTCAGCCCCTCTGTTTCAGCCCCTCTGTTTCAGCCCCTCTGTTTCTCGACCTCTGTTTCAGCCCCTCTGTTTCTCGCCCTCTGTTTCTCGCCCACTGTTTCTCGCCCTCTGTTTCAGCCCCTCTGTTTCAGCCCCTCTGTTTCAGCCCCTCTGTTTCTCGCCCTCTGTTTCTCGCCCACTGTTTCTCGCCCTCTGTTTCAGCCCCTCTGTTTCAGCCCCTCTGTTTCAGCCCCTCTGTTTCAGCCCCTCTGTTTCTCGCCCTCTGTTTCTCGCCCTCTGTTTCTTGCCCTCTGTTTCTCGCTCTCTGTTTCTCGCCCTCTGTTTCAGCCCCTCTGTTTCAGCACCTCTGTTTCAGCCCCTCTGTTTCTCGCCCTCTGTTTCTCGCCCTCTGTTTCTCGCCCTCAGTTTCAGCCCCTCTGTTTCAGCCCCTTCGTTTCAGCCCCTCTGTTTCTGCCCCTCTGTTTCTCGCCCACTGTTTCTCGTCCTCTGTTTCAGCCCCTCTGTTTCAGCCTCTCTGTTTCAGCCCCTCTGTTTCAGTCCCTCTGTTTCAGCCCCTCTGTTTCTCGCCCTCTGTTTCTCGCCCTCTGTTTCTCGCCCTCTGTTTCTCGCCCTCTGTTTCAGCCCCTCTGTTTAAGCCGCTCTGTTTCTCGCCCTCTGTTTCAGCCCCTCTGTTTCAGCCTCTCAGTTTCAGCCCCTCTGTTTCTCCCCCTCTGTTTCAGCACCTCTGTTTCTCGCCCTCTCTTTCAGCCCCTCTCTTTCTCGCCCACTGTTGCAGACCCTCTGTATCTCGCCCTCTGTTTCAGCCCCTCTGTTTCAGCCCCTCTGTTTCAGCCCCTCTGTTTCTCGCCATCTGTTTCAGCCCCTCTGTTTCTCGCCCTCTGTTTCAGCCCCTCTGTTTCAGCCCCTCTGTTTCAGCCCCTCTGTTTCAGCACCTCTGTTTCTCGCCCTTTGTTTCTCGCGCTCTGTTTCAGCCCCTCTGTTTCAGCCCCTCTGTTTCAGCCCCTCTGTTTCAGCACCTCTGTTTCTCGATCTCTGTTTCTCGCCCTCTGTTTCTCGCCCTCTGTTTCTCGCCCTCTGTTTCTCGCCCACTGTTTCAGCCCCTCTGTTTCAGCCCCTCTGTTTCAGCCCCTCTGTTTCAGCCCCTCTGTTTCTCGCCCTCTGTTTCTCTTTCTCTGTTTCTCGCCCTCTGTTTCATCCCCTCTGTTTCTCGCCCACTGTTTCAGCCCCTCTGTTTCTCGCCATCTGTTTCAGCCCCTCTGTTTCAGACCCTCTGTTTCTCGCCCTCTGTTTCAGCCCCTCTGTTTCAGCCCCTCTGTTTCAGCCCCTCTGCTTCAGCCCCTCTGTTTCAGCCCCCCTGTTTCTCGCCCTCTGTTTCTCGCCCTCTGTTTCAGCCCATCTGTTTCAGCCCCTCTGTTTCAGCCCCTCTGTTTCTCGCCCTCTGTTTCTCGCCCTCTGTTTCTCGCCCTCTGTTTCTCGATCTCTGTTTCTCGCCCTCTGTTTCTCGCCCTCTGTTTCAGCCCCTCTGTTTCAGCCCCTCTGTTTCAGCCCCTCTGTTGCAGCCCCTCTGTTTCAGCCCCTCTGTTTCTCGCCCTCTGTTTCTCGCCCTCTGTTTCATCCCCTCAGTTTCTCGCTCTCTGTTTCTCGCCCTCTGTTTCTCGCCCTCTGTTTCAGCCCCTCTGTTTCAGCCCCTCTGTTTCAGCCCCTCTTTTTCTCGCCCTCTGTTTCTCGCCCACTGTTTCTCGCCCTCTGTTTCAGCCCCTCTGTTTCAGCCCCTCTGTTTCTCGCCCTCTGTTTCTCGCCCTCTGTTTCTCGCCCTCTGTTTCTCGCCCTCTGTTTCTCGCTCTTTGTTTCTCGCCCTCTGTTTCTCGCACTCTGTTTCAGCCCCTCTGTTTCAGCCCCTCTGTTTCAGCCCCTCTGTTTCATCCCCTCTGTTTCAGCCCCTCTGTTTCAGCCCCTCTGTTTCTCGCCCTCTGTTTCTCGCCCTCTGTTTCTCGCCCTCTGTTTCTCGCTCTCTGTTTCTCGCCCTCTGTTTCTCGCCCTCTGTTTCTCGCCCTCTGTTTCAGCCCCTCTGTTTCAGCCCCTCTGTTTCAGCCCCTCTGTTTCTCGCCCTCTGTTTCTCGCCCACTGTTTCTCGCCCTCTGTTTCAGCCCCTCTGTTTCAGCCCCTCTGTTTCAGCCCCTCTGTTTCAGCCCCTCTGTTTCTCGCCCTCTGTTTCATCCCCTCTGTTTCAGCCCCTCTGTTTCAGCTCCTCTGTTTCAGCCCCTCTGTTTCAGCCCCTCTGTTTCTCGCCCTCTGTTTCTCGCCCTCGGTTTCAGCCCCTCTGTTTCTCGCCCTCTGTTTCAGCCCCTCTGTTTCTCGCCCTCTGTTTCAGCCCCTCTGTTTCAGCCCCTCTGTTTCAGCCCCTCTTTTAAAGCCCTTCTGTTTAAGCCCCTCTGTTTCAGCCCCTCTGTTTCTCGCCCTCTGTTTCAGACCCTCTGTTTCAGCCCCTCAGTATCAGCCCCTCTCTTTCAGCCCCTCTGTTTCTCGCCCTCTGTTTCTCGCCCTCTGTTTCTCGCCCTCTGTTTCTCGCCCACTGTTTCAGCCCCTCTGTTTCAGCCCCACTGTACCAGCCCATCTGTTTCAGCCCCTCTGTTTCAGCCTCTCTGTTTCAGCCCCTCTGTTTCAGCCCCTCTGTTTCTCGCCCTCTGTTTCTCTTTCTCTGTTTCTCGCCCTCTGTTTCATCCCCTCTGTTTCTCGCCCACTGTTTCAGCCCCTCTGTTTCTCGCCATCTGTTTAAGCCCCTCTGTTTCAGCCCCTCTGTTTCTCGCCCTCTGTTTCAGCCCCTCTGTTTCAGCCCCTCTGTTTCAGCCCCTCTGTTTCTCGCCCTCTGCTTCTCGCCCTCTGTTTCAGCCCCTCTGTTTCAGCCCCTCTGTTTCTGCCCCTCTGTTTCAGCCCCTCTGTTTCAGCCCCTCTGTTTCTCGCCCTCTGCTTCTCGCCCTCTGTTTCAGCCCCTCTGTTTCTCGCCCTCTGTTTCTCGCCCTCTGTTTCTCGATCTCTGTTTCTCGCCCTCTGTTTCTCGCCCTCTGTTTCTCGCCCTCTGTTTCTCGATCTCTGTTTCTCGCCCTCTGTTTCTCGCCCTCTGTTTCAGCCCCTCTGTTTCACCCCCTCTGTTTCAGCCCCTCTGTTTCAGCCCCTCTGTTTCAGCCCCTCTGTTTCTCGCCCTCTGTTTCTCGCCCTCTGTTTCAGCCCCTCTGTTTCTCGCTCTCTGTTTCTCGCCCTCTGTTTCTCGCCCTCTGTTTCAGCCCCTCTGTTTCAGCCCCTCTGTTTCAGCCCCTCTGTTTCTCGCCCACTGTTTCTCGCCCACTGTTTCTCGCCCTCTGTTTCAGCCCCTCTGTTTCAGCCCCTCTGTTTCAGCCCCTCTGTTTCTCGCCCTCTGTTTCTCGCCCTCTGTTTCTTGCCCTCTGTTTCTCGCTCACTGTTTCTCGCCCTCTGTTTCTCGCCCTCTGTTTCAGCCCCTCTGTTTCAGCACCTCTGTTTCAGCCCCTCTGTTTCTCGCCCTCTGTTTCTCGCCCTCTGTTTCTCGCCCTCAGTTTCAGCCCCTCTGTTTCAGCCCCTTCGATTCAGCCCCTCTGTTTCTGCCCCTCTGTTTCTCGCCCACTGTTTCTCGTCCTCTGTTTCAGCCCCTCTGTTTCAGCCTCTCTGTTTCAGCCCCTCTGTTTCAGCCCCTCTGTTTCAGCCCCTCTGTTTCTCGCCCTCTGTTTCTCGCCCTCTGTTTCTCGCCCTCTGTTTCTCGCCCTCTGTTTCAGCCCCTCTGTTTAAGCCCCTCTGTTTCTCGCCCTCTGTTTCAGCCCCTCTGTTTCAGCCTCTCAGTTTCAGCCCCTCTGTTTCTCCCCCTCTGTTTCAGCACCTCTGTTTCTCGCCCTCTCTTTCAGCCCCTCTCTTTCTCGCCCACTGTTGCAGACCCTCTGTATCTCGCCCTCTGTTTCAGCCCCTCTGTTTCAGCCCCTCTGTTTCAGCCCCTCTGTTTCTCGCCATCTGTTTCAGCCCCTCTGTTTCTCGCCCTCTGTTTCAGCCCCTCTGTTTCAGCCCCTCTGTTTCAGCCCCTCTGTTTCAGCACCTCTGTTTCTCGCCCTTTGTTTCTCGCGCTCTGTTTCAGCCCCTCTGTTTCAGCCCCTCTGTTTCAGCCCCTCTGTTTCAGCACCTCTGTTTCTCGATCTCTGTTTCTCGCCCTCTGTTTCTCGCCCTCTGTTTCTCGCCCTCTGTTTCTCGCCCACTGTTTCAGCCCCTCTGTTTCAGCCCCTCTCTTTCAGCCCCTCTGTTTCAGCCCCTCTGTTTCTCGCCCTCTGTTTCTCTTTCTCTGTTTCTCGCCCTCTGTTTCATCCCCTCTGTTTCTCGCCCACTGTTTCAGCCCCTCTGTTTCTCGCCATCTGTTTCAGCCCCTCTGTTTCAGACCCTCTGTTTCTCGCCCTCTGTTTCAGCCCCTCTGTTTCAGCCCCTCTGTTTCAGCCCCTCTGCTTCAGCCCCTCTGTTTCAGCCCCCCTGTTTCTCGCCCTCTGTTTCTCGCCCTCTGTTTCAGCCCATCTGTTTCAGCCCCTCTGTTTCAGCCCCTCTGTTTCTCGCCCTCTGTTTCTCGCCCTCTGTTTCTCGCCCTCTGTTTCTCGATCTCTGTTTCTCGCCCTCTGTTTCTCGCCCTCTGTTTCAGCCCCTCTGTTTCAGCCCCTCTGTTTCAGCCCCTCTGTTTCTCGCCCTCTGTTTCAGCCCCTCTGTTTCTCGCCCTCTGTTTCTCGCCCTCTGTTTCAGCCCCTCAGTTTCTCGCTCTCTGTTTCTCGCCCTCTGTTTCTCGCCCTCTGTTTCAGCCCCTCTGTTTCAGCCCCTCTGTTTCAGCCCCTCTTTTTCTCGCCCTCTGTTTCTCGCCCACTGTTTCTCGCCCTCTGTTTCAGCCCCTCTGTTTCAGCCCCTCTGTTTCTCGCCCTCTGTTTCTCGCCCTCTGTTTCTCGCCCTCTGTTTCTCGCCCTCTGTTTCTCGCTCTTTGTTTCTCGCCCTCTGTTTCTCGCACTCTGTTTCAGCCCCTCTGTTTCAGCCCCTCTGTTTCAGCCCCTCTGTTTCATCCCCTCTGTTTCAGCCCCTCTGTTTCAGCCCCTCTGTTTCTCGCCCTCTGTTTCTCGCCCTCTGTTTCTCGCCCTCTGTTTCTCGCTCTCTGTTTCTCGCCCTCTGTTTCTCGCCCTCTGTTTCTCGCCCTCTGTTTCAGCCCCTCTGTTTCAGCCCCTCTGTTTCAGCCCCTCTGTTTCTCGCCCTCTGTTTCTCGCCCACTGTTTCTCGCCCTCTGTTTCAGCCCCTCTGTTTCAGCCCCTCTGTTTCAGCCCCTCTGTTTCAGCCCCTCTGTTTCTCGCCCTCTGTTTCATCCCCTCTGTTTCAGCCCCTCTGTTTCAGCTCCTCTGTTTCAGCCCCTCTGTTTCAGCCCCTCTGTTTCTCGCCCTCTGTTTCTCGCCCTCGGTTTCAGCCCCTCTGTTTCTCGCCCTCTGTTTCAGCCCCTCTGTTTCTCGCCCTCTGTTTCAGCCCCTCTGTTTCAGCCCCTCTGTTTCAGCCCCTCTTTTAAAGCCCTTCTGTTTAAGCCCCTCTGTTTCAGCCCCTCTGTTTCTCGCCCTCTGTTTCAGACCCTCTGTTTCAGCCCCTCAGTATCAGCCCCTCTCTTTCAGCCCCTCTGTTTCTCGCCCTCTGTTTCTCGCCCTCTGTTTCTCGCCCTCTGTTTCTCGCCCACTGTTTCAGCCCCTCTGTTTCAGCCCCACTGTACCAGCACATCTGTTTCAGCCCCTCTGTTTCAGCCCCTCTGTTTCAGCCCCTCTGTTTCAGCCCCTCTGTTTCTCGCCCTCTGTTTCTCTTTCTCTGTTTCTCGCCCTCTGTTTCATCCCCTCTGTTTCTCGCCCACTGTTTCAGCCCCTCTGTTTCTCGCCATCTGTTTAAGCCCCTCTGTTTCAGCCCCTCTGTTTCTCGCCCTCTGTTTCAGCCCCTCTGTTTCAGCCCCTCTGTTTCAGCCCCTCTGTTTCTCGCCCTCTGCTTCTCGCCCTCTGTTTCAGCCCCTCTGTTTCAGCCCCTCTGTTTCTGCCCCTCTGTTTCAGCCCCTCTGTTTCAGCCCCTCTGTTTCTCGCCCTCTGCTTCTCGCCCTCTGTTTCAGCCCCTCTGTTTCTCGCCCTCTGTTTCTCGCCCTCTGTTTCTCGATCTCTGTTTCTCGCCCTCTGTTTCTCGCCCTCTGTTTCTCGCCCTCTGTTTCTCGATCTCTGTTTCTCGCCCTCTGTTTCTCGCCCTCTGTTTCAGCCCCTCTGTTTCACCCCCTCTGTTTCAGCCCCTCTGTTTCAGCCCCTCTGTTTCAGCCCCTCTGTTTCTCGCCCTCTGTTTCTCGCCCTCTGTTTCAGCCCCTCTGTTTCTCGCTCTCTGTTTCTCGCCCTCTGTTTCTCGCCCTCTGTTTCAGCCCCTCTGTTTCAGCCCCTCTGTTTCAGCCCCTCTGTTTCTCGCCCACTGTTTCTCGCCCACTGTTTCTCGCCCTCTGTTTCAGCCCCTCTGTTTCAGCCCCTCTGTTTCAGCCCCTCTGTTTCTCGCCCTCTGTTTCTCGCCCTCTGTTTCTTGCCCTCTGTTTCTCGCTCACTGTTTCTCGCCCTCTGTTTCTCGCCCTCTGTTTCATCCCCTCTGTTTCAGACCCTCTGTTTCAGCCCCTCTGTTTCTCGCCCTCTGTTTCAGCCCCTCTGTTTCTCGCCCTCTGTTTCTCGCCCACTGTTTCTCGCCCTCTGTTTCAGCCCCCCTGTTTCAGCCCCTCTGTTTCAGCCCCTCTGTTTCTCGCCCTCTGTTTCTCGCCCACTGTTTCTCGCCCTCTGTTTCAGCCCCTCTGTTTCAGCCCCTCTGTTTCAGCCCCTCTGTTTCAGCCCCTCTGTTTCTCGCCCTCTGTTTCTCGCCCTCTGTTTCTTGCCCTCTGTTTCTCGCTCTCTGTTTCTCGCCCTCTGTTTCAGCCCCTCTGTTTCAGCCCCTCTGTTTCTCGCCCTCTGTTTCTCGCCCTCTGTTTCTCGCCCTCAGTTTCAGCCCCTCTGTTTCAGCCCCTTTGTTTCAGCCCCTCTGTTTCTGCCCCTCTGTTTCTCGCCCACTGTTTCTCGTCCTCTGTTTCAGACCCTCTGTTTCAGCCCCTCTGTTTCAGCCCCTCTGTTACTCGCCCTCTGTTTCTCGCCCTCTGTTTCTCGCCCTCTTTTTCTCGCCCTCTGTTTCAGCCCCTCTGTTGAAGCCGCTCTGTTTCTCGCCCTCTGTTTCTCGCCCTCTCTTTCAGCCCCTCTGTTTCAGCCTCTCAGTTTCAGCCCCTCTGTTTCTCCCCCTCTGTTTCAGCACCTCTGTTTCTCGCTCTCTCTTTCAGCCCCTCTCTTTCTCGCCCACTGTTGCAGACCCTCTGTATCTCGCCCTCTGTTTCAGCCCCTCTGTTTCAGCCCCTCTGTTTCAGCCCCTCTGTTTCAGCCCCTCTATTTCTCGCCATCTGTTTCAGCCCCTCTGTTTCAGCCCCTCTGTTTCTCGCCCTCTGTTTCAGCTCCTCTGTTTCAGCCCCTCTGTTTCAGCCCCTCTGTTTCAGCACCTCTGTTTCTCGCCCTTTGTTTCTCGCAATCTGTTTCAGCCCCTCTGTTTCTCGCCCTCTGTTTCAGCCCCTCTGTTTCTCGCCCTCTGTTTCAGCCCCTCTGTTTCAGTCCGTCTGTTTCAGCCCCTCTGTTTCAGCCCCTCTGTTTCACGCCCTCTGTTTCAGCCCTCTGTTTCAGCCCCTCTGTTTCTCGCCCTCTGTTTCAGCCCCTCTGTTTCAGCCCCTCTGTATCAGCCCCTCTGTTTCAGCCCCTCTGTTTCTCGCCCTCTTTTTGTCGCCCTCTGTTTCAGCCCCTCTGTTTCATCCCCTCTGTTTCAGCCCCTCTGTTTCAGCCCCACTGTTTCTCGCCCTCTGCTTCTCGCTCTCTGTTTCTCGCCCTCTGATTCTCGCCCTCTGTTTCAGACCCTCTGTTTCAGCCCCTCTGTTTCAGCCCCTCTGTTTCAGCCCCTCTGTTTCTCGCCCTCTGTTTCTTTCCCTCTGTTTCTCGCCCTCTGTTTCAGCCCCTCTGTTTCAGTCCCTCTGTTTCAGCCCCTCTGTTTCAGCCCCTCTGTTTCTCGCCCTCTGTTTCAGCCCCTCTGTTTCTCGCCCTCAGTTTCAGCCCCTCTGTTTCAGCCCCTCTGTTTCAGCCACTCTGTTTCAGCCCCTCTGTTTCTCGCCCTCTGTTTCTCGCCCTCTGTTTCTCGCCCTCTGTTTCTCGATCTCTGTTTCTCGCCCTCTGTTTCTCGCCCTCTGTTTCAGCCCCTCTGTTTCAGCCCCTCTGTTTCAGCCCCTCTGTTTCAGCCCGTCTGTTTCAGCCCCTCTGTTTCTCGCCCTCTGTTTCTCGCCCTCTGTTTCTTGCCCTCTGTTTCTCGCTCTCTGTTTCTCGCCCTCTGTATCAGCCCCTCTGTTTCAGCCCCTCTGTTTCAGCCCCTCTGTTTCTCGCCCTCTGTTTCTCGCCCTCTGTTTCTCGCCCTCAGTTTCAGCCCCTCTGTTTCAGCCCCTTTGTTTCAGCCCCTCTGTTTCTGCCCCTCTGTTTCTCGCCCACTGTTTCTCGTCCTCTGTTTCAGCCCCTCTGTTTCAGCCCCTCTCTTTCAGCCCCTCTGTTTCAGCCCCTCTGTTTCAGCCCCTCTGTTTCTCGCCCTCTGTTTCTCGCCCTCTGTTTCTCGCCCTCTGTTTCTCGCCCTCTGTATCAGCCCCTCTGTTTAAGCCGCTCTGTTTCTCGCCCTCTGTTTCTCGCCCTCTGTTTCAGCCCCTCTGTTTCAGCCTCTCAGTTTCAGCCCCTCTGTTTCTCCCCCTCTGTTTCAGCATCTCTGTTTCTCGCCCTCTCTTTCAGCCCCTCTCTTTCTCGCCCACGGTTGCAGACCCTCTGTATCTCGCCCTCTGTTTCGGCCCCTCTGTTTCAGCCCCTCTGTTTCAGCCCCTCTGTTTCTCGCCATCTGTTTCAGCCCCTCTGTTTCAGCCCCTCTGTTTCTCGCCCTCTGTTTCAGCCCCTCTGTTTCAGCCCCTCTGTTTCAGCCCCTCTGTTTCAGCACCTCTGTTTCTCGATCTCTGTTTCTCGCCCTCTGTTTCTCGCCCTCTGTTTCTCGCCCTCTGTTTCTCGCCCACTGTTTCAGCCCCTCTGTTTCAGCCCCACTGTATCAGCCCATCTGTTTCAGCCCCTCTGTCTCAGCCCCTCTGTTTCAGCCCCTCTGTTTCAGCCCCTCTGTTTCTCGCCCTCTGTTTCTCTTTCTCTGTTTCTCGCCCTCTGTTTCATCCCCTCTGTTTCTCGCCCACTGTTTCAGCCCCTCTGTTTCTCGCCATCTGTTTCAGCCCCTCTGTTTCAGCCCCTCTGTTTCTCGCCCTCTGTTTCAGCCCCGCTGTTTCAGCCCCTCTGTTTCAGCCCCTCTGTTTCAGCCCCTCTGTATCTGCCCCTCTGTTTCTCGCCCTCTGTTTCTCGCCCTCTGTTTCAGCCCCTCTGTTTCATCCCCTCTGTTTCAGCCCCTCAGTTTCTCGCCCTCTGTTTCTCGCCCTCTGTTTCTCGCCCTCTGTTTCTCGATCTCTGTTTCTCGCCCTCTGTTTCTCGCCCTCTGTTTCAGCCCCTCTGTTTCAGCCCCTCTGTTTCAGCCCCTCTGTTTCAGCCCCTCTGTTTCAGCCCCTCTGTTTCTCGCCCTCTGTTTCTCGCCCTCTGTTTCAGCCCCTCTGTTTCTCGCTCTCTGTTTCTCGCCCTCTGTTTCTCGCCCTCTGTTTCAGCCCCTCTGTTTCAGCCCCTCTGTTTCAGCCCCTCTGTTTCTCGCCCTCTGTTTCTCGCCCACTGTTTCTCGCCCTCTGTTTCAGCCCCTCTGTTTCAGCCCCTCTGTTTCTCGCCCTCTGTTTCTCGCCATCTGTTTCTCGCCCTCTGTTTCTCGCCCTCTGTTTCTCGTTCTCTGTTTCCCTCCCTCTGTTTCACGCCCTCTGTTTCAGCCCCTCTGTTTCAGCCCCTCTGTTTCAGCCCCTCTGTTTCTCGCCCTCTGTTTCTCGCCCACTCTTTCTCGCCCACTGTTTCAGCCCCTCTGTTTCAGCCCCTCTGTTTCAGCCCCTCTGTTTCAGCCCCTCTGTTTCAACCCCTCTGTTTCAGCTCCTCTGTTTCAGCCCGTCTGTTTCAGCCCCTCTGTTTCTCGCCCTCTGTTTCTCGCACTCGGTTTCAGCCCCTCTGTTTCTCGCCCTCTGTTTCAGCCCCTCTGTTTCTAGCCCTCTGTTTCAGCCCCTTTGTTTCAGCCCCTCTGTTTCAGCCCCTCTTTTAAAGCCCTTCTGTTTAAGCCCCTCTGTTTCTCGCCCACTGTTTCTCGCCCTCTGTTTCAGCCCCTCTGTTTCAGCCCCTCTGTTTCTCGCCCTCTGTTTCTCGCCCTCTGTTTCTCGCCCTCTGTTTCTCGCTCTTTGTTTCTCGCCCTCTGTTTCTCGCATTCTGTTTCAGCCTCTCTGTTTCAGCCCCTCTGTTTCAGCCCCTCTGTTTCATCCCCTCTGTTTCAGCCCCTCTGTTTCAGCCCCTCTGTTTCTCGCCCTCTGTTTCTCGCCCTCTGTTTCTCGCCCTCTGTTTCTCGCTCTCTGTTTCTCGCCCTCTGTTTCTCGCCCTCTGTTTCAGCCCCTCTGTTTCAGCCCCTCTGTTTCAGCCCCTCTGTTTCTCGCCCTCTGTTTCTCGCCCTCTGTTTCTCGCCCTCTGTTTCTCGATCTCTGTTTCTCGCCCTCTGTTTCTCGCCCTCTGTTTCAGCCCCTCTGTTTCAGACCCTCTGTTTCAGCCCCTCTGTTTCAGCCCCTCTGTTTCAGCCCCTCTGTTTCTCGCCCTCTGTTTCTCGCCCTCTGTTTCTTGCCCTCTGCTTCTCGCTCTCTGTTTCTCGCCCTCTGTTTCAGCCCCTCTGTTTCAGCCCCTCTGTTTCAGCCCCTCTGTTTCTCGCCCTCTGTTTCTCGCCCTCTGTTTCTCGCCCTCAGTTTCAGCCCCTCTGTTTCAGCCCCTTTGTTTCAGCCGCTCTGTTTCTGCCCCTCTGTTTCTCGCCCACTGTTTCTCGTCCTCTGTTTCAGCCCCTCTGTTTCAGCCCCTCTGTTTCAGACCCTCTGTTTCAGCCCCTCTGTTTCAGCCCCTCTGTTTCTCGCCCTCTGTTTCTCGCCCTCTGTTTCTCGCTTTCTGTTTCTCGCCCTCAGTATCAGCCCCTCTGTTTAAGCCGCTCTGTTTCTCGCCCTCTGTTTCTCGCCCTCTGTTTCAGACCCTCTGTTTCAGCCTCTCAGTTTCAGCCCCTCTGTTTCTCCCCCTCTGTTTCAGCATCTCTGTTTCTCGCCCTCTCTTTCAGCCCCTCTCTTTCTCGCCCACTGTTGCAGACCCTCTGTATCTCGCCCTCTGTTTCAGCCCCTCTGTTTCAGCCCCTCTGTTTCAGCCCCTCTGTTTCTCGCCATCTGTTTCAGCCCCTCTGTTTCACCCCCTCTGTTTCTCGCCCTCTGTTTCAGCCCCTCTGTTTCAGCCCCTCTGTTTCAGCCCCTCTGTTCAGCACCTCTGTTTCAGCACCTCTGTTTCTCGATCTCTGTTTCTCGCCCTCTGTTTCTCGCCCTCTGTTTCAGCCCCTCTGTTTCAGCCCCTCTGTTTCAGCCCCTTTGTTTCAGCCCCTCTGTTTCAGCAACTCTGTTTCTCGATCTCTGTTTCTCGCCCTCTGTTTCTCGCCCTCTGTTTCTCGCCCACTGTTTCAGCCCCTCTGTTTCAGCCCCACTGTATCAGCCCATCTGTTTCAGCCCCTCTGTTTCAGCCCCTCTGTTTCAGCCCCTCTGTTTCAGCCCCTCTGTTTCTCGCCCTCTGTTTCTCTTTCTCTGTTTCTCGCCCTCTGTTTCATCCCCTCTGTTTCTCGCCCACTGTTTCAGCCCCTCTGTTTCTCGCCCTCTGTTTCTTTCCCTCTGTTTCTCGCCCTCTGTTTCAGCCCCTCTGTTTCAGTCCCTCTGTTTCAGCCCCTCTGTTTCAGCCCCTCTGTTTCTCGCCCTCTGTTTCAGCCCCTCTGTTTCTCGCCCTCAGTTTCAGCCCCTCTGTTTCAGCCCCTCTGTTTCAGCCACTCTGTTTCAGCCCCTCTGTTTCTCGCCCTCTGTTTCTCGCCCTCTGTTTCTCGCCCTCTGTTTCTCGATCTCTGTTTCTCGCCCTCTGTTTCTCGCCCTCTGTTTCAGCCCCTCTGTTTCAGCCCCTCTGTTTCAGCCCCTCTGTTTCAGCCCGTCTGTTTCAGCCCCTCTGTTTCTCGCCCTCTGTTTCTCGCCCTCTGTTTCTTGCCCTCTGTTTCTCGCTCTCTGTTTCTCGCCCTCTGTATCAGCCCCTCTGTTTCAGCCCCTCTGTTTCAGCCCCTCTGTTTCTCGCCCTCTGTTTCTCGCCCTCTGTTTCTCGCCCTCAGTTTCAGCCCCTCTGTTTCAGCCCCTTTGTTTCAGCCCCTCTGTTTCTGCCCCTCTGTTTCTCGCCCACTGTTTCTCGTCCTCTGTTTCAGCCCCTCTGTTTCAGCCCCTCTCTTTCAGCCCCTCTGTTTCAGCCCCTCTGTTTCAGCCCCTCTGTTTCTCGCCCTCTGTTTCTCGCCCTCTGTTTCTCGCCCTCTGTTTCTCGCCCTCTGTATCAGCCCCTCTGTTTAAGCCGCTCTGTTTCTCGCCCTCTGTTTCTCGCCCTCTGTTTCAGCCCCTCTGTTTCAGCCTCTCAGTTTCAGCCCCTCTGTTTCTCCCCCTCTGTTTCAGCATCTCTGTTTCTCGCCCTCTCTTTCAGCCCCTCTCTTTCTCGCCCACGGTTGCAGACCCTCTGTATCTCGCCCTCTGTTTCGGCCCCTCTGTTTCAGCCCCTCTGTTTCAGCCCCTCTGTTTCTCGCCATCTGTTTCAGCCCCTCTGTTTCAGCCCCTCTGTTTCTCGCCCTCTGTTTCAGCCCCTCTGTTTCAGCCCCTCTGTTTCAGCCCCTCTGTTTCAGCACCTCTGTTTCTCGATCTCTGTTTCTCGCCCTCTGTTTCTCGCCCTCTGTTTCTCGCCCTCTGTTTCTCGCCCACTGTTTCAGCCCCTCTGTTTCAGCCCCACTGTATCAGCCCATCTGTTTCAGCCCCTCTGTCTCAGCCCCTCTGTTTCAGCCCCTCTGTTTCAGCCCCTCTGTTTCTCGCCCTCTGTTTCTCTTTCTCTGTTTCTCGCCCTCTGTTTCATCCCCTCTGTTTCTCGCCCACTGTTTCAGCCCCTCTGTTTCTCGCCATCTGTTTCAGCCCCTCTGTTTCAGCCCCTCTGTTTCTCGCCCTCTGTTTCAGCCCCGCTGTTTCAGCCCCTCTGTTTCAGCCCCTCTGTTTCAGCCCCTCTGTATCTGCCCCTCTGTTTCTCGCCCTCTGTTTCTCGCCCTCTGTTTCAGCCCCTCTGTTTCATCCCCTCTGTTTCAGCCCCTCAGTTTCTCGCCCTCTGTTTCTCGCCCTCTGTTTCTCGCCCTCTGTTTCTCGATCTCTGTTTCTCGCCCTCTGTTTCTCGCCCTCTGTTTCAGCCCCTCTGTTTCAGCCCCTCTGTTTCAGCCCCTCTGTTTCAGCCCCTCTGTTTCAGCCCCTCTGTTTCTCGCCCTCTGTTTCTCGCCCTCTGTTTCAGCCCCTCTGTTTCTCGCTCTCTGTTTCTCGCCCTCTGTTTCTCGCCCTCTGTTTCAGCCCCTCTGTTTCAGCCCCTCTGTTTCAGCCCCTCTGTTTCTCGCCCTCTGTTTCTCGCCCACTGTTTCTCGCCCTCTGTTTCAGCCCCTCTGTTTCAGCCCCTCTGTTTCTCGCCCTCTGTTTCTCGCCATCTGTTTCTCGCCCTCTGTTTCTCGCCCTCTGTTTCTCGTTCTCTGTTTCCCTCCCTCTGTTTCACGCCCTCTGTTTCAGCCCCTCTGTTTCAGCCCCTCTGTTTCAGCCCCTCTGTTTCTCGCCCTCTGTTTCTCGCCCACTCTTTCTCGCCCACTGTTTCAGCCCCTCTGTTTCAGCCCCTCTGTTTCAGCCCCTCTGTTTCAGCCCCTCTGTTTCAACCCCTCTGTTTCAGCTCCTCTGTTTCAGCCCGTCTGTTTCAGCCCCTCTGTTTCTCGCCCTCTGTTTCTCGCACTCGGTTTCAGCCCCTCTGTTTCTCGCCCTCTGTTTCAGCCCCTCTGTTTCTAGCCCTCTGTTTCAGCCCCTTTGTTTCAGCCCCTCTGTTTCAGCCCCTCTTTTAAAGCCCTTCTGTTTAAGCCCCTCTGTTTCTCGCCCACTGTTTCTCGCCCTCTGTTTCAGCCCCTCTGTTTCAGCCCCTCTGTTTCTCGCCCTCTGTTTCTCGCCCTCTGTTTCTCGCCCTCTGTTTCTCGCTCTTTGTTTCTCGCCCTCTGTTTCTCGCATTCTGTTTCAGCCTCTCTGTTTCAGCCCCTCTGTTTCAGCCCCTCTGTTTCATCCCCTCTGTTTCAGCCCCTCTGTTTCAGCCCCTCTGTTTCTCGCCCTCTGTTTCTCGCCCTCTGTTTCTCGCCCTCTGTTTCTCGCTCTCTGTTTCTCGCCCTCTGTTTCTCGCCCTCTGTTTCAGCCCCTCTGTTTCAGCCCCTCTGTTTCAGCCCCTCTGTTTCTCGCCCTCTGTTTCTCGCCCTCTGTTTCTCGCCCTCTGTTTCTCGATCTCTGTTTCTCGCCCTCTGTTTCTCGCCCTCTGTTTCAGCCCCTCTGTTTCAGACCCTCTGTTTCAGCCCCTCTGTTTCAGCCCCTCTGTTTCAGCCCCTCTGTTTCTCGCCCTCTGTTTCTCGCCCTCTGTTTCTTGCCCTCTGCTTCTCGCTCTCTGTTTCTCGCCCTCTGTTTCAGCCCCTCTGTTTCAGCCCCTCTGTTTCAGCCCCTCTGTTTCTCGCCCTCTGTTTCTCGCCCTCTGTTTCTCGCCCTCAGTTTCAGCCCCTCTGTTTCAGCCCCTTTGTTTCAGCCGCTCTGTTTCTGCCCCTCTGTTTCTCGCCCACTGTTTCTCGTCCTCTGTTTCAGCCCCTCTGTTTCAGCCCCTCTGTTTCAGACCCTCTGTTTCAGCCCCTCTGTTTCAGCCCCTCTGTTTCTCGCCCTCTGTTTCTCGCCCTCTGTTTCTCGCTTTCTGTTTCTCGCCCTCAGTATCAGCCCCTCTGTTTAAGCCGCTCTGTTTCTCGCCCTCTGTTTCTCGCCCTCTGTTTCAGACCCTCTGTTTCAGCCTCTCAGTTTCAGCCCCTCTGTTTCTCCCCCTCTGTTTCAGCATCTCTGTTTCTCGCCCTCTCTTTCAGCCCCTCTCTTTCTCGCCCACTGTTGCAGACCCTCTGTATCTCGCCCTCTGTTTCAGCCCCTCTGTTTCAGCCCCTCTGTTTCAGCCCCTCTGTTTCTCGCCATCTGTTTCAGCCCCTCTGTTTCACCCCCTCTGTTTCTCGCCCTCTGTTTCAGCCCCTCTGTTTCAGCCCCTCTGTTTCAGCCCCTCTGTTCAGCACCTCTGTTTCAGCACCTCTGTTTCTCGATCTCTGTTTCTCGCCCTCTGTTTCTCGCCCTCTGTTTCAGCCCCTCTGTTTCAGCCCCTCTGTTTCAGCCCCTTTGTTTCAGCCCCTCTGTTTCAGCAACTCTGTTTCTCGATCTCTGTTTCTCGCCCTCTGTTTCTCGCCCTCTGTTTCTCGCCCACTGTTTCAGCCCCTCTGTTTCAGCCCCACTGTATCAGCCCATCTGTTTCAGCCCCTCTGTTTCAGCCCCTCTGTTTCAGCCCCTCTGTTTCAGCCCCTCTGTTTCTCGCCCTCTGTTTCTCTTTCTCTGTTTCTCGCCCTCTGTTTCATCCCCTCTGTTTCTCGCCCACTGTTTCAGCCCCTCTGTATCTCGCCATCTGTTTCAGCCCCTCTGTTTCAGCCCCTCTGTTTCTCGCCCTCTGTTTCAGCCCCGCTGTTTCAGCCCCTCTGTTTCAGCCCCTCTGTTTCAGCCCCTCTGTATCTGCCCCTCTGTTTCTCGCCCTCTGTATCTCGCCCTCTGTTTCAGCCCCTCTGTTTCATCCCCTCTGTTTCAGCCCCTCAGTTTCTCGCCCTCTGTTTCTCGCCCTCTGTTTCTCGCCCTCTGTTTCTCGATCTCTGTTTCTCGCCCTCTGTTTCTCGCCCTCTGTTTCAGCCCCTCTGTTTCAGCCCCTCTGTTTCAGCCCCTCTGTTTCAGCCCCACTGTTTCAGCCCCTCTGTTTCTCGCCCTCTGTTTCAGCCCCTCTGTTTCTCGCTCTCTGTTTCTCGCCCTCTGTTTCAGCCCCTCTGTTTCAGCCCCTCTGTTTCAGCCCCTCTGTTTCTCGCCCTCTGTTTCTCGCCCACTGTTTCTCGCCCTCTGTTTCAGCCCCTCTGTTTCAGCCCCTCTGTTTCTCGCAATCTGTTTCTCGCCCTCTGTTTCTCGCCCTCTGTTTCTCGCCCTCTGTTTCTCGCTCTCTGTTTCCCTCCCTCTGTTTCACGCCCTCTGTTTCAGCCCCTCTGTTTCAGCCCCTCTGTTTCAGCCCCTCTGTTTCTCGCCCTCTGTTTCTCGCCCACTGTTTCTCGCCCTCTGTTTCAGCCCCTCTGTTTCAGCCCCTCTGTTTCAGCCCCTCTGTTTCAGCCCCTCTGTTTCAGCCCCTCTGTTTCTCGCCCTCTGCTTCATCCCCTCTGTTTCAGCCCCTCTGTTTCAGCTCCTCTGTTTCAGCCCGTCTGTTTCAGCCCCTCTGTTTCTCGCCCTCTGTTTCTCGCCCTCGGTTTCTGCCCCTCTGTTTCTCGCCCTCTGTTTCAGCCCCTTTGTTTCTCGCCCTCTGTTTCAGCCCCTCTGTTTCAGCCCCTCTGTTTCAGCCCCTCTTTTAAAGCCCTTCTGTTTAAGCCCCTCTGTTTCAGCCCCTCTGTTTCTCGCCCACTGTTTCTCGCCCTCTGTTTCAGCCCCTCTGTTTCAGCCCCTCTGTTTCTCGCCCTCTGTTTCTCGCCCTCTGTTTCTCGCCCTCTGATTCTCGCTCTTTGTTTCTCGCCCTCTGTTTCTCGCATTCTGTTTCAGCCCCTCTGTTTCAGCCCCTCTGTTTCAGCCCCTCTGTTTCATCCCCTCTGATTCAGCCCCTCTGTTTCAGCCCCTCTGTTTCTCGCCCTCTGTTTCTCGCCCTCTGTTTCTCGCCCTCTGTTTCTCGCTCTCTGTTTCTCGCCCTCTGTTTCTCGCCCTCTGTTTCAGCCCCTCTATTTCAGCCCCTCTGTTTCAGCCCCTCTGTTTCAGCCCCTCTGTTTCTCCCCCTCTGTTTCATCCCCTCTGTTTCAGCCCCTCTGTTTCAGCTCCTCTGTTTCAGCCCCTCTGTTTCAGCCCCTCTGTTTCTCGCCCTCTGTTTCTCGCCCTCGGTTTCAGCCCCTCTGTTTCTCGCCCTCTGTTTCAGCCCCTCTGTTTCTCGCCCTCTGTTTCAGCCCCTCTGTTTCAGCCCCTCTGTTTCAGCCCCTCTTTTAAAGCCCTTCTGTTTAAGCCCCTCTGTTTCAGCCCCTCTGTTTCTCGCCCTCTGTTTCAGACCCTCTGTTTCAGCCCCTCAGTATCAGCCCCTCTCTTTCAGCCCCTCTGTTTCTCGCCCTCTGTTTCTCGCCCTCTGTTTCTCGCCCTCTGTTTCTCGCCCACTGTTTCAGCCCCTCTGTTTCAGCCCCACTGTATCAGCCCATCTGTTTCAGCCCCTCTGTTTCAGCCCCTCTGTTTCAGCCCCTCTGTTTCAGCCCCTCTGTTTCTCGCCCTCTGTTTCTCTTTCTCTGTTTCTCGCCCTCTGTTTCATCCCCTCTGTTTCTCGCCCACTGTTTCAGCTCCTCTGTTTCTCGACATCTGTTTCAGCCCCTCTGTTTCAGCCCCTCTGTTTCTCGCCCTCTGTTTCAGCTCCTCTGTTTCAGCCCCTCTGTTTCAGCCCCTCTGTTTCAGCCCCTCTGTTTCAGCCCCTCTGTTTCTCGCCCTCTGCTTCTCGCCCTCTGTTTCAGCCCCTCTGTTTCAGCCCCTCTGTTTCAGCCCCTCTGTTTCTCGCCCTCTGTTTCTCGCACTCTGTTTCTCGCCCTCTGTTTCTCTTTCTCTGTTTCTCGCCCTCTGTTTCATCCCCTCTGTTTCTCGCCCACTGTTTCAGCCCCTCTGTATCTCGCCATCTGTTTCAGCCCCTCTGTTTCAGCCCCTCTGTTTCTCGCCCTCTGTTTCTCGCCCTCTGTTTCTCGCCCACTGTTTCAGCCCCTCTGTTTCAGCCCCACTGTATCAGCCCATCTGTTTCAGCCCCTCTGTTTCAGCCCCTCTGTTTCAGCCCCTCTGTTTCAGCCCCTCTGTTTCTCGCCCTCTGTTTCTCTTTCTCTGTTTCTCGCCCTCTGTTTCATCCCCTCTGTTTCTCGCCCACTGTTTCAGCCCCTCTGTATCTCGCCATCTGTTGCAGCCCCTCTGTTTCAGCCCCTCTGTTTCTCGCCCTCTGTTTCAGCCCCGCTGTTTCAGCCCCTCTGTTTCAGCCCCTCTGTTTCAGCCCCTCTGTATCTGCCCCTCTGTTTCTCGCCCTCTGTTTCTCGCCCTCTGTTTCAGCCCCTCTGTTTCATCCCCTCTGTTTCAGCCCCTCAGTTTCTCGCCCTCTGTTTCTCGCCCTCTGTTTCTCGCCCTCTGTTTCTCGATCTCTGTTTCTCGCCCTCTGTTTCTCGCCCTCTGTTTCAGCCCCTCTGTTTCAGCCCCTCTGTTTCAGCCCCTCTGTTTCAGCCCCTCTGTTTCAGCCCCTCTGTTTCTCGCCCTCTGTTTCAGCCCCTCTGTTTCTCGCTCTCTGTTTCTCGCCCTCTGTTTCAGCCCCTCTGTTTCAGCCCCTCTGTTTCAGCCCCTCTGTTTCTCGCCCTCTGTTTCTCGCCCACTGTTTCTCGCCCTCTGTTTCAGCCCCTCTGTTTCAGCCCCTCTGTTTCTCGCAATCTGTTTCTCGCCCTCTGTTTCTCGCCCTCTGTTTCTCGCCCTCTGTTTCTCGCTCTCTGTTTCCCTCCCTCTGTTTCACGCCCTCTGTTTCAGCCCCTCTGTTTCAGCCCCTCTGTTTCAGCCCCTCTGTTTCTCGCCCTCTGTTTCTCGCCCACTGTTTCTCGCCCTCTGTTTCAGCCCCTCTGTTTCAGCCCCTCTGTTTCAGCCCCTCTGTTTCAGCCCCTCTGTTTCAGCCCCTCTGTTTCTCGCCCTCTGCTTCATCCCCTCTGTTTCAGCCCCTCTGTTTCAGCTCCTCTGTTTCAGCCCGTCTGTTTCAGCCCCTCTGTTTCTCGCCCTCTGTTTCTCGCCCTCGGTTTCTGCCCCTCTGTTTCTCGCCCTCTGTTTCAGCCCCTTTGTTTCTCGCCCTCTGTTTCAGCCCCTCTGTTTCAGCCCCTCTGTTTCAGCCCCTCTTTTAAAGCCCTTCTGTTTAAGCCCCTCTGTTTCAGCCCCTCTGTTTCTCGCCCACTGTTTCTCGCCCTCTGTTTCAGCCCCTCTGTTTCAGCCCCTCTGTTTCTCGCCCTCTGTTTCTCGCCCTCTGTTTCTCGCCCTCTGTTTCTCGCTCTTTGTTTCTCGCCCTCTGTTTCTCGCATTCTGTTTCAGCCCCTCTGTTTCAGCCCCTCTGTTTCAGCCCCTCTGTTTCATCCCCTCTGTTTCAGCCCCTCTGTTTCAGCCCCTCTGTTTCTCGCCCTCTGTTTCTCGCCCTCTGTTTCTCGCCCTCTGTTTCTCGCTCTCTGTTTCTCGCCCTCTGTTTCTCGCCCTCTGTTTCAGCCCCTCTATTTCAGCCCCTCTGTTTCAGCCCCTCTGTTTCAGCCCCTCTATTTCTCCCCCTCTGTTTCATCCCCTCTGTTTCAGCCCCTCTGTTTCAGCTCCTCTGTTTCAGCCCCTCTGTTTCAGCCCCTCTGTTTCTCGCCCTCTGTTTCTCGCCCTCGGTTTCAGCCCCTCTGTTTCTCGCCCTCTGTTTCAGCCCCTCTGTTTCTCGCCCTCTGTTTCAGCCCCTCTGTTTCAGCCCCTCTGTTTCAGCCCCTCTTTTAAAGCCCTTCTGTTTAAGCCCCTCTGTTTCAGCCCCTCTGTTTCTCGCCCTCTGTTTCAGACCCTCTGTTTCAGCCCCTCAGTATCAGCCCCTCTCTTTCAGCCCCTCTGTTTCTCGCCCTCTGTTTCTCGCCCTCTGTTTCTCGCCCTCTGTTTCTCGCCCACTGTTTCAGCCCCTCTGTTTCAGCCCCACTGTATCAGCCCATCTGTTTCAGCCCCTCTGTTTCAGCCCCTCTGTTTCAGCCCCTCTGTTTCAGCCCCTCTGTTTCTCGCCCTCTGTTTCTCTTTCTCTGTTTCTCGCCCTCTGTTTCATCCCCTCTGTTTCTCGCCCACTGTTTCAGCCCCTCTGTTTCTCGACATCTGTTTCAGCCCCTCTGTTTCAGCCCCTCTGTTTCTCGCCCTCTGTTTCAGCCCCTCTGTTTCAGCCCCTCTGTTTCAGCCCCTCTGTTTCAGCCCCTCTGTTTCAGCCCCTCTGTTTCTCGCCCTCTGCTTCTCGCCCTCTGTTTCAGCCCCTCTGTTTCAGCCCCTCTGTTTCAGCCCCTCTGTTTCTCGCCCTCTGTTTCTCGCACTCTGTTTCTCGCCCTCTGTTTCTCGATCTCTGTTTCTCGCCCTCTGTTTCTCGCCCTCGGTTTCAGCCCCTCTGTTTCTCGCCCTCTATTTCTCGCCCACTGTTTCTCGCCCTCTGTTTCAGCCCCTCTGTTTCAGCCCCTCTGTTTCTCGCCCTCTGTTTCAGCCCCTCTGTTTCACCCCCTCTGTTTCAGCCCCTCTGTTTCAGCCCCTCTGTTTCTCGCCCTCTATTTCTCGCCCTCTGTTTCTCGCCCTCTGTTTCTCGCTCTCTGTTTCTCGCCCTCTGTTTCTCGCCCTCTGTTTCAGCCCCTCTGTTTCAGCCCCTCTGTTTCAGCCCCTCTGTTTCTCGCCCTCTGTTTCTCGCCCACTGTTTCTCGCCCTCTGTTTCAGCCCCTCTGTTTCAGCCCCTCTGTTTCTCGCCCTCTGTTTCAGCCCCTCTGTTTCAGCCCCTCTGTTTCTCGCCCTCTGTTTCATCCCCTCTGTTTCAGCCCCTCTGTTTCATCTCCTCTGTTTCAGCCCCTCTGTTTCAGCCCCTCTGTTTCTCGCCCTCTGTTTCTCGCCCTCTGTTTCAGCCCCTCAGTATCAGCCCCTCTCTTTCAGCCCCTCTGTTTCTCGCCCTCTGTTACTCGCCCTCTGTTTCTCGCCCTCTGTTTCTCGCCCACTGTTTCAGCCCCTCTGTTTCAGCCCCACTGTATCAGCCCATCTGTTTCTCGCCCTCTGTTTCTCGCCCTCTGTTTCTCGCCCTCTGTTTCTCGCCCACTGTTTCAGCCCCTCTGTTTCAGCCCCACTGTATCAGCCCATCTGTTTCAGCCCCTCTGTTTCAGCCCCTCTGTTTCAGCCCCTCTGTTTCAGCCCCTCTGTTTCTCGCCCTCTGTTTCTCTTTCTCTGTTTCTCGCCCTCTGTTTCATCCCCTCTGTTTCTCGCCCACTGTTTCAGCCCCTCTGTTTCTCGCCATCTGTTTCAGCCCCTCTGTTTCAGCCCCTCTGTTTCTCGCCCTCTGTTTCAGCCCCTCTGTTTCAGCCCCTCTGTTTCAGCCCCTCTGTTTCAGCCCCTCTGTTTCTCGCCCTCTGTTTCTCGCACTCTGTTTCAGCCCCTCTGTTTCAGCCCCTCTGTTTCAGCCCCTCTGTTTCTCGCCCTCTGTTTCTCGCCCTCTGTTTCTCGCCCTCTGTTTCAGCCCCTCTGTTTCAGCCCCTCTGTTTCAGCCCCTCTTTTAAAGCCCTTCTGTTTAAGCCCCTCTGTTTCAGCCCCTCTGTTTCTCGCCCTCTGTTTCAGACCCTCTGTTTCAGCCCCTCAGTATCAGCCCCTCTCTTTCAGCCCCTCTGTTTCTCGCCCTCTGTTTCTCGCCCTCTGTTTCTCGCCCTCTGTTTCTCGCCCACTGTTTCAGCCCCTCTGTTTCAGCCCCACTGTATCAGCCCATCTGTTTCAGCCCCTCTGTTTCAGCCCCTCTGTTTCAGCCCCTCTGTTTCAGCCCCTCTGTTTCTCGCCCTCTGTTTCTCTTTCTCTGTTTCTCGCCCTCTGTTTCATCCCCTCTGTTTCTCGCCCACTGTTTCAGCCCCTCTGTTTCTCGACATCTGTTTCAGCCCCTCTGTTTCAGCCCCTCTGTTTCTCGCCCTCTGTTTCAGCCCCTCTGTTTCAGCCCCTCTGTTTCAGCCCCTCTGTTTCAGCCCCTCTGTTTCTCGCCCTCTGCTTCTCGCCCTCTGTTTCAGCCCCTCTGTTTCAGCCCCTCTGTTTCAGCCCCTCTGTTTCTCGCCCTCTGTTTCTCGCACTCTGTTTCTCGCCCTCTGTTTCTCGATCTCTGTTTCTCGCCCTCTGTTTCTCGCCCTCTGTTTCAGCCCCTCTGTTTCAGCCCCTCTGTTTCTCGCCCTCTGTTTCTCGCCCTCGGTTTCAGCCCCTCTGTTTCTCGCCCTCTGTTTCTCGCCCACTGTTTCTCGCCCTCTGTTTCAGCCCCTCTGTTTCAGCCCCTCTGTTTCTCGCCCTCTGTTTCAGCCCCTCTGTTTCACCCCCTCTGTTTCAGCCCCTCTGTTTCAGCCCCTCTGTTTCTCGCCCTCTGTTTCTCGCCCTCTGTTTCTCGCCCTCTGTTTCTCGCTCTCTGTTTCTCGCCCTCTGTTTCTCGCCCTCTGTTTCAGCCCCTCTGTTTCAGCCCCTCTGTTTCAGCCCCTCTGTTTCTCGCCCTCGGTTTCAGCCCCTCTGTTTCAGCCCCTCTGTTTCTCGCCCTCTGTTTCATCCCCTCTGTTTCAGCCCCTCTGTTTCAGCCCCTCTGTTTCATCTCCTCTGTTTCAGCCCCTCTGTTTCAGCCCCTCTGTTTCTCGCCCTCTGTTTCTCGCCCTCGGTTTCAGCCCCTCTGTTTCTCGCCATCTGTTTCAGCCCCTCTGCTTCTCGCCCTCTGATACAGCCCCTCTGTTTCAGCCCCTCTGTTTCAGCCCGTCTTTTAAAGCCCTTCTGTTTAAGCCCCTCTGTTTCAGCCCCTCTGTTTCTCGCCCTCTGTTTCAGACCCTCTGTTTCAGCCCCTCAGTTTCAGCCCCTCTCTTTCAGCCCCTCTGTTTCTCGCCCTCTGTTACTCGCCCTCTGTTTCTCGCCCTCTGTTTCTCGCCCACTGTTTCAGCCCCTCTGTTTCAGCCCCACTGTATCAGCCCATCTGTTTCTCGCCCTCTGTTTCTCGCCCTCTGTTTCTCGCCCTCTGTTTCTCGCCCACTGTTTCAGCCCCTCTGTTTCAGCCCCACTGTATCAGCCCATCTGTTTCAGCCCCTCTGTTTCAGCCCCTCTGTTTCAGCCCCTCTGTTAGGCCCCTCTGTTTCTCGCCCTCTGTTTCTCTTTCTCTGTTTCTCGCCCTCTGTTTCATCCCCTCTGTTTCTCGCCCTTTGTTTCAGCCCCTCTGTTTCTCGCCATCTGTTTCAGCCCCTCTGTTTCAGCCCCTCTGTTTCTCGCCCTCTGTTTCAGCCCCTCTGTTTCAGCCCCTCTGTTTCAGCCCCTCTGTTTCAGCCCCTCTGTTTCTCGCCCTCTGTTTCTCGCCCTCTGTTTCAGCCCCTCTGTTTCAGCCCCTCTGTTTCAGCCCCTCTGTTTCTCGCCCTCTGTTTCTCGCCCTCTGTTTCTCGCCCTCTGTTTCTCGATCTCTGTTTCTCGCCCTCTGTTTCTCGCCCTCTGTTTCAGCCCCTCTGTTTCAGCCCCTCTGTTTCAGCCCCTCTGTTTCAGCCCCTCTGTTTCTCGCCCTCTGTTTCTCGCCCTCTGTTTCAGCCCCTCTGTTTCTCGCTCTCTGATTCTTGCCCTCTGTTTCTCGCCCTCTGTTTCAGCCCACTCTGTTTCAGCCCCTCTCTTTCAGCCCCTCTGTTTCTCGCCCTCTGTTTCTCGCCCACTGTTTCTCGCCCTCTGTTTCAGCCCCTCTGTTTCAGCCCCTCTGTTTCTCGCCCTCTGTTTCTCGCCCTCTGTTTCTCGCCCTCTGTTTCTCGCTCTTTGTTTCTCGCCCTCTGTTTCTCGCATTCTGTTTCAGCCCCTCTGTTTCAGCCCCTCTGTTTCAGCCCCTCTGTTTCATCCCCTCTGTTTCAGCCCCTCTGTTTCAGCCCCTCTGTTTCTCGCCCTCTGATTCTCGCCCTCTGTTTCTCGCCCTCTGTTTCTCGCTCTCTGTTTCTCGCCCTCTGTTTCTCGCCCTCTGTTTCAGCCCCTCTGTTTCAGCCCCTCTGTTTCAGCCCCTCTGTTTCTCGCCCTCTGTTTCTCGCCCGCTGTTTCTCGCCCTCTGTTTCAGCCCCTCTGTTTCAGCCCCTCTGTTTCAGCCCCTCTGTTTCAGCCCCTCTGTTTCTCCCCCTCTGTTTCATCCCCTCTGTTTCAGCCCCTCTGTTTCAGCTCCTCTGTTTCAGCCCCTCTGTTTCAGCCCCTCTGTTTCTCGCCCTCTGTTTCTCGCCCTCGGTTTCAGCCCCTCTGTTTCTCGCCCTCTGTTTCAGCCCCTCTGTTTCTCGCCCTCTGTTTCAGCCCCTCTGTTTCAGCCCCTCTGTTTCAGCCCCTCTTTTAAAGCCCTTCTGTTTAAGCCACTCTGTTTCAGCCCCTCTGTTTCAGCCCCACTGTATCAGCCCATCTGTTTCAGCCCCTCTGTTTCAGCCCCTCTGTTTCACCCCCTCTGTTTCAGCCCCTCTGTTTCTCGCCCTCTGTTTCTCTTTCTCTGTTTCTCGCCCTCTGTTTCATCCCCTCTGTTTCTCGCCCTCTGTTTCAGCCCCTCTGTTTCTCGCCATCTGTTTCAGCCCCTCTGTTTCAGCCCCTCTGTTTCTCGCCCTCTGTTTCAGCCCCTCTGTTTCAGCCCCTCTTTTTCAGCCCCTCTGTTTCAGCCCCTTTGTTTCTCGCCCTCTGTTTCTCGCCCTCTGTTTCAGCCCCTCTGTTTCAGCCCCTCTGTTTCAGCCCCTCTGTTTCTCGCCCTCTGTTTCTCGCCCTCTGTTTCTCGCCCTCTGTTTCTCGATCTCTGTTTCTCGCACTCTGTTTCTCGCCCTCTGTTTCAGCCCCTCTGTTTCAGCCCCTCTGTTGCAGCCCCTCTGTTTCAGCCCCTCTGTTTCTCGCCCTCTGTTTCTCGCCCTCTGTTTCTCGCCCACTGTTTCTCGCCCTCTGTTTCATCCCCTCTGTTTCAGCCACTCTGTTTCAGCCCCTCTGTTTCAGCCCCTCTGTTTCTCCCCCTCTGTTTCATCCCCTCTGTTTCAGCCCCTCTGTTTCAGCTCCTCTGTTTCAGCCCCTCTGTTTCAGCCCCTCTGTTTCTCGCCCTCTGTTTCTCGCCCTCGGTTTCAGCCCCTCTGTTTCTCGCCCTCTGTTTCAGCCCCTCTGTTTCTCGCCCTCTGTTTCAGCCCCTCTGTTTCAGCCCCTCTGTTTCAGCCCCGCTTTTAAAGCCCTTCTGTTTAAGCCACTCTGTTTCAGCCCCTCTGTTTCTCGCCCTCTGTTTCAGACCCTCTGTTTCAGCCCCTCAGTATCAGCCCCTCTCTTTCAGCCCCTCTGTTTCTCGTCCTCTGTTTCTCGCCCTCTGTTTCTCGCCCTCTGTTTCTCGCCCACTGTTTCAGCCCCTCTGTTTCAGCCCCACTGTATCAGCCCATCTGTTTCAGCCCCTCTGTTTCAGCCCCTCTGTTTCAGCCCCTCTGTTTCTCGCCCTCTGTTTCTCTTTCTCTGTTTCTCGCCCTCTGTTTCATCCCCTCTGTTTCTCGCCCACTGTTTCAGCCCCTCTGTTTCTCGACATCTGTTTCAGCCCCTCTGTTTCAGCCCCTCTGTTTCTCGCCCTCTGTTTCAGCCCCTCTGTTTCAGCCCCTCTGTTTCAGCCCCTCTGTTTCAGCCCCTCTGTTTCAGCCCCTCTGTTACTCGCCCTCTGCTTCTCGCCCTCTGTTTCAGCCCCTCTGTTTCAGCCCCTCTGTTTCAGCCCCTCTGTTTCTCGCCCTCTGTTTCTCGCCCACTGTTTCAGCCCCTCTGTTTCTCGCCATCTGTTTCAGCCCCTCTGTTTCAGCCCCTCTGTTTCTCGCCCTCTGTTTCAGCCCCGCTGTTTCAGCCCCTCTGTTTCAGCCACTCTGTTTCAGCCCCTCTGTATCTGCCCCTCTGTTTCTCGCCCTCTGTTTCTCGCCCTCTGTTTCAGCCCCTCTGTTTCATCCCCTCTGTTTCAGCCCCTCAGTTTCTCGCCCTCTGTTTCTCGCCCTCTGTTTCTCGCCCTCTGTTTCTCGATCTCTGTTTCTCGCCCTCTGTTTCTCGCCCTCTGTTTCAGCCCGTCTGTTTCAGCCCCTCTGTTTCAGCCCCTCTGTTTCAGCCCCTCTGTTTCAGCCCCTCTGTTTCTCGCCCTCTGTTTCTCGCCCTCTGTTTCAGCCCCTCTGTTTCTCGCTCTCTGTTTCTCGCCCTCTGTTTCTCGCCCTCTGTTTCAGCCCCTCTGTTTCAGCCCCTCTGTTTCAGCCCCTCTGTTTCTCGCCCTCTGTTTCTCGCCCACTGTTTCTCGCCCTCTGTTTCAGCCCCTCTGTTTCAGCCCCTCTGTTTCTCGCCCTCTGTTTCTCGCCATCTGTTTCTCGCCCTCTGTTTCTCGCCCTCTGTTTCTCGCTCTCTGTTTCCCTCCCTCTGTTTCACGCCCACTGTATCAGCCCATCTGTTTCAGCCCCTCTGTTTCAGCCCCTCTGTTTCAGCCCCTCTGTTTCAGCCCCTCTGTTTCTCGCCCTCTGTTTCTCTTTCTCTGTTTCTCGCCCTCTGTTTCATCCCCTCTGTTTCTCGCCCACTGTTTCAGCCCCTCTGTTTCTCGCCATCTGTTTCAGCCCCTCTGTTTCAGCCCCTCTGTTTCTCGCCCTCTGTTTCAGCCCCTCTGTTTCAGCCCCTCTGTTTCAGCCCCTCTGTTTCAGCCCCTCTGTTTCTCGCCCTCTGTTTCTCGCCCTCTGTTTCAGCCCCTCTGTTTCAGCCCCTCTGTTTCAGCCCCTCTGTTTCTCGCCCTCTGTTTCTCGCCCTCTGTTTCTCGCCCTCTGTTTCTCGATCTCTGTTTCTCGCCCTCTGTTTCTCGCCCTTTGTTTCAGCCCCTCTGTTTCAGCCCCTCTGTTTCAGCCCCTCTGTTTCAGCCCCTCTGTTTCTCGCCCTCTGTTTCTCGCCCTCTGTTTCAGCCCCTCTGTTTCTCGCTCTCTGATTCTTGCCCTCTGTTTCTCGCCCTCTGTTTCAGCCCACTCTGTTTCAGCCCCTCTCTTTCAGCCCCTCTGTTTCTCGCCCTCTGTTTCTCGCCCACTGTTTCTCGCCCTCTGTTTCAGCCCCTCTGTTTCAGCCCCTCTGTTTCTCGCCCTCTGATTCTCGCCCTCTGTTTCTCGCCCTCTGTTTCTCGCTCTGTGTTTCTCGCCCTCTGTTTCTCGCCCTCTGTTTCAGCCCCTCTGTTTCAGCCCCTCTGTTTCTCGCCCTCTGTTTCTCGCCCGCTGTTTCTCGCCCTCTGTTTCAGCCCCTCTGTTTCAGCCCCTCTGTTTCAGCCCCTCTGTTTCAGCCCCTCAGTTTCTCCCCCTCTGTTTCATCCCCTCTGTTTCAGCCCCTCTGTTTCAGCTCCTCTGTTTCAGCCCCTCTGTTTCAGCCCCTCTGTTTCTCGCCCTCTGTTTCTCGCCCTCGGTTTCAGCCCCTCTGTTTCTCGCCCTCTGTTTCAGCCCCTCTGTTTCTCGCCCTCTGTTTCAGCCCCTCTGTTTCAGCCCCTCTGTTTCAGCCCCTCTTTTAAAGCCCTTCTGTTTAAGCCACTCTGTTTCAGCCCCTCTGTTTCAGCCCCACTGTATCAGCCCATCTGTTTCAGCCCCTCTGTTTCAGCCCCTCTGTTTCACCCCCTCTGTTTCAGCCCCTCTGTTTCTCGCCCTCTGTTTCTCTTTCTCTGTTTCTCGCCCTCTGTTTCATCCCCTCTGTTTCTCGCCCTCTGTTTCAGCCCCTCTGTTTCTCGCCATCTGTTTCAGCCCCTCTGTTTCAGCCCCTCTGTTTCTCGCCCTCTGTTTCCGCCCCTCTGTTTCAGCCCCTCTTTTTCAGCCCCTCTGTTTCAGCCCCTCTGTTTCTCGCCCTCTGTTTCTCGCCCTCTGTTTCAGCCCCTCTGTTTCAGCCCCTCTGTTTCAGCCCCTCTGTTTCTCGCCCTCTGTTTCTCGCCCTCTGTTACTCGCCCTCTGTTTCTCGATCTCTGTTTCTCGCCCTCTGTTTCTCGCCCTCTGTTTCAGCCCCTCTGTTTCAGCCCCTCTGTTGCAGCCCCTCTGTTTCAGCCCCTCTGTTTCTCGCCCTCTGTTTCTCGCCCTCTGTTTCAGCCCCTCTGTTTCTCGCTCTCTGATTCTTGCCCTCTGTTTCTCGCCCTCTGTTTCAGCCCACTCTGTTTCAGCCCCTCTCTTTCAGCCCCTCTGTTTCTCGCCCTCTGTTTCTCGCCCACTGTTTCTCGCCCTCTGTTTCAGCCCCTCTGTTTCAGCCCCTCTGTTTCTCGCCCTCTGTTTCTCGCCCTCTGTTTCTCGCCCTCTGTTTCTCGCTCTTTGTTTCTCGCCCTCTGTTTCTCGCATTCTGTTTCAGCCCCTCTGTTTCAGCCCCTCTGTTTCAGCCCCTCTGTTTCATCCCCTCTGTTTCAGCCCCTCTGTTTCAGCCCCTCTGTTTCTCGCCCTCTGATTCTCGCCCTCTGTTTCTCGCCCTCTGTTTCTCGCTCTCTGTTTCTCGCCCTCTGTTTCTCGCCCTCTGTTTCAGCCCCTCTGTTTCAGCCCCTCTGTTTCAGCCCCTCTGTTTCTCGCCCTCTGTTTCTCGCCCACTGTTTCTCGCCCTCTGTTTCAGCCCCTCTGTTTCAGCCACTCTGTTTCAGCCCCTCTGTTTCAGCCCCTCTGTTTCTCCCCCTCTGTTTCATCCCCTCTGTTTCAGCCCCTCTGTTTCAGCTCCTCTGTTTCAGCCCCTCTGTTTCAGCCCCTCTGTTTCTCGCCCTCTGTTTCTCGCCCTCGGTTTCAGCCCCTCTGTTTCTCGCCCTCTGTTTCAGCCCCTCTGTTTCTCGCCCTCTGTTTCAGCCCCTCTGTTTCAGCCCCTCTGTTTCAGCCCCTCTTTTAAAGCCCTTCTGTTTAAGCCACTCTGTTTCAGCCCCTCTGTTTCTCGCCCTCTGTTTCAGACCCTCTGTTTCAGCCCCTCAGTATCAGCCCCTCTCTTTCAGCCCCTCTGTTTCTCGTCCTCTGTTTCTCGCCCTCTGTTTCTCGCCCTCTGTTTCTCGCCCACTGTTTCAGCCCCTCTGTTTCACCCCCACTGTATCAGCCCATCTGTTTCAGCCCCTCTGTTTCAGCCCCTCTGTTTCAGCCCCTCTGTTTCTCGCCCTCTGTTTCTCTTTCTCTGTTTCTCGCCCTCTGTTTCATCCCCTCTGTTTCTCGCCCACTGTTTCAGCCCCTCTGTTTCTCGACATCTGTTTCAGCCCCTCTGTTTCAGCCCCTCTGTTTCTCGCCCTCTGTTTCAGCCCCTCTGTTTCAGCCCCTCTGTTTCAGCCCCTCTGTTTCAGCCCCTCTGTTTCAGCCCCTCTGTTTCTCGCCCTCTGCTTCTCGCCCTCTGTTTCAGCCCCTCTGTTTCAGCCCCTCTGTTTCAGCCCCTCTGTTTCTCGCCCTCTGTTTCTCGCCCACTGTTTCAGCCCCTCTGTTTCTCGCCATCTGTTTCAGCCCCTCTGTTTCAGCCCCTCTGTTTCTCGCCCTCTGTTTCAGCCCCGCTGTTTCAGCCCCTCTGTTTCAGCCCCTCTGTTTCAGCCCCTCTGTATCTGCCCCTCTGTTTCTCGCCCTCTGTTTCTCGCCCTCTGTTTCTCGCCCTCTGTTTCTCGCTCTTTGTTTCTCGCCCTCTGTTTCTCGCCCTCTGTTGCAGCCCCTTTGTTTCTCGCCCTCTGTTTCAGCCCCTCTGTTTCAGCCCCTCTGTTTCAGCCCCTCTTTTAAAGCCCTTCTGTTTAAGCCCCTCTGTTTCAGCCCCTCTGTTTCTCGCCCACTGTTTCTCGCCCTCTGTTTCAGCCCCTCTGTTTCAGCCCCTCTGTTTCTCGCCCTCTGTTTCTCGCCCTCTGTTTCTCGCCCTCTGTTTCTCGCTCTTTGTTTCTCGCCCTCTGTTTCTCGCATTCTGTTTCAGCCCCTCTGTTTCAGCCCCTCTGTTTCAGCCCCTCTGTTTCATCTCCTCTGTTTCAGCCCCTCTGTTTCAGCCCCTCTGTTTCTCGCCCTCTGTTTCTCGCCCTGTGTTTCTCGCCCTCTGTTTCTCGCTCTCTGTTTCTCGCCCTCTGTTTCTCGCCCTCTGTTTCAGCCCCTCTATTTCAGCCCCTCTGTTTCAGCCCCTCTGTTTCAGCCCCTCTGTTTCTCCCCCTCTGTTTCATCCCCTCTGTTTCAGCCCCTCTGTTTCAGCTCCTCTGTTTCAGCCCCTCTGTTTCAGCCCCTCTGTTTCTCATCCTCTGTTTCTCGCCCTCGGTTTCAGCCCCTCTGTTTCTCGCCCTCTGTTTCAGCCCCTCTGTTTCTCGCCCTCTGTTTCAGCCCCTCTGTTTCAGCCCCTCTGTTTCAGCCCCTCTTTTAAAGCCCTTCTGTTTAAGCCCCTCTGTTTCAGCCCCTCTGTTTCTCGCCCTCTGTTTCAGACCCTCTGTTTCAGCCCCTCAGTATCAGCCCCTCTCTTTCAGCCCCTCTGTTTCTCGCCCCCTGTTTCTCGCCCTCTGTTTCTCGCCCTCTGTTTCTCGCCCACTGTTTCAGCCCCTCTGTTTCAGCCCCACTGTATCAGCCCATCTGTTTCAGCCCCTCTGTTTCAGCCCCTCTGTTTCAGCCCCTCTGTTTCAGCCCCTCTGTTTCTCGCCCTCTGTTTCTCTTTCTCTGTTTCTCGCCCTCTGTTTCATCCCCTCTGTTTCTCGCCCACTGTTTCAGCCCCTCTGTTTCTCGACATCTGTTTCAGCCCCTCTGTTTCAGCCCCTCTGTTTCTCGCCCTCTGTTTCAGCCCCTCTGTTTCAGCCCCTCTGTTTCAGCCCCTCTGTTTCAGCCCCTCTGTTTCAGCCCCTCTGTTTCTCGCCCTCTGCTTCTCGCCCTCTGTTTCAGCCCCTCTGTTTCAGCCCCTCTGTTTCAGCCCCTCTGTTTCTCGCCCTCTGTTTCTCGCACTCTGTTTCTCGCCCTCTGTTTCTCGATCTCTGTTTCTCGCCCTCTGTTTCTCGCCCTCTGTTTCAGCCCCTCTGTTTCAGCCCCTCTGTTTCTCGCCCTCTGTTTCTCGCCCTCGGTTTCAGCCCCTCTGTTTCTCGCCCTCTGTTTCTCGCCCACTGTTTCTCGCCCTCTGTTTCAGCCCCTCTGTTTCAGCCCCTCTGTTTCTCGCCCTCTGTTTCAGCCCCTCTGTTTCACCCCCTCTGTTTCAGCCCCTCTGTTTCAGCCCCTCTGTTTCTCGCCCTCTGTTTCTCGCCCTCTGTTTCTCGCCCTCTGTTTCTCGCTCTCTGTTTCTCGCCCTCTGTTTCTCGCCCTCTGTTTCAGCCCCTCTGTTTCAGCCCCTCTGTTTCAGCCCCTCTGTTTCTCGCCCTCTGTTTCTCGCCCACTGTTTCTCGCCCTCTGTTTCAGCCCCTCTGTTTCAGCCCCTCTGTTTCTCGCCCTCTGTTTCAGCCCCTCTGTTTCAGCCCCTCTGTTTCTCGCCCTCTGTTTCATCCCCTCTGTTTCAGCCCCTCTGTTTCATCTCCTCTGTTTCAGCCCCTCTGTTTCAGCCCCTCTGTTTCTCGCCCTCTGTTTCTCGCCCTCGGTTTCAGCCCCTCTGTTTCTCGCCATCTGTTTCAGCCCCTCTGTTTCTCGCCCTCTGATACAGCCCCTCTGTTTCAGCCCCTCTGTTTCAGCCCCTCTTTTAAAGCCCTTCTGTTTAAGCCCCTCTGTTTCAGCCCCTCTGTTTCTCGCCCTCTGTTTCAGACCCTCTGTTTCAGCCCCTCAGTATCAGCCCCTCTCTTTCAGCCCCTCTGTTTCTCGCCCTCTGTTACTCGCCCTCTGTTTCTCGCCCACTGTTTCTCGCCCACTGTTTCAGCCCCTCTGTTTCAGCCCCACTGTATCAGCCCATCTGTTTCTCGCCCTCTGTTTCTCGCCCTCTGTTTCTCGCCCTCTGTTTCTCGCCCACTGTTTCAGCCCCTCTGTTTCAGCCCCACTGTATCAGCCCATCTGTTTCAGCCCCTCTGTTTCAGCCCCTCTGTTTCAGCCCCTCTGTTTCAGCCCCTCTGTTTCTCGCCCTCTGTTTCTCTTTCTCTGTTTCTCGCCCTCTGTTTCATCCCCTCTGTTTCTCGCCCACTGTTTCAGCCCCTCTGTTTCTCGCCATCTGTTTCAGCCCCTCTGTTTCAGCCCCTCTGTTTCTCGCCCTCTGTTTCAGCCCCTCTGTTTCAGCCCCTCTGTTTCAGCCCCTCTGTTTCAGCCCCTCTGTTTCTCGCCCTCTGTTTCTCGCCCTCTGTTTCAGCCCCTCTGTTTCAGCCCCTCTGTTTCAGCCCCTCTGTTTCTCGCCCTCTGTTTCTCGCCCTCTGTTTCTCGCCCTCTGTTTCAGCCCCTCTGTTTCAGCCCCTCTGTTTCAGCCCCTCTTTTAAAGCCCTTCTGTTTAAGCCCCTCTGTTTCAGCCCCTCTGTTTCTCGCCCTCTGTTTCAGACCCTCTGTTTCAGCCCCTCAGTATCAGCCCCTCTCTTTCAGCCCCTCTGTTTCTCGCCCTCTGTTTCTCGCCCTCTGTTTCTCGCCTCTGTTTCTCGCCCACTGTTTCAGCCCCTCTGTTTCAGCCCCACTGTATCAGCCCATCTGTTTCAGCCCCTCTGTTTCAGCCCCTCTGTTTCAGCCCCTCTGTTTCAGCCCCTCTGTTTCTCGCCCTCTGTTTCTCTTTCTCTGTTTCTCGCCCTCTGTTTCATCCCCTCTGTTTCTCGCCCACTGTTTCAGCCCCTCTGTTTCTCGACATCTGTTTCAGCCCCTCTGTTTCAGCCCCTCTGTTTCTCGCCCTCTGTTTCAGCCCCTCTGTTTCAGCCCCTCTGTTTCAGCCCCTCTGTTTCAGCCCCTCTGTTTCTCGCCCTCTGCTTCTCGCCCTCTGTTTCAGCCCCTCTGTTTCAGCCCCTCTGTTTCAGCCCCTCTGTTTCTCGCCCTCTGTTAATCGCACTCTGTTTCTCGCCCTCTGTTTCTCGATCTCTGTTTCTCGCCCTCTGTTTCTCGCCCTCTGTTTCAGCCCCTCTGTTTCAGCCCCTCTGTTTCTCGCCCTCTGTTTCTCGCCCTCGGTTTCAGCCCCTCTGTTTCTCGCCCTCTGTTTCACGCCCACTGTTTCTCGCCCTCTGTTTCAGCCCGTCTGTTTCAGCCCCTCTGTTTCTCGCCCTCAGTTTCAGCCCCTCTGTTTCACCCCCTCTGTTTCAGCCCCTCTGTTTCAGCCCCTCTGTTTCTCGCCCTCTGTTTCTCGCCCTCTGTTTCTCGCCCTCTGTTTCTCGCTCTCTGTTTCTCGCCCTCTGTTTCTCGCCCTCTGTTTCAGCCCCTCTGTTTCAGCCCCTCTGTTTCAGCCCCTCTGTTTCTCGCCCTCTGTTTCTCGCCCACTGTTTCTCGCCCTCTGTTTCAGCCCCTCTGTTTCACCCCCTCTGTTTCTCGCCCTCTGTTTCAGCCCCTCTGTTTCAGCCCCTCTGTTTCTCGCCCTCTGTTTCATCCCCTCTGTTTCAGCCCCTCTGTTTCAGCCCCTCTGTTTCATCTCCTCTGTTTCAGCCCCTCTGTTTCAGCCCCTCTGTTTCTCGCCCTCTGTTTCTCGCCCTCGGTTTCAGCCCCTCTGTTTCTCGCCATCTGTTTCAGCCCCTCTGTTTCTCGCCCTCTGATACAGCCCCTCTGTTTCAGCCCCTCTGTTTCAGCCCGTCTTTTAAAGCCCTTCTGTTTAAGCCCCTCTGTTTCAGCCCCTCTGTTTCTCGCCCTCTGTTTCAGACCCTCTGTTTCAGCCCCTCAGTATCAGCCCCTCTCTTTCAGCCCCTCTGTTTCTCGCCCTCTGTTACTCGCCCTCTGTTTCTCGCCCTCTGTTTCTCGCCCTCTGTTTCATCCCCTCTGTTTCTCGCCCACTGTTTCAGCCCCTCTGTTTCTCGCCATCTGTTTCAGCCCCTCTGTTTCAGCCCCTCTGTTTCTCGCCCTCTGTTTCAGCCCCTCTGTTTCAGCCCCTCTGTTTCAGCCCCTCTGTTTCAGCCCCTCTGTTTCTCGCCCTCTGTTTCTCGCCCTCTGTTTCAGCCCCTCTGTTTCAGCCCCTCTGTTTCAGCCCCTCTGTTTCTCGCCCTCTGTTTCTCGCCCTCTGTTTCTCGCCCTCTGTTTCTCGATCTCTGTTTCTCGCCCTCTGTTTCTCGCCCTCTGTTTCAGCCCCTCTGTTTCAGCCCCTCTGTTTCAGCCCCTCTGTTTCAGACCCTCTGTTTCTCGCCCTCTGTTTCTCGCCCTCTGTTTCAGCCCCTCTGTTTCTCGCTCTCTGATTCTTGCCCTCTGTTTCTCGCCCTCTGTTTCAGCCCACTCTGTTTCAGCCCCTCTCTTTCAGCCCCTCTGTTTCTCGCCCTCTGTTTCTCGCCCACTGTTTCTCGCCCTCTGTTTCAGCCCCTCTGTTTCAGCCCCTCTGTTTCTCGCCCTCTGTTTCTCGCCCTCTGTTTCTCGCCCTCTGTTTCTCGCTCTTTGTTTCTCGCCCTCTGTTTCTCGCATTCTGTTTCAGCCCCTCTGTTTCAGCCCCTCTGTTTCAGCCCCTCTGTTTCATCCCCTCTGTTTCAGCCCCTCTGTTTCAGCCCCTCTGTTTCTCGCCCTCTGATTCTCGCCCTCTGTTTCTCGCCCTCTGTTTCTCGCTCTCTGTTTCTCGCCCTCTGTTTCTCGCCCTCTGTTTCAGCCCCTCTGTTTCAGCCCCTCTGTTTCAGCCCCTCTGTTTCTCGCCCTCTGTTTCTCGCCCGCTGTTTCTCGCCCTCTGTTTCAGCCCCTCTGTTTCAGCCCCTCTGTTTCAGCCCCTCTGTTTCAGCCCCTCTGTTTCTCCCCCTCTGTTTCATCCCCTCTGTTTCAGCCCCTCTGTTTCAGCTCCTCTGTTTCAGCCCCTCTGTTTCAGCCCCTCTGTTTCTCGCCCTCTGTTTCTCGCCCTCGGTTTCAGCCCCTCTGTTTCTCGCCCTCTGTTTCAGCCCCTCTGTTTCTCGCCCTCTGTTTCAGCCCCTCTGTTTCAGCCCCTCTGTTTCAGCCCCTCTTTTAAAGCCCTTCTGTTTAAGCCACTCTGTTTCAGCCCCTCTGTTTCAGCCCCACTGTATCAGCCCATCTGTTTCAGCCCCTCTGTTTAAGCCCCTCTGTTTCACCCCCTCTGTTTCAGCCCCTCTGTTTCTCGCCCTCTGTTTCTCTTTCTCTGTTTCTCGCCCTCTGTTTCATCCCCTCTGTTTCTCGCCCTCTGTTTCAGCCCCTCTGTTTCTCGCCATCTGTTTCAGCCCCTCTGTTTCAGCCCCTCTGTTTCTCGCCCTCTGTTTCAGCCCCTCTGTTTCAGCCCCTCTTTTTCAGCCCCTCTGTTTCAGCCCCTCTGTTTCTCGCCCTCTGTTTCTCGCCCTCTGTTTCAGCCCCTCTGTTTCAGCCCCTCTGTTTCAGCCCCTCTGTTTCTCGCCCTCTGTTTCTCGCCCTCTGTTTCTCGATCTCTGTTTCTCGCCCTCTGTTTCTCGCCCTCTGTTTCAGCCCCTCTGTTTCAGCCCCTCTGTTGCAGCCCCTCTGTTTCAGCCCCTCTGTTTCTCGCCCTCTGTTTCTCGCCCTCTGTTTCAGCCCCTCTGTTTCTCGCTCTCTGATTCTTGCCCTCTGTTTCTCGCCCTCTGTTTCAGCCCACTCTGTTTCAGCCCCTCTCTTTCAGCCCCTCTGTTTCTCGCCCTCTGTTTCTCGCCCACTGTTTCTCGCCCTCTGTTTCAGCCCCTCTGTTTCAGCCCCTCTGTTTCTCGCCCTCTGTTTCTCGCCCTCTGTTTCTCGCCCTCTGTTTCTCGCTCTTTGTTTCTCGCCCTCTGTTTCTCGCATTCTGTTTCAGCCCCTCTGTTTCAGCCCCTCTGTTTCAGCCCCTCTGTTTCATCCCCTCTGTTTCAGCCCCTCTGTTTCAGCCCCTCTGTTTCTCGCCCTCTGATTCTCGCCCTCTGTTTCTCGCCCTCTGTTTCTCGCTCTCTGTTTCTCGCCCTCTGTTTCTCGCCCTCTGTTTCAGCCCCTCTGTTTCAGCCCCTCTGTTTCAGCCCCTCTGTTTCTCGCCCTCTGTTTCTCGCCCACAGTTTCTCGCCCTCTGTTTCAGCCCCTCTGTTTCAGCCACTCTGTTTCAGCCCCTCTGTTTCAGCCCCTCTGTTTCTCCCCCTCTGTTTCATCCCCTCTGTTTCAGCCCCTCTGTTTCAGCTCCTCTGTTTCAGCCCCTCTGTTTCAGCCCCTCTGTTTCTCGCCCTCTGTTTCTCGCCCTCGGTTTCAGCCCCTCTGTTTCTCGCCCTCTGTTTCAGCCCCTCTGTTTCTCGCCCTCTGTTTCAGCCCCTCTGTTTCAGCCCCTCTGTTTCAGCCCCTCTTTTAAAGCCCTTCTGTTTAAGCCACTCTGTTTCAGCCCCTCTGTTTCTCGCCCTCTGTTTCAGACCCTCTGTTTCAGCCCCTCAGTATCAGCCCCTCTCTTTCAGCCCCTCTGTTTCTCGTCCTCTGTTTCTCGCCCTCTGTTTCTCGCCCTCTGTTTCTCGCCCACTGTTTCAGCCCCTCTGTTTCAGCCCCACTGTATCAGCCCATCTGTTTCAGCCCCTCTGTTTCAGCCCCTCTGTTTCAGCCCCTCTGTTTCTCGCCCTCTGTTTCTCTTTCTCTGTTTCTCGCCCTCTGTTTCATCCCCTCTGTTTCTCGCCCACTGTTTCAGCCCCTCTGTTTCAGCACCTCTGTTTCTCGCCCTCTGTTTCAGCCCCTCTGTTTCAGCCCCTCTGTTTCAGCCCCTCTGTTTCAGCCCCTCTGTTTCAGCCCCTCTGTTTCTCGCCCTCTGCTTCTCGCCCTCTGTTTCAGCCCCTCTGTTTCAGCCCCTCTGTTTCAGCCCCTCTGTTTCTCGCCCTCTGTTTCTCGCCCACTGTTTCAGCCCCTCTGTTTCTCGCCATCTGTTTCAGCCCCTCTGTTTCAGCCCCTCTGTTTCAGCCCCTCTGTTTCAGCCCCTCTGTATCTGCCCCTCTGTTTCTCGCCCTCTGTTTCTCGCCCTCTGTTTCAGCCCCTCTGTTTCATCCCCTCTGTTTCAGCCCCTCAGTTTCTCGCCCTCTGTTTCTCGCCCTCTGTTTCTCGCCCTCTGTTTCTCGATCTCTGTTTCTCGCCCTCTGTTTCTCGCCCTCTGTTTCAGCCCCTCTGTTTCAGCCCCTCTGTTTCAGTCCCTCTGTTTCAGCCCCTCTGTTTCAGCCCCTCTGTTTCTCGCCCTCTGTTTCTCGCCCTCTGTTTCAGCCCCTCTGTTTCTCGCTCTCTGTTTCTCGCCCTCTGTTTCTCGCCCTCTGTTTCAGCCCCTCTGTTTCAGCCCCTCTGTTTCAGCCCCTCTGTTTCTCGCCCTCTGTTTCTCGCCCACTGTTTCTCGCCCTCTGTTTCAGCCCCTCTGTTTCAGCCCCTCTGTTTCTCGCACCTCTGTTTCTCGCCATCTGTTTCTCGCCCTCTGTTTCTCGCCCTCTGTTTCTCGCTCTCTGTTTCCCTCCCTCTGTTTCACGCCCACTGTATCAGCCCATCTGTTTCAGCCCCTCTGTTTCAGCCCCTCTGTTTCAGCCCCTCTGTTTCAGCCCCTCTGTTTCTCGCCCTCTGTTTCTCTTTCTCTGTTTATCGCCCTCTGTTTCATCCCCTCTGTTTCTCGCCCACTGTTTCAGCCCCTCTGTTTCTCGCCATCTGTTTCAGCCCCTCTGTTTCAGCCCCTCTGTTTCTCGCCCTCTGTTTCAGCCCCTCTGTTTCAGCCCCTCTGTTTCAGCCCCTCTGTTTCAGCCCCTCTGTTTCTCGCCCTCTGTTTCTCGCCCTCTGTTTCAGCCCCTCTGTTTCAGCCCCTCTGTTTCAGCCCCTCTGTTTCTCGCCCTCTGTTTCTCGCCCTCTGTTTCTCGCCCTCTGTTTCTCGATCTCTGTTTCTCGCCCTCTGTTTCTCGCCCTCTGTTTCAGCCCCTCTGTTTCAGCCCCTCTGTTTCAGCCCCTCTGTTTCAGACCCTCTGTTTCTCGCCCTCTGTTTCTCGCCCTCTGTTTCAGCCCCTCTGTTTCTCGCTCTCTGATTCTTGCCCTCTGTTTCTCGCCCTCTGTTTCAGCCCACTCTGTTTCAGCCCCTCTCTTTCAGCCCCTCTGTTTCTCGCCCTCTGTTTCTCGCCCACTGTTTCTCGCCCTCTGTTTCAGCCCCTCTGTTTCAGCCCCTCTGTTTCTCGCCCTCTGTTTCTCGCCCTCTGTTTCTCGCCCTCTGTTTCTCGCTCTTTGTTTCTCGCCCTCTGTTTCTCGCATTCTGTTTCAGCCCCTCTGTTTCAGCCCCTCTGTTTCAGCCCCTCTGTTTCATCCCCTCTGTTTCAGCCCCTCTGTTTCAGCCCCTCTGTTTCTCGCCCTCTGATTCTCGCCCTCTGTTTCTCGCCCTCTGTTTCTCGCTCTCTGTTTCTCGCCCTCTGTTTCTCGCCCTCTGTTTCAGCCCCTCTGTTTCAGCCCCTCTGTTTCAGCCCCTCTGTTTCTCGCCCTCTGTTTCTCGCCCGCTGTTTCTCGCCCTCTGTTTCAGCCCCTCTGTTTCAGCCCCTCTGTTTCAGCCCCTCTGTTTCAGCCCCTCTGTTTCTCCCCCTCTGTTTCATCCCCTCTGTTTCAGCCCCTCTGTTTCAGCTCCTCTGTTTCAGCCCCTCTGTTTCAGCCCCTCTGTTTCTCGCCCTCTGTTTCTCGCCCTCGGTTTCAGCCCCTCTGTTTCTCGCCCTCTGTTTCAGCCCCTCTGTTTCTCGCCCTCTGTTTCAGCCCCTCTGTTTCAGCCCCTCTGTTTCAGCCCCTCTTTTAAAGCCCTTCTGTTTAAGCCACTCTGTTTCAGCCCCTCTGTTTCAGCCCCACTGTATCAGCCCATCTGTTTCAGCCCCTCTGTTTCAGCCCCTCTGTTTCACCCCCTCTGTTTCAGCCCCTCTGTTTCTCGCCCTCTGTTTCTCTTTCTCTGTTTCTCGCCCTCTGTTTCATCCCCTCTGTTTCTCGCCCTCTGTTTCAGCCCCTCTGTTTCTCGCCATCTGTTTCAGCCCCTCTGTTTCAGCCCCTCTGTTTCTCGCCCTCTGTTTCAGCCCCTCTGTTTCAGCCCCTCTTTTTCAGCCCCTCTGTTTCAGCCCCTCTGTTTCTCGCCCTCTGTTTCTCGCCCTCTGTTTCAGCCCCTCTGTTTCAGCCCCTCTGTTTCAGCCCCTCTGTTTCTCGCCCTCTGTTTCTCGCCCTCTGTTTCTCGCCCTCTGTTTCTCGATCTCTGTTTCTCGCCCTCTGTTTCTCGCCCTCTGTTTCAGCCCCTCTGTTTCAGCCCCTCTGTTGCAGCCCCTCTGTTTCAGCCCCTCTGTTTCTCGCCCTCTGTTTCTCGCCCTCTGTTTCAGCCCCTCTGTTTCTCGCTCTCTGATTCTTGCCCTCTGTTTCTCGCCCTCTGTTTCAGCCCACTCTGTTTCAGCCCCTCTCTTTCAGCCCCTCTGTTTCTCGCCCTCTGTTTCTCGCCCACTGTTTCTCGCCCTCTGTTTCAGCCCCTCTGTTTCAGCCCCTCTGTTTCTCGCCCTCTGTTTCTCGCCCTCTGTTTCTCGCCCTCTGTTTCTCGCTCTTTGTTTCTCGCCCTCTGTTTCTCGCATTCTGTTTCAGCCCCTCTGTTTCAGCCCCTCTGTTTCAGCCCCTCTGTTTCATCCCCTCTGTTTCAGCCCCTCTGTTTCAGCCCCTCTGTTTCTCGCCCTCTGATTCTCGCCCTCTGTTTCTCGCCCTCTGTTTCTCGCTCTCTGTTTCTCGCCCTCTGTTTCTCGCCCTCTGTTTCAGCCCCTCTGTTTCAGCCCCTCTGTTTCAGCCCCTCTGTTTCTCGCCCTATGTTTCTCGCCCACTGTTTCTCGCCCTCTGTTTCAGCCCCTCTGTTTCAGCCACTCTGTTTCAGCCCCTCTGTTTCAGCCCCTCTGTTTCTCCCCCTCTGTTTCATCCCCTCTGTTTCAGCCCCTCTGTTTCAGCTCCTCTGTTTCAGCCCCTCTGTTTCAGCCCCTCTGTTTCTCGCCCTCTGTTTCTCGCCCTCGGTTTCAGCCCCTCTGTTTCTCGCCCTCTGTTTCAGCCCCTCTGTTTCTCGCCCTCTGTTTCAGCCCCTCTGTTTCAGCCCCTCTGTTTCAGCCCCTCTTTTAAAGCCCTTCTGTTTAAGCCACTCTGTTTCAGCCCCTCTGTTTCTCACCCTCTGTTTCAGACCCTCTGTTTCAGCCCTTCAGTATCAGCCCCTCTCTTTCAGCCCCTCTGTTTCTCGTCCTCTGTTTCTCGCCCTCTGTTTCTCGCCCTCTGTTTCTCGCCCACTGTTTCAGCCCCTCTGTTTCAGCCCCACTGTATCAGCCCATCTGTTTCAGCCCCTCTGTTTCAGCCCCTCTGTTTCAGCACCTCTGTTTCTCGCCCTCTGTTTCTCTTTCTCTGTTTCTCGCCCTCTGTTTCATCCCCTCTGTTTCTCGCCCACTGTTTCAGCCCCTCTGTTTCTCGACATCTGTTTCAGCCCCTCTGTTTCAGCCCCTCTGTTTCTCGCCCTCTGTTTCAGCCCCTCTGTTTCAGCCCCTCTGTTTCAGCCCCTCTGTTTCAGCCCCTCTGTTTCAGACCCTCTGTTTCTCGCCCTCTGCTTCTCGCCCTCTGTTTCAGCCCCTCTGTTTCAGCCCCTCTGTTTCAGCCCCTCTGTTTCTCGCCCTCTGTTTCTCGCCCACTGTTTCAGCCCCTCTGTTTCTCGCCATCTGTTTCAGCCCCTCTGTTTCAGCCCCTCTGTTTCTCGCCCTCTGTTTCAGCCCCGCTGTTTCAGCCCCTCTGTTTCAGCCCCTCTGTTTCAGCCCCTCTGTATCTGCCCCTCTGTTTCTCGCCCTCTGTTTCTCGCCCTCTGTTTCAGCCCCTCTGTTTCATCCCCTCTGTTTCAGCCCCTCAGTTTCTCGCCCTCTGTTTCTCGCCCTCTGTTTCTCGCCCTCTGTTTCTCGATCTCTGTTTCTCGCCCTCTGTTTCTCGCCCTCTGTTTCAGCCCCTCTGTTTCAGCCCCTCTGTTTCAGCCCCTCTGTTTCAGCCCCTCTGTTTCAGCCCCTCTGTTTCTCGCCCTCTGTTTCTCGCCCTCTGTTTCAGCCCCTCTGTTTCTCGCTCTCTGTTTCTCGCCCTCTGTTTCTCGCCCTCTGTTTCAGCCCCTCTGTTTCAGCCCCTCTGTTTCAGCCCCTCTGTTTCTCGCCCTCTGTTTCTCGCCCACTGTTTCTCGCCCTCTGTTTCAGCCCCTCTGTTTCAGCCCCTCTGTTTCTCGCCCTCTGTTTCTCGCCATCTGCTTCTCGCCCTCTGTTTCTCGCCCTCTGTTTCTCGCTCTCTGTTTCCCTCCCTCTGTTTCACGCCCTCTGTTTCAGCCCCTCTGTTTCAGCCCCTCTGTTTCAGCCCCTCTGTTTCTCGCCCTCTGTTTCTCGCCCACTGTTTCTCGCCCTCTGTTTCAGCCCCTCTGTTTCAGCCCCTCTGTTTCAGCCCCTCTGTTTCAGCCCCTCTGTTTCTCGCCCTCTGTTTCATCCCCTCTGTTTCAGCCCCTCTGTTTCAGCTCCTCTGTTTCAGCCCGTCTGTTTCAGCCCCTCTGTTTCTCGCCCTCTGTTTCTCGCCCTCGGTTTCAGCCCCTCTGTTTCTCGCCCTCTGTTTCAGCCCCTCTGTTTCTCGCCCTCTGTTTCAGCCCCTCTGTTTCAGCCCCTCTGTTTCAGCCCCTCTTTTAAAGCCCTTCTGTTTAAGCCCCTCTTTTTCAGCCCCTCTGTTTCTCGCCCACTGTTTCTAGCCCTCTGTTTCAGCCCCTCTGTTTCAGCCCCTCTGTTTCTCGCCCTCTGTTTCTCGCCCTCTGTTTCTCGCCCTCTGTTTCTCGCTCTTTGTTTCTCGCCCTCTGTTTCTCGCATTCTGTTTCAGCCCCTCTGTTTCAGCCCCTCTGTTTCAGCCCCTCTGTTTCATCCCCTCTGTTTCAGCCCCTCTGTTTCAGCCCCTCTGTTCCTCGCCCTCTGTTTCTCGCCCTCTGTTTCTCGCCCTCTGTTTCTCGCTCTCTGTTTCTCGCCCTCTGTTTCTCGCCCTCTGTTTCAGCCCCTCTGTTTCAGCCCCTCTGTTTCAGCCCCTCTGTTTCTCGCCCTCTGTTTCTCGCCCACTGTTTCTCGCCCTCTGTTTCAGCCCCTCTGTTTCTCGCCCTCTGTATCAGCCCCTCTGTTTCAGCCCCTCTGTTTCTCCCCCGCTGTTTCATCCCCTCTGTTTCAGCCCCTCTGTTTCAGCCCCTCTGTTTCAGCCCCTCTATTTCTCGCCATCTGTTTCAGCCCCTCTGTTTCAGCCCCTCTGTTTCTCGCCCTCTGTTTCAGCCCCTCTGTTTCAGCCCCTCTGTTTCAGCCCCTCTATTTCTCGCCATCTGTTTCAGCCCCTCTGTTTCAGCCCCTCTGTTTCTCGCCCTCTGTTTCTCGCTCTTTGTTTCTCGCCCTCTGTTTCTCGCATTCTGTTTCAGCCCCTCTGTTTCAGCCCCTCTGTTTCAGCCCCTCTGTTTCATCCCCTCTGTTTCAGCCCCTCTGTTTCAGCCCCTCTGTTTCTCGCCCTCTGTTTCTCGCCCTCTGTTTCTCGCCCTCTGTTTCTCGCTCTCTGTTTCTCGCCCTCTGTTTCTCGCCCTCTGTTTCAGCCCCTCTGTTTCAGCCCCTCTGTTTCAGCCCCTCTGTTTCCCGCCCTCTGTTTCAGCCCCTCTGTTTCAGCCCCTCTGTTTCAGCCCCTCTGTTTCAGCACCTCTGTTTCTCCCCCTCTGTTTCATCCCCTCTGTTTCAGCCCCTCTGTTTCAGCCCCTCTGTTTCAGCCCCTCTATTTCTCGCCATCGTTTTCAGCCCCTCTGTTTCAGCCCCTCTGTTTCCCGCCCTCTGTTTCAGCCCCTCTGTTTCAGCCCCTCTGTTTCAGCCCCTCTGTTTCAGCACCTCTGTTTCTCGCCCTTTGTTTCTCGCAATCTGTTTCAGCCCCTCTGTTTCTCGCCCTCTGTTTCAGCCCCTCTGTTTCTCGCCCTCTGTTTCAGCCCCTCTGTTTCAGTCCCTCTGTTTCAGACCCTCTGTTTGTGCCCCTCTGTTTCAGCCCCTCTGTTTCACGCCCTCTGTTTCAGCCCCTCTGTTTCAGCCCCTCTGTTTCTCGCCCTCTGTTTCAGCCCCTCTGTTTCAGCCCCTCTGTATCAGCCCCTCTGTTTCAGCCCCTCTGTTTCTCGCCCTCTGTTTGTCGCCCTCTGTTTAAGCCCCTCTGTTTCATCCCCTCTGTTTCAGCCCCTCTGTTTCAGCCCCACTGTTTCTCGCCCTCTGCTTCTCGCTCTCTGTTTCTCGCCCTCTGATTCTCGCCCTCTGTTTCAGCCCCTCTGTTTCAGCCCCTCTGTTTCAGCCCCTCTGTTTCAGCCCCTCTGTTTCTCGCCCTCTGTTTCTTTCCCTCTGTTTCTCGCCCTCTGTTTCAGCCCCTCTGTTTCAGTCCCTCTGTTTCAGCCCCTCAGTTTCAGCCCCTCTGTTTCTCGCCCTCTGTTTTAGCCCCTCTGTTTCTCGCCCTCAGTTTCAGCCCCTCTGTTTCAGCCCCTCTGTTTCAGCCACTCTGTTTCAGCCCCTCTGTTTCTCGCCCTCTGTTTCTCGCCCTCTGTTTCTCGCCCTCTGTTTCTCGATCTCTGTTTCTCGCCCTCTGTTTCTCGCCCTCTGTTTCAGCCCCTCTGTTTCAGCCCCTCTGTTTCAGCCCCTCTGTTTCAGCCCCTCTGTTTCAGCCCCTCTGTTTCTCGCCCTCTGTTTCTCGCCCTCTGTTTCTTGCCCTCTGTTTCTCGCTCTCTGTTTCTCGCCCTCTGTTTCAGCCCCTCTGTTTCAGCCCCTCTGTTTCAGCCCCTCTGTTTCTCGCCCTCTGTTTCTCGCCCTCTGTTTCTCGCCCTCAGTTTCAGCCCCTCTGTTTCAGCCCCTTTGTTTCAGCACCTCTGTTTCTGCCCCTCTGTTTCTCGCCCACTGTTTCTCGTCCTCTGTTTCAGCCCCTCTGTTTCAGCCCCTCTGTTTCAGCCCCTCTGTTTCAGCCCCTCTGTTTCAGCCCCTCTGTTTCTCGCCCTCTGTTTCTCGCCCTCTGTTTCTCGCCCTCTGTTTCTCGCCCTCTGTATCAGCCCCTCTGTTTAAGCCGCTCTGTTTCTCGCCCTCTGTTTCTCGCCCTCTGTTTCAGCCCCTCTGTTTCAGCCTCTCAGTTTCAGCCCCTCTGTTTCTCCCCCTCTGTTTCAGCATCTCTGTTTCTCGCCCTCTCTTTCAGCCCCTCTCTTTCTCGCCCACTGTTGCAGACCCTCTGTATCTCGCCCTCTGTTTCAGCCCCTCTGTTTCAGCCCCTCTGTTTCAGCCCCTCTGTTTCTCGCCATCTGTTTCAGCCCCTCTGTTTCAGCCCCTCTGTTTCTCGCCCTCTGTTTCAGCCCCTCTGTTTCAGCCCCTCTGTTTCAGCCCCTCTGTTCAGCACCTCTGTTTCAGCACCTCTGTTTCTCGATCACTGTTTCTCGCCCTCTGTTTCTCGCCCTCTGTTTCAGCCCCTCTGTTTCAGCCCCTCTGTTTCAGCCCCTCTGTTTCAGCCCCTTTGTTTCAGCACCTCTGTTTCTCGATCTCTGTTTCTCGCCCTCTGTTTCTCGCCCTCTGTTTCTCGCCCTCTGTTTCTCGCCCACTGTTTCAGCCCCTCTGTTTCAGCCCCACTGTATCAGCCCATCTGTTTCAGCCCCTCTGTTTCAGCCCCTCTGTTTCAGCCCCTCTGTTTCAGCCCCTCTGTTTCTCGCCCTCTGTTTCTCTTTCTCTGTTTCTCGCCCTCTGTTTCATCCCCTCTGTTTCTCGCCCACTGTTTCAGCCCCTCTGTTTCTCGCCATCTGTTTCAGCCCCTCTGTTTCAGCCCCTCTGTTTCTCGCCCTCTGTTTCAGCCCCGCTGTTTCAGCCCCTCTGTTTCAGCCCCTCTGTTTCAGCCCCTCTGTATCTGCCCCTCTGTTTCTCGCCCTCTGTTTCTCGCCCTCTGTTTCAGCCCCTCTGTTTCATCCCCTCTGTTTCAGCCCCTCAGTTTCTCGCCCTCTGTTTCTCGCCCTCTGTTTCTCGCCCTCTGTTTCTCGATCTCTGTTTCTCGCCCTCTGTTTCTCGCCCTCTGTTTCAGCCCCTCTGTTTCAGCCCCTATGTTTCAGCCCCTCTGTTTCAGCCCCTCTGTTTCAGCCCCTCTGTTTCTCGCCCTCTGTTTCAGCCCCTCTGTTTCTCGCTCTCTGTTTCTCGCCCTCTGTTTCTCGCCCTCTGTTTCAGCCCCTCTGTTTCAGCCCCTCTGTTTCAGCCCCTCTGCTTCTCGCCCTCTGTTTCTCGCCCACTGTTTCTCGCCCTCTGTTTCAGCCCCTCTGTTTCAGCCCCTCTGTTTCTCGACCTCTGTTTCTCGCCCTCTGTTTCTCGCCCTCTGTTTCTCGCCCTCTGTTTCTCGCTCTCTGTTTCCCTCCCTCTGTTTCACGCCCTCTGTTTCAGCCCCTCTGTTTCAGCCCCTCTGTTTCAGCCCCTCTGTTTCTCGCCCTCTGTTTCTCGCCCACTGTTTCTCGCCCTCTGTTTCAGCCCCTCTGTTTCAGCCCCTCTGTTTCAGCCCCTCTGTTTCAGCCCCTCTGTTTCAGCCCCTCTGTTTCTCGCCCTCTGTTTCATCCCCTCTGTTTCAGCCCCTCTGTTTCAGCTCCTCTGTTTCAGCCCGTCTGTTTCAGCCCCTCTGTTTCTCGCCCTCTGTTTCTCGCCCTCGGTTTCAGCCCCTCTGTTTCTCGCCCTCTGTTTCAGCCCCTCTGTTTCTCGCCCTCTGTTTCAGCCCCTCTGTTTCAGCCCCTCTGTTTCAGCCCCTCTTTTAAAGCCCTTCTGTTTAAGCCCCTCTGTTTCAGCCCCTCTGTTTCTCGCCCACTGTTTCTCGCCATCTGTTTCAGGCCCTCTGTTTCAGCCCCTCTGTTTCTCGCCCTCTGTTTCTCGCCCTCTGTTTCTCGCCCTCTGTTTCTCGCTCTTTGTTTCTCGCCCTCTGTTTCTCGCATTCTGTTTCAGCCCCTCTGTTTCAGCCCCTCTGTTTCAGCCCCTCTGTTTCATCCCCTCTGTTTCAGCCCCTCTGTTTAAGCCGCTCTGTTTCTCGCCCACTGTTTCTCGCCCTCTGTTTCAGCCCCTCTGTTTCAGCCTCTCAGTTTCAGCCCCTCTGTTTCTCCCCCTCTGTTTCAGCATCTCTGTTTCTCGCCCTCTCTTTCAGCCCCTCTCTTTCTCGCCCACTGTTGCAGACCCTCTGTATCTCGCCCTCTGTTTCAGCCCCTCTGTTTCAGCCCCTCTGTTTCAGCCCCTCTGTTTCTCGCCATCTGTTTCAGCCCCTCTGTTTCAGCCCCTCTGTTTCTCGCCCTCTGTTTCAGCCCCTCTGTTTCAGCCCCTCTGTTTCAGCCCCTCTGTTCAGCACCTCTGTTTCAGCACCTCTGTTTCTCGATCACTGTTTCTCGCCCTCTGTTTCTCGCCCTCTGTTTCAGCCCCTCTGTTTCAGCCCCTCTGTTTCAGCCCCTCTGTTTCAGCCCCTCTGTTTCAGCACCTCTGTTTCTCGATCTCTGTTTCTCGCCCTCTGTTTCTCGCACTCTGTTTCTCGCCCTCTGTTTCTCGCCCACTGTTTCAGCCCCTCTGTTTCAGCCCCTCTGTTTCTCGCCCTCTGTTTCTCTTTCTCTGTTTCTCGCCCTCTGTTTCATCCCCTCAGTTTCTCGCCCACTGTTTCAGCCCCTCTGTTTCTCGCCATCTGTTTCAGCCCCTCTGTTTCAGCCCATCTGTTTCTCGCCCTCTGTTTCAGCCCCGCTGTTTCAGCCCCTCTGTTTCAGCCCCTCTGTTTCAGCCCCTCTGTATCTGCCCCTCTGTTTCTCGCCCTCTGTTTCTCGCCCTCTGTTTCAGCCCCTCTGTTTCATCCCCTCTGTTTCAGCCCCTCAGTTTCTCGCCCTCTGTTTCTCGCCCTCTGTTTCTCGCCCTCTGTTTCTCGATCTCTGTTTCTCGCCCTCTGTTTCTCGCCCTCTGTTTCAGCCCCTCTGTTTCAGCCCCTCTGTTTCAGACCCTCTGTTTCAGCCCCTCTGTTTCAGCCCCTCTGTTTCTCGCCCTCTGTTTCAGCCCCTCTGTTTCTCGCTCTCTGTTTCTCGCCCTCTGTTTCTCGCCCTCTGTTTCAGCCCCTCAGTTTCAGCCCCTCTGTTTCAGCCCCTCTGTTTCTCGCCCTCTGTTTCTCGCCCACTGTTTCTCGCCCTCTGTTTCAGCCCCTCTGTTTCAGCCCCTCTGTTTCTCGACCTCTGTTTCTCGCCCTCTGTTTCTCGCCCTCTGTTTCTCGCCCTCTGTTTCTCGCTCTCTGTTTCCCTCCCTCTGTTTCACGCCCTCTGTTTCAGCCCCTCTGTTTCAGCCCCTCTGTTTCAGCCCCTCTGTTTCTCGCCCTCTGTTTCTCGCCCACTGTTTCTCGCCCTCTGTTTCAGCCCCTCTGTTTCAGCCCCTCTGTTTCAGCCCCTCTGTTTCAGCCCCTCTGTTTCAGCCCCTCTGTTTCTCGCCCTCTGTTTCATCCCCTCTGTTTCAGCCCCTCTGTTTCAGCTCCTCTGTTTCAGCCCGTCTGTTTCAGCCCCTCTGTTTCTCGCCCTCTGTTTCTCGCCCTCGGTTTCAGCCCCTCTGTTTCTCGCCCTCTGTTTCAGCCCCTCTGTTTCTCGCCCTCTGTTTCAGCCCCTCTGTTTCAGCCCCTCTGTTTCAGCCCCTCTTTTAAAGCCCTTCTGTTTAAGCCCCTCTGTTTCAGCCCCTCTGTTTCTCGCCCACTGTTTCTCGCCCTCTGTTTCAGGCCCTCTGTTTCAGCCCCTCTGTTTCTCGACCTCTGTTTCTCGCCCTCTGTTTCTCGCCCTCTGTTTCTCGCTCTTTGTTTCTCGCCCTCTGTTTCTCGCATTCTGTTTCAGCCCCTCTGTTTCAGCCCCTCTGTTTCAGCCCCTCTGTTTCATCCCCTCTGTTTCAGCCCCTCTGTTTCAGCCCCTCTGTTTCTCGCCCTCTGTTTCTCGCCCTCTGTTTCTCGCCCTCTGTTTCTCCCTCTCTGTTTCTCGCCCTCTGTTTCTCGCCCTCTGTTTCAGCCCCTCTGTTTCAGCCCCTCTGTTTCAGCCCCTCTGTTTCTCGCCCTCTGTTTCTCGCCCACTGTTTCTCGCCCTCTGTTTCAGCCCCTCTGTTTCAGCCCCTCTGTTTCAGCCCCTCTGTTTCAGCCCCTCTGTTTCTCCCCCTCTGTTTCATCCCCTCTGTTTCATCCCCTCTGTTTCAGCTCCTCTGTTTCAGCCCCTCTGTTTCAGCCCCTCTGTTTCTCGCCCTCTGTTTCTTGCCCTCGGTTTCAGCCCCTCTGTTTCTCGCCCTCTGTTTCAGCCCCTCTGTTTCTCGCCCTCTGTTTCAGCCCCTCTGTTTCAGCCCCTCTGTTTCAGCCCCTCTTTTAAAGCCCTTCTGTTTAAGCCCCTCTGTTTCAGCCCCTCTGTTTCTCGCCCACTGTTTCAGCCCCTCTGTTTCAGCCCCACTGTATCAGCCCATCTGTTTCAGCCCCTCTGTTTCAGCCCCTCTGTTTCAGCCCCTCTGTTACAGCCCCTCTGTTTCTCGCCCTCTGTTTCTCTTTCTCTGTTTATCGCCCTCTGTTTCATCCCCTCTGTTTCTCGCCCACTGTTTCAGCCCCTCTGTTTCTCGACATCTGTTTCAGCCCCTCTGTTTCAGCCCCTCTGTTTCTCGCCCTCTGTTTCAGCCCCTCTGTTTCAGCCCCTCTGTTTCAGCCCCTCTGTTTCAGCCCCTCTGTTTCTCGCCCTCTGCTTCTCGCCCTCTGTTTCAGCCCCTCTGTTTCAGCCCCTCTGTTTCAGCCCCTCTGTTTCTCGCCCTCTGTTTCTCGCACTCTGTTTCTCGCCCTCTGTTTCTCGATCTCTGTTTCTCGCCCTCTGTTTCTCGCCCTCTGTTTCAGCCCCTCTGTTTCAGCCCCTCTGTTTCTCGCCCTCTGTTTCTCGCCCTCGGTTTCAGCCCCTCTGTTTCTCGCCCTCTGTTTCTCGCCCACTGTTTCTCGCCCTCTGTTTCAGCCCCTCTGTTTCAGCCCCTCTGTTTCTCGCCCTCTGTTTCAGCCCCTCTGTTTCACCCCCTCTGTTTCAGCCCCTCTGTTTCAGCCCCTCTGTTTCTCGCCCTCTGTTTCTCGCCCTCTGTTTCTCGCCCTCTGTTTCTCGCTCTCTGTTTCTCGCCCTCTGTTTCTCGCCCTCTGTTTCAGCCCCTCTGTTTCAGCCCCTCTGTTTCAGCCCCTCTGTTTCTCGCCCTCTGTTTCTCGCCCAATGTTTCTCGCCCTCTGTTTCAGCCCCTCTGTTTCAGCCCCTCTGTTTCTCGCCCTCTGTTTCAGCCCCTCTGTTTCAGCCCCTCTGTTTCTCGCCCTCTGTTTCATCCCCTCTGTTTCAGCCCCTCTGTTTCAGCTCCTCTGTTTCAGCCCCTCTGTTTCAGCCCCTCTGTTTCTCGCCCTCTGTTTCTCGCCCTCGGTTTCAGCCCCTCTGTTTCTCGCCATCTGTTTCAGCCCCTCTGTTTCTCGCCCTCTGATACAGCCCCTCTGTTTCAGCCCCTCTGTTTCAGCCCCTCTTTTAAAGCCCTTCTGTTTAAGCCCCTCTGTTTCAGCCCCTCTGTTTCTCGCCCTCTGTTTCAGACCCTCTGTTTCAGCCCCTCAGTATCAGCCCCTCTCTTTCAGCCCCTCTGTTTCTCGCCCTCTGTTACTCGCCCTCTGTTTCTCGCCCTCTGTTTCTCGCCCACTGTTTCAGCCCCTCTGTTTCAGGCCCACTGTATCAGCCCATCTGTTTCTCGCCCTCTGTTTCTCGCCCTCTGTTTCTCGCCCTCTGTTTCTAGCCCACTGTTTCAGCCCCTCTGTTTCAGCCCCACTGTATCAGCCCATCTGTTTCAGCCCCTCTGTTTCAGCCCCTCTGTTTCAGCCCCTCTGTTTCAGCCCCTCTGTTTCTCGCCCTCTGTTTCTCTTTCTCTGTTTCTCGCCCTCTGTTTCATCCCCTCTGTTTCTCGCCCACTGTTTCAGCCCCTCTGTTTCTCGCCATCTGTTTCAGCCCCTCTGTTTCAGCCCCTCTGTTTCTCGCCCTCTGTTTCAGCCCCTCTGTTTCAGCCCCTCTGTTTCAGCCCCTCTGTTTCAGCCCCTCTGTTTCTCGCCCTCTGTTTCTCGCCCTCTGTTTCAGACCCTCTGTTTCAGCCCCTCTGTTTCAGCCCCTCTGTTTCTCGCCCTCTGTTTCTCGCCCTCTGTTTCTCGCCCTCTGTTTCTCGATCTCTGTTTCTCGCCCTCTGTTTCTCGCCCTCTGTTTCAGCCCCTCTGTTTCAGCCCCTCTGTTTCAGCCCCTCTGTTTCAGCCCCTCTGTTTCTCGCCCTCTGTTTCTCGCCCTCTGTTTCAGCCCCTCTGTTTCTCGCTCTCTGATTCTTGCCCTCTGTTTCTCGCCCTCTGTTTCAGCCCACTCTGTTTCAGCCCCTCTCTTTCAGCCCCTCTGTTTCTCGCCCTCTGTTTCTCGCCCACTGTTTCTCGCCCTCTGTTTCAGCCCCTCTGTTTCAGCCCCTCTGTTTCTCGCCCTCTGTTTCTCGCCCTCTGTTTCTCGCCCTATGTTTCTCGCTCTTTGTTTCTCGCCCTCTGTTTCTCGCATTCTGTTTCAGCCCCTCTGTTTCAGCCCCTCTGTTTCAGCCCCTCTGTTTCATCCCCTCTGTTTCAGCCCCTCTGTTTCAGCCCCTCTGTTTCTCGCCCTCTGTTTCTCGCCCTCTGTTTCTCGCCCTCTGTTTCTCGCTCTCTGTTTCTCGCCCTCTGTTTCTCGCCCTCTGTTTCAGCCCCTCTGTTTCAGCCCCTCTGTTTCAGCCCCTCTGTTTCTCGCCCTCTGTTTCTCGCCCACTGTTTCTCGCCCTCTGTTTCAGCCCCTCTGTTTCAGCCCCTCTGTTTCAGCCCCTCTGTTTCAGCCCCTCTGTTTCTCCCCCTCTGTTTCATCCCCTCTGTTTCAGCCCCTCTGTTTCAGCTCCTCTGTTTCAGCCCCTCTGTTTCAGCCCCTCTGTTTCTCGCCCTCTGTTTCTCGCCCTCGGTTTCAGCCCCTCTGTTTCTCGCCCTCTGTTTCAGCCCCTCTGTTTCTCGCCCTCTGTTTCAGCCCCTCTGTTTCAGCCCCTCTGTTTCAGCCCCTCTTTTAAAGCCCTTCTGTTTAAGCCCCTCTGTTTCAGCCCCTCTGTTTCCCGCCCTCTGTTTCAGCCCCTCTGTTTCTCGCCCTCTGTTTCAGCCCCTCTGTTTCAGCCCCTCTGTTTCAGCCCCTCTTTTAAAGCCCTTCTGTTTAAGCCCCTCTGTTTCAGCCCCTCTGTTTCAGCCCCTCTGTTTCTCGCCCTCTGTTTCAGCCCCTCTGTTTCAGCCCCTCTGTTTCTCGCCCTCTGTTTCTCGCCCTCTGTTTCTCGCCCTCTGTTTCTCGCTCTCTGTTTCTCGCCCTCTGTTTCTCGCCCTCTGTTTCAGCCCCTCTGTTTCAGCCCCTCTGTTTCAGCCCCTCTGTTTCTCGCCCTCTGTTTCTCGCCCACTGTTTCTCGCCCTCTGTTTCAGCCCCTCTGTTTCAGCCCCTCTGTTTCTCGCCCTCTGTTTCAGCCCCTCTGTTTCAGCCCCTCTGTTTCTCGCCCTCTGTTTCATTCCCTCTGTTTCAGCCCCTCTGTTTCAGATCCTCTGTTTCAGCCCCTCTGTTTCAGCCCCTCTGTTTCTCGCCCTCTGTTTCTCGCCCTCGGTTTCAGCCCCTCTGTTTCTCGCCATCTGTTTCAGCCCCTCTGTTTCTCGCCCTCTGATACAGCCCCTCTGTTTCAGCCCCTCTGTTTCAGCCCCTCTTTTAAAGCCCTTCTGTTTAAGCCCCTCTGTTTCAGCCCCTCTGTTTCTCGCCCTCTGTTTCAGACCCTCTGTTTCAGCCCCTCAGTATCAGCCCCTCTCTTTCAGCCCCTCTGTTTCTCGCCCTCTGTTACTCGCCCTCTGTTTCTCGCCCTCTGTTTCTCGCCCACTGTTTCAGCCCCTCTGTTTCAGCGCCACTGTATCAGCCCATCTGTTTCTCGCCCTCTGTTTCTCGCCCTCTGTTTCTCGCCCTCTGTTTCTAGCCCACTGTTTCAGCCCCTCTGTGTCAGCCCCACTGTATCAGCCCATCTGTTTCAGCCCCTCTGTTTCAGCCCCTCTGTTTCAGCCCCTCTGTTTCAGCCCCTCTGTTTCTCGCCCTCTGTTTCTCTTTCTCTGTTTCTCGCCCTCTGTTTCATCCCCTCTGTTTCTCGCCCACTGTTTCAGCCCCTCTGTTTCTCGCCATCTGTTTCAGCCCCTCTGTTTCAGCCCCTCTGTTTCTCGCCCTCTGTTTCAGCCCCTCTGTTTCAGCCCCTCTGTTTCAGCCCCTCTGTTTCAGCCCCTCTGTTTCTCGCCCTCTGTTTCTCGCCCTCTGCTTCAGCCCCTCTGTTTCAGCCCCTCTGTTTCAGCCCCTCTGTTTCTCGCCCTCTGTTTCTCGCCCTCTGTTTCTCGCCCTCTGTTTCTCGATCTCTGTTTCTCGCCCTCTGTTTCTCGCCCTCTGTTTCAGCCCCTCTGTTTCAGCCCCTCTGTTTCAGCCCCTCTGTTTCAGCCCCTCTGTTTCTCGCCCTCTGTTTCTCGCCCTCTGTTTCAGCCCCTCTGTTTCTCGCTCTCTGATTCTTGCCCTCTGTTTCTCGCCCTCTGTTTCAGCCCACTCTGTTTCAGCCCCTCTCTTTCAGCCCCTCTGTTTCTCGCCCTCTGTTTCTCGCCCACTGTTTCTCGCCCTCTGTTTCAGCCCCTCTGTTTCAGCCCCTCTGTTTCTCGCCCTCTGTTTCTCGCCCTCTGTTTCTCGCCCTCTGTTTCTCGCTCTTTGTTTCTCGCCCTCTGTTTCTCGCATTCTGTTTCAGCCCCTCTGTTTCAGCCCCTCTGTTTCAGCCCCTCTGTTTCATCCCCTCTGTTTCAGCCCCTCTGTTTCAGCCCCTCTGTTTCTCGCCCTCTGTTTCTCGCCCTCTGTTTCTCGCCCTCTGTTTCTCGCTCTCTGTTTCTCGCCCTCTGTTTCTCGCCCTCTGTTTCATCCCCTCTGTTTCAGCCCCTCTGTTTCAGCCCCTCTGTTTCTCGCCCTCTGTTTCTCGCCCACTGTTTCTCGCCCTCTGTTTCAGCCCCTCTGTTTCAGCCCCTCTGTTTCAGCCCCTCTGTTTCAGCCCCTCTGTTTCTCCCCCTCTGTTTCATCCCCTCTGTTTCAGCCCCTCTGTTTCAGCTCCTCTGTTTCAGCCCCTCTGTTTCAGCCCCTCTGTTTCTCGCCCTCTGTTTCTCGCCCTCGGTTTCAGCCCCTCTGTTTCTCGCCCTCTGTTTCAGCCCCTCTGTTTCTCGCCCTCTGTTTCAGCCCCTCTGTTTCAGCCCCTCTGTTTCAGCCCCTCTTTTAAAGCCCTTCTGTTTAAGCCCCTCTGTTTCAGCCCCTCTGTTTCTCGCCCTCTGTTTCAGACCCTCTGTTTCAGCCCCTCAGTATCAGCCCCTCTCTTTCAGCCCCTCTGTTTCTCGCCCTCTGTTTCTCGCCCTCTGTTTCTCGCCCTCTGTTTCTCGCCAACTGTTTCAGCCCCTCTGTTTCAGCCACACTGTATCAGCCCATCTGTTTCAGCCCCTCTGTTTCAGCCCCTCTGTTTCAGCCCCTCTGTTTCAGCCCCTCTGTTTCTCGCCCTCTGTTTCTCTTTCTGTTTCTCGCCCTCTGTTTCATCCCCTCTGTTTCTCGCCCACTGTTTCAGCCCCTCTGTTTCTCGACATCTGTTTCAGCCCCTCTGTTTCAGCCCCTCTGTTTCTCGCCCTCTGTTTCAGCCCCTCTGTTTCAGCCCCTCTGTTTCAGCCCCTCTGTTTCAGCCCCTCTGTTTCAGCCCCTCTGTTTCTCGCCCTCTGTTTCAGCCCCTCTGTTTCTCGCCCTCTGCTTCTCGCCCTCTGTTTCAGCCCCTCTGTTTCAGCCCCTCTGTTTCAGCCCCTCTGTTTCTCGCCCTCTGTTTCTCGCACTCTGTTTCTCGCCCTCTGTTTCTCGATCTCTGTTTCTCGCCCTCTGTTTCTCGCCCTCTGTTTCAGCCCCTCTGTTTCAGCCCCTCTGTTTCTCGCCCTCTGTTTCTCGCCCTCGGTTTCAGCCCCTCTGTTTCTCGCCCTCTGTTTCAGCCCCTCTGTTTCAGCCCCTCTGTTTCAGCCCCTCTTTTAAAGCCCTTCTGTTTAAGCCCCTCTGTTTCAGCCCCTCTGTTTCTCGCCCTCTGTTTCAGACCCTCTGTTTCAGCCCCTCAGTATCAGCCCCTCTCTTTCAGCCCCTCTGTTTCTCGTCCTCTGTTTCTCGCCCTCTGTTTCTCGCCCTCTGTTTCTCGCCCACTGTTTCAGCCCCTCTGTTTCAGCCCCACTGTATCAGCCCATCTGTTTCAGCCCCTCTGTTTCAGCCCCTCTGTTTCAGCCCCTCTGTTTCTCGCCCTCTGTTTCTCTTTCTCTGTTTCTCGCCCTCTGTTTCATCCCCTCTGTTTCTCGCCCACTGTTTCAGCCCCTCTGTTTCTCGACATCTGTTTCAGCCACTCTGTTTCAGCCCCTCTGTTTCTCGCCCTCTGTTTCAGCCCCTCTGTTTCAGCCACTCTGTTTCAGCCCCTCTGTTTCAGCCCCTCTGTTTCAGCCCCTCTGTTTCTCGCCCTCTGCTTCTCGCCCTCTGTTTCAGCCCCTCTGTTTCAGCCCCTCTGTTTCAGCCCCTCTGTTTCTCGCCCTCTGTTTCTCGCACTCTGTTTCTCGCCCTCTGTTTCTCGATCTCTGTTTCTCGCCCTCTGTTTCTCGCCCTCTGTTTCAGCCCCTCTGTTTCAGCCCCTCTGTTTCAGCCCCTATGTTTCAGCCCCTCTGTTTCAGCCCCTCTGTTTCAGCCCCTCTGTTTCTCGCCCTCTGTTTCTCGCCCTCTGTTTCAGCCCCTCTGTTTCTCGCTCTCTGTTTCTCGCCCTCTGTTTCTCGCCCTCTGTTTCAGCCCCTCTGTTTCAGCCCCTCTGTTTCAGCCCCTCTGTTTCTCGCCCTCTGTTTCTCGCCCACTGTTTCTCGCCCTCTGTTTCAGCCCCTCTGTTTCAGCCCCTCTGTTTCAGCCCCTCTGTTTCTTGCCCTCTGTTTCTCGCTCTCTGTTTCTCGCCCTCTGTTTCTCGCCCTCTGTTTCAGCCCCTCTGTTTCAGCCCCTCTGTTTCAGCCCCTCTGTTTCTCGACCTCTGTTTCAGCCCCTCTGTTTCTCGCTCTCTGTTTCTCGCCCTCTGTTTCTCGCCCTCTGTTTCAGCCCCTCTGTTTTACCCCCTCTGTTTCAGCCCCTCTGTTTCTCGCCCTCTGTTTCTCGCCCACTGTTTCTCGCCCTCTGTTTCAGCCCCTCTGTTTCAGCCCCTCTGTTTCAGCCCCTCTGTTTCAGCCCCTCTGTTTCTCGCCCTCTGTTTCTCGCCCTCTGTTTCTTGCACTCTGTTTCTCGCTCTCTGTTTCTCGCCCTCTGTTTCAGCCCCTCTGTTTCAGCCCCTCTGTTTCAGCCCCTCTGTTTCTCGCCCTCTGTTTCTCGCCCTCTGTTTCTCGCCCTCAGTTTCAGCCCCTCTGTTTCAGCCCCTTCGTTTCAGCCCCTCTGTTTCTGCCCCTCTGTTTCTCGCCCACTGTTTCTCGTCATCTGTTTCAGCCCCTCTGTTTCAGCCTCTCTGTTTCAGCCCCTCTGTTTCAGCCCCTCTGTTTCAGCCCCTCTGTTTCTCGCCCTCTGTTTCTCGCCCTCTGTTTCTCGCCCTCTGTTTCTCGCCCTCTGTTTCAGCCCCTCTGTTTAAGCCGCTCTGTTTCTCGCCGTCTGTTTCAGCCTCTCTGTTTCAGCCTCTCAGTTTCAGCCCCTCTGTTTCTCCCCCTCTGTTTCAGCACCTCTGTTTCTCGCCCTCTCTTTCAGCCCCTCTCTTTCTCGCCCACTGTTGCAGACCCTCTGTATCTCGCCCTCTGTTTCAGCCCCTCTGTTTCAGCCCCTCTGTTTCAGCCCCTGTGTTTCAGCCCCTCTGTTTCTCGCCATCTGTTTCAGCCCCTCTGTTTCAGCCCCTCTGTTTCTCGCCCTCTGTTTCAGCCCCTCTGTTTCAGCCCCTCTTTTTCAGCCCCTCTGTTTCAGCACCTCTGTTTCTCGCCCTTTGTTTCTCGCGCTCTGTTTCAGCCCCTCTGTTTCAGCCCCTCTGTTTCAGCCCCTCTGTTTCAGCACCTGTGTTTCTCGATCTCTGTTTCTCGCCCTCTGTTTCTCGCCCTCTGTTTCTCGCCCTCTGTTTCTCGCCCACTGTTTCAGCCCCTCTGTTTCCGCCCCACTGTATCAGCCCATCTGTTTCAGCCCCTCTGTTTCAGCCCCTCTGTTTCAGCCCCTCTGTTTCTCGCCCTCTGTTTCTCTTTCTCTGTTTCTCGCCCTCTGTTTCATCCCCTCTGTTTCTCGCCCACTGTTTCAGCCCCTCTGTTTCTCGCCATCTGTTTCAGCCCCTCTGTTTCAGCCCCTCTGCTTCTCGCCCTCTGTTTCAGCCCCTCTGTTTCAGCCCCTCTGTTTCAGCCCCTCTGTTTCAGCCCCTCTGTTTCAGCCCCTCTGTTTCTCGCTCTCTGTTTCTCGCCCTCTGTTTCAGCCCCTCTGTTTCAGCCCCTCTGTTTCAGCCCCTCTGTTTCTCGCCCTCTGTTTCTCGCCCTCTGTTTCTCGCCCTCTGTTTCTCGATCTCTGTTTCTCGCCCTCTGTTTCTCGCCCTCTGTTTCAGCCCCTCTGTTTCAGCCCCTCTGTTTCAGCCCCTCTGTTGCAGCCCCTCTGTTTCAGCCCCTCTGTTTCTCGCCCTCTGTTTCTCGACCTCTGTTTCTGCCCCTCAGTTTCTCGCTCTCTGTTTCTCGCCCTCTGTTTCTCGCCCTCTGTTTCAGCCCCTCTGTTTCAGCCCCTCTGTTTCAGCCCCTCTTTTTCTCGCCCTCTGTTTCTCGCCCACTGTTTCTCGCCCTCTGTTTCAGCCCCTCTGTTTCAGCCCCTCTGTTTCTCGCCCTCTGTTTCTCGCCCTCTGTTTCTCGCACTCTGTTTCTCGCCCTCTGTTTCTCGCTCTTTGTTTCTCGCCCTCTGTTTCTCGCACTCTGTTTCAGCCCCTCTGTTTCAGCCCCTCTGTTTCAGCCCCTCTGTTTCATCCCCTCTGTTTCAGCCCCTCTGTTTCAGCCCCTCTGTTTCTCGCCCTCTGTTTCTCGCCCTCTGTTTCTCGCCCTCTGTTTCTCGCTCTCTGTTTCTCGCCCTCTGTTTCTCGCCCTCTGTTTCTCGCCCTCTGTTTCAGCCCCTCTGTTTCAGCCCCTCTGTTTCAGCCCCTCTGTTTCTCGCCCTCTGTTTCTCGCCCACTGTTTCTCGCCCTCTGTTTCAGCCCCTCTGTTTCAGCCCCTCTGTTTCAGCCCCTCTGTTTCAGCCCCTCTGTTTCAGCCCCTCTGTTTCTCGCCCTCTGTTTCATCCCCTCTGTTTCAGCCCCTCTGTTTCAGCTCCTCTGTTTCAGCCCCTCTGTTTCAGCCCCTCTGTTTCTCGCCCTCTGTTTCTCGCCCTCGGTTTCAGCCCCTCTGTTTCTCGCCCTCTGTTTCAGCCCCTCTGTTTCTCGCCCTCTGTTTCAGCCCCTCTGTTTCAGCCCCTCTGTTTCAGCCCCTCTTTTAAAGCCCTTCTGTTTAAGCCCCTCTGTTTCAGCCCCTCTGTTTCTCGCCCTCTGTTTCAGACCCTCTGTTTCAGCCCCTCAGTATCAGCCCCTCTCTTTCAGCCCCTCTGTTTCTCGTCCTCTGTTTCTCGCCCTCTGTTTCTCGCCCTCTGTTTCTCGCCCACTGTTTCAGCCCCTCTGTTTCAGCCCCACTGTATCAGCCCATCTGTTTCAGCCCCTCTGTTTCAGCCCCTCTGTTTCAGCCCCTCTGTTTCTCGCCCTCTGTTTCTCTTTCTCTGTTTCTCGCCCTCTGTTTCATCCCCTCTGTTTCTCGCCCACTGTTTCAGCCCCTCTGTTTCTCGACATCTGTTTCAGCCCCTCTGTTTCAGCCCCTCTGTTTCTCGCCCTCTGTTTCAGCCCCTCTGTTTCAGCCCCTCTGTTTCAGCCCCTCTGTTTCAGCCCCTCTGTTTGAGCCCCTCTGTTTCTCGCCCTCTGCTTCTCGCCCTCTGTTTCAGCCCCTCTGTTAGGGCCCCTCTGTTTCAGCCCCTCTGTTTCTCGCCCTCTGTTTCTCGCACTCTGTTTCTCGCCCTCTGTTTCTCGATCTCTGTTTCTCGCCCTCTGTTTCTCGCCCTCTGTTTCAGCCCCTCTGTTTCAGCCCCTCTGTTTCAGCCCCTCTGTTTCAGCCCCTCTGTTTCAGCCCCTCTGTTTCTCGCCCTCTGTTTCTCGCCCTCTGTTTCAGAACCCTCTGTTTCTCGCTCTCTGTTTCTCGCCCTCTGTTTCTCGCCCTCTGTTTCAGCCCCTCTGTTTCAGCCCCTCTGTTTCAGCCCCTCTGTTTCTCGCCCTCTGTTTCTCGCCCACTGTTTCTCGCCCTCTGTTTCAGCCCCTCTGTTTCAGCCCCTCTGTTTCAGCCCCTCTGTTTCAGCCCCTCTGTTTCTCGCCCTCTGTTTCTCGCCCTCTGTTTCTTGCCCTCTGTTTCTCGCTCTCTGTTTCTCGCCCTCTGTTTCTCGCCCTCTGTTTCAGCCCCTCTGTTTCAGCCCCTCTGTTTCAGCCCCTCTGTTTCTCGACCTCTGTTTCAGCCCCTCTGTTTCTCGCCCTCTGTTTCTCGCCCACTGTTTCTCGCCCTCTGTTTCAGCCCCTCTGTTTTACCCCCTCTGTTTCAGCCCCTCTGTTTCTCGCCCTCTGTTTCTCGCCCACTGTTTCTCGCCCTCTGTTTCAGCCCCTCTGTTTCAGCCCCTCTGTTTCAGCCCCTCTGTTTCAGCCCCTCTGTTTCTCGCCCTCTGTTTCTCGCCCTCTGTTTCTTGCCCTCTGTTTCTCGCTCTCTGTTTCTCGCCCTCTGTTTCAGCCCCTCTGTTTCAGCCCCTCTGTTTCAGCCCCTCTGTTTCTCGCCCTCTGTTTCTCGCCCTCTGTTTCTCGCCCTCAGTTTCAGCCCCTCTGTTTCAGCCCCTTCGTTTCAGCCCCTCTGTTTCTGCCCCTCTGTTTCTCGCCCACTGTTTCTCGTCATCTGTTTCAGCCCCTCTGTTTCAGCCTCTCTGTTTCAGCCCCTCTGTTTCAGCCCCTCTGTTTCAGCCCCTCTGTTTCTCGCCCTCTGTTTCTCGCCCTCTGTTTCTCGCCCTCTGTTTCTCGCCCTCTGTTTCAGCCCCTCTGTTTAAGCCGCTCTGTTTCTCGCCGTCTGTTTCAGCCCCTCTGTTTCAGCCTCTCAGTTTCAGCCCCTCTGTTTCTCCCCCTCTGTTTCAGCACCTCTGTTTCTCGCCCTCTCTTTCAGCCCCTCTCTTTCTCGCCCACTGTTGCAGACCCTCTGTATCTCGCCCTCTGTTTCAGCCCCTCTGTTTCAGCCCCTCTGTTTCAGCCCCTGTGTTTCAGCCCCTCTGTTTCTCGCCATCTGTTTCAGCCCCTCTGTTTCAGCCCCTCTGTTTCTCGCCCTCTGTTTCAGCCCCTCTGTTTCAGCCCCTCTGTTTCAGCCCCTCTGTTTCAGCACCTCTGTTTCTCGCCCTTTGTTTCTCGCGCTCTGTTTCAGCCCCTCTGTTTCAGCCCCTCTGTTTCAGCCCCTCTGTTTCAGCACCTGTGTTTCTCGATCTCTGTTTCTCGCCCTCTGTTTCTCGCCCTCTGTTTCTCGCCCTCTGTTTCTCGCCCACTGTTTCAGCCCCTCTGTTTCAGCCCCACTGTATCAGCCCATCTGTTTCAGCCCCTCTGTTTCAGCCCCTCTGTTTCAGCCCCTCTGTTTCTCGCCCTCTGTTTCTCTTTCTCTGTTTCTCGCCCTCTGTTTCATCCCCTCTGTTTCTCGCCCACTGTTTCAGCCCCTCTGTTTCTCGCCATCTGTTTCAGCCCCTCTGTTTCAGCCCCTCTGCTTCTCGCCCTCTGTTTCAGCCCCTCTGTTTCAGCCCCTCTGTTTCAGCCCCTCTGTTTCAGCCCCTCTGTTTCAGCCCCTCTGTTTCTCGCCCTCTCTTTCTCGCCCTCTGTTTCAGCCCCTCTGTTTCAGCCCCTCTGTTTCAGCCCCTCTGTTTCTCGCCCTCTGTTTCTCGCCCTCTGTTTCTCGCCCTCTGTTTCTCGATCTCTGTTTCTCGCCCTCTGTTTCTCGCCTTCTGTTTCAGCCCCTCTGTTTCAGCCCCTCTGTTTCAGCCCCTCTGTTGCAGCCCCTCTGTTTCAGCCCCTCTGTTTCTCGCCCTCTGTTTCTCGACCTCTGTTTCTGCCCCTCAGTTTCTCGCTCTCTGTTTCTCGCCCTCTGTTTCTCGGCTCTGTTTCAGCCCCTCTGTTTCAGCCCCTCTGTTTCAGCCCCTCTTTTTCTCGCCCTCTGTTTCTCGCCCACTGTTTCTCGCCCTCTGTTTCAGCCCCTCTGTTTCAGCCCCTCTGTTTCTCGCCCTCTGTTTCTCGCCCTCTGTTTCTCGCCCTCTGTTTCTCGCCCTCTGTTTCTCGCTCTTTGTTTCTCGCCCTCTGTTTCTCGCACTCTGTTTCAGCCCCTCTGTTTCAGCCCCTCTGTTTCAGCCCCTCTGTTTCATCCCCTCTGTTTCAGCCCCTCTGTTTCAGCCCCTCTGTTTCTCGCCCTCTGTTTCTCGCCCTCTGTTTCTCGCCCTCTGTTTCTCGCTCTCTGTTTCTCGCCCTCTGTTTCTCGCCCTCTGTTTCTCGCCCTCTGTTTCAGCCCCTCTGTTTCAGCCCCTCTGTTTCAGCCCCTCTGTTTCTCGCCCTCTGTTTCTCGCCCACTGTTTCTCGCCCTCTGTTTCAGCCCCTCTGTTTCAGCCCCTCTGTTTCAGCCCCTCTGTTTCAGCCCCTCTGTTTCAGCCCCTCTGTTTCTCGCCCTCTGTTTCATCCCCTCTGTTTCAGCCCCTCTGTTTCAGCTCCTCTGTTTCAGCCCCTCTGTTTCAGCCCCTCTGTTTCTCGCCCTCTGTTTCTCGCCCTCGGTTTCAGCCCCTCTGTTTCTCGCCCTCTGTTTCAGCCCCTCTGTTTCTCGCCCTCTGTTTCAGCCCCTCTGTTTCAGCCCCTCTGTTTCAGCCCCTCTTTTAAAGCCCTTCTGTTTAAGCCCCTCTGTTTCAGCCCCTCTGTTTCTCGCCCTCTGTTTCAGACCCTCTGTTTCAGCCCCTCAGTATCAGCCCCTCTCTTTCCGCCCCTCTGTTTCTCGCCCTCTGTTTCTCGCCCTCTGTTTCTCGCCCTCTGTTTCTCGCCCACTGTTTCAGCCCCTCTGTTTCAGCCCCACTGTATCAGCCCATCTGTTTCAGCCCCTCTGTTTCAGCCCCTCTGTTTCAGCCCCTCTGTTTCAACCCCTCTGTTTCTCGCCCTCTGTTTCTCTTTCTCTGTTTCTCGCCCTCTGTTTCATCCCCTCTGTTTCTCGCCCACTGTTTCAGCCCCTCTGTTTCTCGCCATCTGTTTCAGCCCCTCTGTTTCAGCCCCTCTGTTTCTCGCCCTCTGTTTCAGCCCCTCTGTTTCAGCCCCTCTGTTTCAGCCCCTCTGTTTCTCGCCCTCTGCTTCTCGCCCTCTGTTTCAGCCCCTCTGTTTCAGCCCCTCTGTTTCAGCCCCTCTGTTTCTCGCCCTCTGTTTCTCGCACTCTGTTTCTCGCCCTCTGTTTCTCGATCTCTGTTTCTCGCCCTCTGTTTCTCGCCCTCTGTTTCAGCCCCTCTGTTTCAGCCCCTCTGTTTCAGCCCCTCTGTTTCAGCCCCTCTGTTTCAGCCCCTCTGTTTCTCGCCCTCTGTTTCTCGCCCTCTGTTTCAGCCCCTCTGTTTCTCGCTCTCTGTTTCTCGCCCTCTGTTTCTCGCCCTCTGTTTCAGCCCCTCTGTTTCAGCCCCTCTGTTTCAGCCCCTCTGTTTCTCGCCCTCTGTTTCTCGCCCACTGTTTCTCGCCCTCTGTTTCAGCCCCTCTGTTTCAGCCCCTCTGTTTCAGCCCCTCTGTTTCAGCCCCTCTGTTTCTCGCCCTCTGTTTCTCGCCCTCTGTTTCTTGCCCTCTGTTTCTCGCTCTCTGTTTCTCGCCCTCTGTTTCTCGCCCTCTGTTTCAGCCCCTCTGTTTCAGCTCCTCTGTTTCAGCCCCTCTGTTTCTCGACCTCTGTTTCAGCCCCTCTGTTTCTCGCCCTCTGTTTCTCGCCCACTGTTTCTCGCCCTCTGTTTCAGCCCCTCTGTTTTACCCCCTCTGTTTCAGCCCCTCTGTTTCTCGCCCTCTGTTTCTCGCCCACTGTTTCTCGCCCTCTGTTTCAGCCCCTCTGTTTCAGCCCCTCTGTTTCAGCCCCTCTGTTTCAGCCCCTCTGTTTCTCGCCCTCTGTTTCTCGCCCTCTGTTTCTTGCCCTCTGTTTCTCGCTCTCTGTTTCTCGCCCTCTGTTTCAGCCCCTCTGTTTCAGCCCCTCTGTTTCAGCCCCTCTGTTTCTCGCCCTCTGTTTCTCGCCCTCTGTTTCTCGCCCTCAGTTTCAGCCCCTCTGTTTCAGCCCCTTCGTTTCAGCCCCTCTGTTTCTGCCCCTCTGTTTCTCGCCCACTGTTTCTCGTCATCTGTTTCAGCCCCTCTGTTTCAGCCTCTCTGTTTCAGCCCCTCTGTTTCAGCCCCTCTGTTTCAGCCCCTCTGTTTCTCGCCCTCTGTTTCTCGCCCTCTGTTTCTCGCCCTCTGTTTCTCGCCCTCTGTTTCAGCCCCTCTGTTTAAGCCGCTCTGTTTCTCGCCGTCTGTTTCAGCCCCTCTGTTTCAGCCTCTCAGTTTCAGCCCCTCTGTTTCTCCCCCTCTGTTTCAGCACCTCTGTTTCTCGCCCTCTCTTTCAGCCCCTCTCTTTCTCGCCCACTGTTGCAGACCCTCTGTATCTCGCCCTCTGTTTCAGCCCCTCTGTTTCAGCCCCTCTGTTTCAGCCCCTGTGTTTCAGCCCCTCTGTTTCTCGCCATCTGTTTCAGCCCCTCTGTTTCAGCCCCTCTGTTTCTCGCCCTCTGTTTCAGCCCCTCTGTTTCAGCCCCTCTGTTTCAGCCCCTCTGTTTCAGCACCTCTGTTTCTCGCCCTTTGTTTCTCGCGCTCTGTTTCAGCCCCTCTGTTTCAGCCCCTCTGTTTCAGCCCCTCTGTTTCAGCACCTGTGTTTCTCGATCTCTGTTTCTCGCCCTCTGTTTCTCGCCCTCTGTTTCTCGCCCTCTGTTTCTCGCCCACTGTTTCAGCCCCTCTGTTTCAGCCCCACTGTATCAGCCCATCTGTTTCAGCCCCTCTGTTTCAGCCCCTCTGTTTCAGCCCCTCTGTTTCTCGCCCTCTGTTTCTCTTTCTCTGTTTCTCGCCCTCTGTTTCATCCCCTCTGTTTCTCGCCCACTGTTTCAGCCCCTCTGTTTCTCGCCATCTGTTTCAGCCCCTCTGTTTCAGCCCCTCTGCTTCTCGCCCTCTGTTTCAGCCCCTCTGTTTCAGCCCCTCTGTTTCAGCCCCTCTGTTTCAGCCCCTCTGTTTCAGCCCCTCTGTTTCTCGCCCTCTCTTTCTCGCCCTCTGTTTCAGCCCCTCTGTTTCAGCCCCTCTGTTTCAGCCCCTCTGTTTCTCGCCCTCTGTTTCTCGCCCTCTGTTTCTCGCCCTCTGTTTCTCGATCTCTGTTTCTCGCCCTCTGTTTCTCGCCCTCTGTTTCAGCCCCTCTGTTTCAGCCCCTCTGTTTCAGCCCCTCTGTTGCAGCCCCTCTGTTTCAGCCCCTCTGTTTCTCGCCCTCTGTTTCTCGACCTCTGTTTCTGCCCCTCAGTTTCTCGCTCTCTGTTTCTCGCCCTCTGTTTCTCGCCCTCTGTTTCAGCCCCTCTGTTTCAGCCCCTCTGTTTCAGCCCCTCTTTTTCTCGCCCTCTGTTTCTCGCCCACTGTTTCTCGCCCTCTGTTTCAGCCCCTCTGTTTCAGCCCCTCTGTTTCTCGCCCTCTGTTTCTCGCCCTCTGTTTCTCGCCCTCTGTTTCTCGCCCTCTGTTTCTCGCTCTTTGTTTCTCGCCCTCTGTTTCTCGCACTCTGTTTCAGCCCCTCTGTTTCAGCCCCTCTGTTTCAGCCCCTCTGTTTCATCCCCTCTGTTTCAGCCCCTCTGTTTCAGCCCCTCTGTTTCTCGCCCTCTGTTTCTCGCCCTCTGTTTCTCGCCCTCTGTTTCTCGCTCTCTGTTTCTCGCCCTCTGTTTCTCGCCCTCTGTTTCTCGCCCTCTGTTTCAGCCCCTCTGTTTCAGCCCCTCTGTTTCAGCCCCTCTGTTTCTCGCCCTCTGTTTCTCGCCCACTGTTTCTCGCCCTCTGTTTCAGCCCCTCTGTTTCAGCCCCTCTGTTTCAGCCCCTCTGTTTCAGCCCCTCTGTTTCAGCCCCTCTGTTTCTCGCCCTCTGTTTCATCCCCTCTGTTTCAGCCCCTCTGTTTCAGCTCCTCTGTTTCAGCCCCTCTGTTTCAGCCCCTCTGTTTCTCGCCCTCTGTTTCTCGCCCTCGGTTTCAGCCCCTCTGTTTCTCGCCCTCTGTTTCAGCCCCTCTGTTTCTCGCCCTCTGTTTCAGCCCCTCTGTTTCAGCCCCTCTGTTTCAGCCCCTCTTTTAAAGCCCTTCTGTTTAAGCCCCTCTGTTTCAGCCCCTCTGTTTCTCGCCCTCTGTTTCAGACCCTCTGTTTCAGCCCCTCAGTATCAGCCCCTCTCTTTCCGCCCCTCTGTTTCTCGCCCTCTGTTTCTCGCCCTCTGTTTCTCGCCCTCTGTTTCTCGCCCACTGTTTCAGCCCCTCTGTTTCAGCCCCACTGTATCAGCCCATCTGTTTCAGCCCCTCTGTTTCAGCCCCTCTGTTTCAGCCCCTCTGTTTCAACCCCTCTGTTTCTCGCCCTCTGTTTCTCTTTCTCTGTTTCTCGCCCTCTGTTTCATCCCCTCTGTTTCTCGCCCACTGTTTCAGCCCCTCTGTTTCTCGCCATCTGTTTCAGCCCCTCTGTTTCAGCCCCTCTGTTTCTCGCCCTCTGTTTCAGCCCCTCTGTTTCAGCCCCTCTGTTTCAGCCCCTCTGTTTCTCGCCCTCTGCTTCTCGCCCTCTGTTTCAGCCCCTCTGTTTCAGCCCCTCTGTTTCTGCCCCTCTGTTTCAGCCCCTCTGTTTCAGCCCCTCTGTTTCTCGCCCTCTGCTTCTCGCCCTCTGTTTCAGCCCCTCTGTTTCTCGCCCTCTGTTTCTCGCCCTCTGTTTCTCGATCTCTGTTTCTCGCCCAATGTTTCTCGACCTCTGTTTCTCGATCTCTGTTTCTCGCCCTCTGTTTCTCGCCCTCTGTTTCAGCCCCTCTGTTTCAGCCCCTCTGTTTCAGCCCCTCTGTTTCAGCCCCTCTGTTTGAGCCCCTCTGTTTCTCGCCCTCTGTTTCTCGCCCTCTGTTTCAGCACCTCTGTTTCTCGCTCTCTGTTTCTCGCCCTCTGTTTCTCGCCCTCTGTTTCAGCCTCTCTGTTTCAGCCCCTCTGTTTCAGCCCCTCTGTTTCTCGCCCACTGTTTCTCGCCCACTGTTTCTCGCCCTCTGTTTCAGCCCCTCTGTTTCAGCCCCTCTGTTTCAGCCCCTCTGTTTCAGCCCCTCTGTTTCTCGCCCTCTGTTTCTCGCCCTCTGTTTCTTGCCCTCTGTTTCTCGCTCACTGTTTCTCGCCCTCTGTTTCTCGCCCTCTGTTTCAGCCCCTCTGTTTCAAACTGTCTGTTTCAGCCCCTCTGTTTCTCGCCCTCTGTTTCAGCCCCTCTGTTTCTCGCCCTCAGTTTCTCGCCCACTGTTTCTCGCCCTCTGTTTCTCGCCCACTGTTTCAGCCCCTCTGTTTCTCGCCATCTGCTCAGCCCCTCTGTTTCAGCCCCTCTGTTTCTCGCCCTCTGTTTCAGCCCCGCTGTTTCAGCCACTCTGTTTCAGCCCCTCTGTTTCAGCACCTCTGTATCTGCCCCTCTGTTTCTCGCCCTCTGTTTCTCGCCCTCTGTTTCAGCCCCTCTGTTTCATCCCCTCTGTTTCAGCCCCTCAGTTTCTCGCCCTCTGTTTCTCGCCCTCTGTTTCTCGCCCTCTGTTTCTCGATCTCTGTTTCTCGCCCTCTGTTTCTCGCCCTCTGTTTCAGCCCCTCTGTTTCAGCCCCTCTGTTTCAGCCCCTCTGTTTCAGCCCCTCTGTTTCAGCCCCTCTGTTTCTCGCCCTCTCTTTCAGCCCCTCTGTTTCTCGCTCTCTGTTTCTCGCCCTCTGTTTCTCGCCCTCTGTTTCAGCCCCTCTGTTTCAGCCCCTCTGTTTCAGCCCCTCTGTTTCTCGCCCTATGTTTCTCGCCCACTGTTTCTCGCCCTCTGTTTCAGCCCCTCTGTTTCAGCCCCTCTGTTTCTCGCCCTCTGTTTCTCGCCCTCTGTTTCTCGCCCTCTGTTTCTCGCTCTCTGTTTCCCTCCCTCTGTTTCACGCCCTCTGTTTCAGCCCCTCTGTTTCAGCCCCTCTGTTTCAGCCCCTCTGTTTCTCGCCCTCTGTTTCTCGCCCACTGTTTCTCGCCCTCTGTTTCAGCCCCTCTGTTTCAGCCCCTCTGTTTCACCCCCTCTGTTTCAGCCCGTCTGTTTCTCGCCCTCTGTTTCATCCCCTCTGTTTCAGCCCCTCTGTTTCAGCTCCTCTGTTTCAGCCCGTCTGTTTCAGCCCCTCTGTTTCTCGCTCTCTGTTTCTCGCCCTCGGTTTCAGCCCCTCTGTTTCTCGCCCTCTGTTTCAGCCCCTCTGTTTCTCGCCCTCTGTTTCAGCCCCTCTGTTTCAGCCCCTCTGTTTCAGCCCCTCTTTTAAAGCCCTTCTGTTTAAGCCCCTCTGTTTCAGCCCCTCTGTTTCTCGCCCACTGTTTCTCGCCCTCTGTTTCAGCCCCTCTGTTTCAGCCCCTTTGTTTCTCGCCCTCTGTTTCTCGCCCTCTGTTTCTCGCCCTCTGTTTCTCTCTCTTTGTTTCTCGCCCTCTGTTTCTCGCATTCTGTTTCAGCCCCTCTGTTTCAGCCCCTCTGTTTCAGCCCCTCTGTTTCATCCCCTCTGTTTCAGCCCCTCTGTTTCAGCCCCTCTGTTTCTCGCCCTCTGTTTCTCGCCCTCTGTTTCTCGCCCTCTGTTTCTCGCTCTCTGTTTCTCGCCCTCTGTTTCTCGCCCTCTGTTTCAGCCCCTCTGTTTCAGCCCCTCTGTTTCAGCCCCTCTGTTTCTCTCCCTATGTTTCTCGCCCACTGTTTCTCGCCCTCTGTTTCAGCCCCTCTGTTTCAGCCCCTCTGTTTCAGCCCCTCTGTTTCAGCCCCTCTGTTTCTCCCCCTCTGTTTCATCCCCTCTGTTTCAGCCCCTCTGTTTCAGCTCCTCTGTTTCAGCCCCTCTGTTTCAGCCCCTCTGTTTCTCGCCCTCTGTTTCTCGCCCTCGGTTTCAGCCCCTCTGTTTCTCGCCCTCTGTTTCAGCCCCTCTGTTTCTCGCCCTCTGTTTCAGCCCCTCTGTTTCAGCCCCTCTGTTTCAGCCCCTCTTTTAAAGCCCTTCTGTTTAAGCCCCTCTGTTTCAGCCCCTCTGTTTCTCGCCCTCTGTTTCAGACCCTCTGTTTCAGCCCCTCAGTATCAGCCCCTCTCTTTCAGCCCCTCTGTTTCTCGCCCTCTGTTTCTCGCCCTCTGTTTCTTCACCTCTGTTTCTCGCCCACTGTTTCAGCCCCTCTGTTTCAGCCCCACTGTATCAGCCCATCTGTTTCAGCCCCTCTGTTTCAGCCCCTCTGTTTCAGCCCCTCTGTTTCAGCCCCTCTGTTTCTCGCCCTCTGTTTCTCTTTCTCTGTTTATCGCCCTCTGTTTCATCCCCTCTGTTTCTCGCCCACTGTTTCAGCCCCTCTGTTTCTCGACATCTGTTTCAGCCCCTCTGTTTCAGCCCCTCTGTTTCTCGCCCTCTGTTTCAGCCCCTCTGTTTCAGCCCCTCTGTTTCAGCCCCTCTGTTTCAGCCCCTCTGTTTCAGCCCCTCTGTTTCTCGCCCTCTGCTTCTCGCCCTCTGTTTCAGCCCCTCTGTTTCAGCCCCTCTGTTTCAGCCCCTCTGTTTCTCGCCCTCTGTTTCTCGCACTCTGTTTCTCGCCCTCTGTTTCTCGATCTCTGTTTCTCGCCCTCTGTTTCTCGCCCTCTGTTTCAGCCCCTCTGTTTCAGCCCCTCTGTTTCTCGCCCTCTGTTTCTCGCCCTCGGTTTCAGCCCCTCTGTTTCTCGCCCTCTGTTTCTCGCCCACTGTTTCTCGCCCTCTGTTTCAGCCCCTCTGTTTCAGCCCCTCTGTTTCTCGCCCTCTGTTTCAGCCCCTCTGTTTCACCCCCTCTGTTTCAGCCCCTCTGTTTCAGCCCCTCTATTTCTCGCCCTCTGTTTCTCGCCCTCTGTTTCTCGCCCTCTGTTTCTCGCTCTCTGTTTCTCGCCCTCTGTTTCTCGCCCTCTGTTTCAGACCCTCTGTTTCAGCCCCTCTGTTTCAGCCCCTCTGTTTCTCGCCCTCTGTTTCTCGCCCACTGTTTCTCGCCCTCTGTTTCAGCCCCTCTGTTTCACCCCCTCTGTTTCTCGCCCTCTGTTTCAGCCGCTCTGTTTCAGCCCCTCTGTTTCTCGCCCTCTGTTTCATCCCCTCTGTTTCAGCCCCTCTGTTTCAGCTCCTCTGTTTCAGCCCCTCTGTTTCAGCCCCTCTGTTTGTCGCCCTCTGTTTCTCGCCCTCGGTTTCAGCCCCTCTGTTTCTCGCCATCTGTTTCAGCCCCTCTGTTTCTCGCCCTCTGATACAGCCCCTCTGTTTCAGCCCCTCTGTTTCAGCCCGTCTTTTAAAGCCCTTCTGTTTAAGCCCCTCTGTTTCAGCCCCTCTGTTTCTCGCCCTCTGTTTCAGACCCTCTGTTTCAGCCCCTCAGTATCAGCCCCTCTCTTTCAGCCCCTCTGTTTCTCGCCCTCTGTTAGTCGCCCTCTGTTTCTCGCCCTCTGTTTCTCGCCCACTGTTTCAGCCCCTCTGTTTCAGCCCCACTGTATCAGCCCATCTGTTTCTCGCCCTCTGTTTCTCGCCCTCTGTTTCTCGCCCTCTGTTTCTCGCCCACTGTTTCAGCCCCTCTGTTTCAGCCCCACTGTATCAGCCCATCTGTTTCAGCCCCTCTGTTTCAGCCCCTCTGTTTCAGCCCCTCTGTTTCAGCCCCTCTGTTTCTCGCCCTCTGTTTCTCTTTCTCTGTTTCTCGCCCTCTGTTTCATCCCCTCTGTTTCTCGCCCACTGTTTCAGCCCCTCTGTTTCTCGCCATCTGTTTCAGCCCCTCTGTTTCAGCCCCTCTGTTTCTCGCCCTCTGTTTCAGCCCCTCTGTTTCAGCCCCTCTGTTTCAGCCCCTCTGTTTCAGCCCCTCTGTTTCTCGCCCTCTGTTTCTCGCCCTCGGATTCAGCCCCTCTGTTTCTCGCCCTCTGTTTCAGCCCCTCTGTTTCTCGCCCTCTGTTTCAGCCCCTCTGTTTCAGCCCCTCTGTTTCAGCCCCTCTTTTAAAGCCCTTCTGTTTAAGCCCCTCTGTTTCAGCCCCTCTGTTTCTCGCCCTCTGTTTCAGACCCTCTGTTTCAGCCCCTCAGTATCAGCCCCTCTCTTTCAGCCCCTCTGTTTCTCGCCCTCTGTTTCTCGCCCTCTGTTTCTCGCCCTCTGTTTCTCGCCAACTGTTTCAGCCCCTCTGTTTCAGCCACACTGTATCAGCCCATCTGTTTCAGCCCCTCTGTTTCAGCCCCTCTGTTTCAGCCCCTCTGTTTCAGCCCCTCTGTTTCTCGCCCTCTGTTTCTCTTTCTCTGTTTCTCGCCCTCTGTTTCATCCCCTCTGTTTCTCGCCCACTGTTTCAGCCCCTCTGTTTCTCGACATCTGTTTCAGCCCCTCTGTTTCAGCCCCTCTGTTTCTCGCCCTCTGTTTCAGCCCCTCTGTTTCAGCCCCTCTGTTTCAGCCCCTCTGTTTCAGCCCCTCTGTTTCAGCCCCTCTGTTTCTCGCCCTCTGTTTCAGCCCCTCTGTTTCTCGCCCTCTGCTTCTCGCCCTCTGTTTCAGCCCCTCTGTTTCAGCCCCTCTGTTTCAGCCCCTCTGTTTCTCGCCCTCTGTTTCTCGCACTCTGTTTCTCGCCCTCTGTTTCTCGATCTCTGTTTCTCGCCCTCAGTTTCTCGCCCTCTGTTTCAGCCCCTCTGTTTCAGCCCCTCTGTTTCTCGCCCTCTGTTTCTCGCCCTCGGTTTCAGCCCCTCTGTTTCTCGCCCTCTGTTTCAGCCCCTCTGTTTCAGCCCCTCTGTTTCAGCCCCTCTTTTAAAGCCCTTCTGTTTAAGCCCCTCTGTTTCAGCCCCTCTGTTTCTCGCCCTCTGTTTCAGACCCTCTGTTTCAGCCCCTCAGTATCAGCCCCTCTCTTTCAGCCCCTCTGTTTCTCGTCCTCTGTTTCTCGCCCTCTGTTTCTCGCCCTCTGTTTCTCGCCCACTGTTTCAGCCCCTCTGTTTCAGCCCCACTGTATCAGCCCATCTGTTTCAGCCCCTCTGTTTCAGCCCCTCTGTTTCAGCCCCTCTGTTTCTCGCCCTCTGTTTCTCTTTCTCTGTTTCTCGCCCTCTGTTTCATCCCCTCTGTTTCTCGCCCACTGTTTCAGCCCCTCTGTTTCTCGACATCTGTTTCAGCCCCTCTGTTTCAGCCCCTCTGTTTCTCGCCCTCTGTTTCAGCCCCTCTGTTTCAGCCCCTCTGTTTCAGCCCCTCTGATTCAGCCCCTCTGTTTCAGCCCCTCTGTTTCTCGCCCTCTGCTTCTCGCCCTCTGTTTCAGCCCCTCTGTTTCAGCCCCTCTGTTTCAGCCCCTCTGTTTCTCGCCCTCTGTTTCTCGCACTCTGTTTCTCGCCCTCTGTTTCTCGATCTCTGTTTCTCGCCCACTGTTTCTCGCCCTCTGTTTCAGCCCCTCTGTTTCAGCCCCTCTGTTTCAGCCCCTCTGTTTCAGCCCCTCTGTTTCAGCCCCTCTGTTTCAGCCCCTCTGTTTCTCGCCCTCTGTTTCTCGTACTCTGTTTCAGCCCCTCTGTTTCTCGCTCTCTGTTTCTCGCCCTCTGTTTCTCGCCCTCTGTTTCAGCCCCTCTGTTTCAGCCCCTCTGTTTCTGCCCCTCTGTTTCTCGCCCTCTGTTTCTCGCCCACTGTTTCTCGCCCTCTGTTTCAGCCCCTCTGTTTCAGCCCCTCTGTTTCAGCCCCTCTGTTTCAGCCCCTCTGTTTCTCGCCCTCTGTTTCTCGCCCTCTGTTTCTTGCCCTCTGTTTCTCGCTCTCTGTTTCTCGCCCTCTGTTTCTCGCCCTCTGTTTCAGCCCCTCTGTTTCAGCCCCTCTGTTTCAGCCCCTCTGTTTCTCGACCTCTGTTTCAGCCCCTCTGTTTCTCGCCCTCTGTTTCTCGCCCACTGTTTCTCGCCCTCTGTTTCAGCCCCTCTGTTTTACCCCCTCTGTTTCAGCCCCTCTGTTTCTCGCCCTCTGTTTCTCGCCCACTGTTTCTCGCCCTCTGTTTCAGCCCCTCTGTTTCAGCCCCTCTGTTTCAGCCCCTCTGTTTCAGCCCCTCTGTTTCTCGCCCTCTGTTTCTCGCCCTCTGTTTCTTGCCCTCTGTTTCTCGCTCTCTGTTTCTCGCCCTCTGTTTCAGCCCCTCTGTTTCAGCCCCTCTGTTTCAGCCCCTCTGTTTCTCGCCCTCTGTTTCTCGCCCTCTGTTTCTCGCCCTCAGTTTCAGCCCCTCTGTTTCAGCCCCTTCGTTTCAGCCCCTCTGTTTCTGCCCCTCTGTTTCTCGCCCACTGTTTCTCGTCATCTGTTTCAGCCACTCTGTTTCAGCCTCTCTGTTTCAGCCCCTCTGTTTCAGCCCCTCTGTTTCAGCCCCTCTGTTTCTCGCCCTCTGTTTCTCGCCCTCTGTTTCTCGCCCTCTGTTTCTCGCCCTCTGTTTCAGCCCCTCTGTTTAAGCCGCTCTGTTTCTCGCCGTCTGTTTCAGCCCCTCTGTTTCAGCCTCTCAGTTTCAGCCCCTCTGTTTCTCCCCCTCTGTTTCAGCACCTCTGTTTTTCGCCCTCTCTTTCAGCCCCTCTCTTTCTCGCCCACTGTTGCAGACCCTCTGTATCTCGCCCTCTGTTTCAGCCCCTCTGTTTCAGCCCCTCTGTTTCAGCCCCTGTGTTTCAGCCCCTCTGTTTCTCGCCATCTGTTTCAGCCCCTCTGTTTCAGCCCCTCTGTTTCTCGCCCTCTGTTTCAGCCCCTCTGTTTCAGCCCCTCTGTTTCAGCACCTCTGTTTCTCGCCCTTTGTTTCTCGCCCTCTGTTTCTCGCCCTCGGTTTCAGCCCCTCTGTTTCTCGCCCTCTGTTTCAGCCCCTCTGTTTCAGCCCCTCTGTTTCAGCCCCTCTTTTAAAGCCCTTCTGTTTAAGCCCCTCTGTTTCAGCCCCTCTGTTTCTCGCCCTCTGTTTCAGACCCTCTGTTTCAGCCCCTCAGTATCAGCCCCTCTCTTTCAGCCCCTCTGTTTCTCGTCCTCTGTTTCTCGCCCTCTGTTTCTCGCCCTCTGTTTCTCGCCCACTGTTTCAGCCCCTCTGTTTCAGCCCCACTGTATCAGCCCATCTGTTTCAGCCCCTCTGTTTCAGCCCCTCTGTTTCAGCCCCTCTGTTTCTCGCCCTCTGTTTCTCTTTCTCTGTTTCTCGCCCTCTGTTTCATCCCCTCTGTTTCTCGCCCACTGTTTCAGCCCCTCTGTTTCTCGACATCTGTTTGAGCCCCTCTGTTTCAGCCCCTCTGTTTCTCGCCCTCTGTTTCAGCCCCTCTGTTTCAGCCCCTCTGTTTCAGCCCCTCTGTTTCTCGCCCTCTGCTTCTCGCCCTCTGTTTCAGCCCGTCTGTTTCAGCCCCTCTGTTTCAGCCCCTCTGTTTCTCGCCCTCTGTTTCTCGCCCTCTGTTTCAGCCCCTCTGTTTCTCGCTCTCTGTTTCTCGCCCTCTGTTTCTCGCCCTCTGTTTCAGCCCCTCTGTTTCAGCCCCTCTGTTTCAGCCCCTCTGTTTCTCGCCCTCTGTTTCTCGCCCACTGTTTCTCGCCCTCTGTTTCAGCCCCTCTGTTTCAGCCCCTCTGTTTCAGCCCCTCTGTTTCAGCCCCTCTGTTTCTCGCCCTCTGTTTCTCGCCCTCTGTTTCTTGCCCTCTGTTTCTCGCTCTCTGTTTCTCGCCCTCTGTTTCACGCCCTCTGTTTCAGCCCCTCTGTTTCAGCCCCTCTGTTTCAGCCCCTCTGTTTCTCGCCCTCTGTTTCAGCCCCTCTGTTTCTCGCCCTCTGTTTCTCGCCCACTGTTTCTCGCCCTCTGTTTCAGCCCCTCTGTTTTACCCCCTCTGTTTCAGCCCCTCTGTATCTCGCCCTCTGTTTCTCGCCCACTGTTTCTCGCCCTCTGTTTCAGCCCCTCTGTTTCAGCCCCTCTGTTTCAGCCCCTCTGTTTCAGCCCCTCTGTTTCTCGCCCTCTGTTTCTCGCCCTCTGTTTCTTGCCCTCTGTTTCTCGCTCTCTGTTTCTCGCCCTCTGTTTCAGCCCCTCTGTTTCAGCCCCTCTGTTTCAGCCCCTCTGTTTCTCGCCCTCTGTTTCTCGCCCTCTGTTTCTCGCCCTCAGTTTCAGCCCCTCTGTTTCAGCCCCTTCGTTTCAGCCCCTCTGTTTCTGCCCCTCTGTTTCTCGCCCACTGTTTCTCGTCATCTGTTTCAGCCCCTCTGTTTCAGCCTCTCTGTTTCAGCCCCTCTGTTTCAGCCCCTCTGTTTCAGCCCCTCTGTTTCTCGCCCTCTGTTTCTCGCCCTCTGTTTCTCGCCCTCTGTTTCTCGCCCTCTGTTTCAGCCCCTCTGTTTAAGCCGCTCTGTTTCTCGCCGTCTGTTTCAGCCCCTCTGTTTCAGCCTCTCAGTTTCAGCCCCTCTGTTTCTCCCCCTCTGTTACAGCACCTCTGTTTCTCGCCCTCTCTTTCAGCCCCTCTCTTTCTCGCCCACTGTTGCAGACCCTCTGTATCTCGCCCTCTGTTTCAGCCCCTCTGTTTCAGCCCCTCTGTTTCAGCCCCTGTGTTTCAGCCCCTCTGTTTCTCGCCATCTGTTTCAGCCCCTCTGTTTCAGCCCCTCTGTTTCTCGCCCTCTGTTTCAGCCCCTCTGTTTCAGCCCCTCTGTTTCAGCACCTCTGTTTCTCGCCCTTTGTTTCTCGCGCTCTGTTTCAGCCCCTCTGTTTCAGCCCCTCTGTTTCAGCCCCTCTGTTTCAGCACCTGTGTTTCTCGATCTCTGTTTCTCGCCCTCTGTTTCTCGCCCTCTGTTTCTCGCCCTCTGTTTCTCGCCCACTGTTTCAGCCCCTCTGTTTCAGCCCCACTGTATGAGCCCATCTGTTTCAGCCCCTCTGTTTCAGCCCCTCTGTTTCAGCCCCTCTGTTTCTCGCCCTCTGTTTCTCTTTCTCTGTTTCTCGCCCTCTGTTTCATCCCCTCTGTTTCTCGCCCACTGTTTCAGCCCCTCTGTTTCTCGCCATCTGTTTCAGCCCCTCTGTTTCAGCCCCTCTGCTTCTCGCCCTCTGTTTCAGCCCCTCTGTTTCAGCCCCTCTGTTTCAGCCCCTCTGTTTCAGCCCCTCTGTTTCAGCCCCTCTGTTTCTCGCCCTCTGTTTCTCGCCCTCTGTTTCAGCCCCTCTGTTTCAGCCCCTCTGTTTCAGCCCCTCTGTTTCTCGCCCTCTGTTTCTCGCCCTCTGTTTCTCGCCCTCTGTTTCTCGATCTCTGTTTCTCGCCCTCTGTTTCTCGCCCTCTGTTTCAGCCCCTCTGTTTCAGCCCCTCTGTTTCAGCCCCTCTGTTGCAGCCCCTCTGTTTCAGCCCCTCTGTTTCTCGCCCTCTGTTTCTCGACCTCTGTTTCTGCCCCTCAGTTTCTCGCTCTCTGTTTCTCGCCCTCTGTTTCTCGCCCTCTGTTTCAGCCCCTCTGTTTCAGCCCCTCTGTTTCAGCCCCTCTTTTTCTCGCCCTCTGTTTCTCGCCCACTGTTTCTCGCCCACTGTTTCAGCCCCTCTGTTTCAGCCCCTCTGTTTCTCGCCCTCTGTTTCTCGCCCTCTGTTTCTCGCCCTCTGTTTCTCGCCCTCTGTTTCTCGCTCTTTGTTTCTCGCCCTCTGTTTCTCGCACTCTGTTTCAGCCCCTCTGTTTCAGCCCCTCTGTTTCAGCCCCTCTGTTTCATCCCCTCTGTTTCAGCCCCTCTGTTTCAGCCCCTCTGTTTCTCGCCCTCTGTTTCTCGCCCTCTGTTTCTCGCCCTCTGTTTCTCGCTCTCTGTTTCTCGCCCTCTGTTTCTCGCCCTCTGTTTCTCGCCCTCTGTTTCAGCCCCTCTGTTTCAGCCCCTCTGTTTCAGCCCCTCTGTTTCTCGCCCTCTGTTTCTCGCCCACTGTTTCTCGCCCTCTGTTTCAGCCCCTCTGTTTCAGCCCCTCTGTTTCAGCCCCTCTGTTTCAGCCACTCTGTTTCAGCCCCTCTGTTTCTCGCCCTCTGTTTCATCCCCTCTGTTTCAGCCCCTCTGTTTCAGCTCCTCTGTTTCAGCCCCTCTGTTTCAGCCCCTCTGTTTCTCGCCCTCTGTTTCTCGCCCTCGGTTTCAGCCCCTCTGTTTCTCGCCCTCTGTTTCAGCCCCTCTGTTTCTCGCCCTCTGTTTCAGCCCCTCTGTTTCAGCCCCTCTGTTTCAGCCCCTCTTTTAAAGCCCTTCTGTTTCAGCCCCTCTGTTTCAGCCCCTCTGTTTCTCGCCCTCTGTTTCAGACCCTCTGTTTCAGCCCCTCAGTATCAGCCCCTCTCTTTCAGCCCCTCTGTTTCTCGTCCTCTGTTTCTCGCCCTCTGTTTCTCGCCCTCTGTTTCTCGCCCACTGTTTCAGCCCCTCTGTTTCAGCCCCACTGTATCAGCCCATCTGTTTCAGCCCCTCTGTTTCAGCCCCTCTGTTTCAGCCCCTCTGTTTCTCGCCCTCTGTTTCTCTTTCTCTGTTTCTCGCCCTCTGTTTCATCCCCTCTCTTTCTCGCCCACTGTTTCAGCCCCTCTGTTTCTCGACATCTGTTTCAGCCCCTCTGTTTCAGCCCCTCTGTTTCTAGCCCTCTGTTTCAGCCCCTCTGTTTCAGCCCCTCTGTTTCAGCCCCTCTGTTTCAGCCCCTCTGTTTCAGCCCCTCTGTTTCTCGCCCTCTGCTTCTCGCCCTCTGTTTCAGCCCCTCTGTTTCAGCCCCTCTGTTTCAGCCCCTCTGTTTCTCGCCCTCTGTTTCTCGCACTCTGTTTCTCGCCCTCTGTTTCTCGATCTCTGTTTCTCGCCCTCTGTTTCTCGCCCTCTGTTTCAGCCCCTCTGTTTCAGCCCCTCTGTTTCAGCCCCTCTGTTTCAGCCCCTCTGTTTCAGCCCCTCTGTTTCAGCCCCTCTGTTTCTCGCCCTCTGTTTCTCGCCCTCTGTTTCAGCCCCTCTGTTTCTCGCTCTCTGTTTCTCGCCCTGTGTTTCTCGCCCTCTGTTTCAGCCCCTCTGTTTCAGCCCCTCTGTTTCAGCCCCTCTGTTTCTCGCCCTCTGTTTCTCGCCCACTGTTTCTCGCCCTCTGTTTCAGCCCCTCTGTTTCAGCCCCTCTGTTTCAGCCCCTCTGTTTCTCGCCCTCTGTTTCTCGCCCTCTGTTTCTTGCCCTCTGTTTCTCGCTCTCTGTTTCTCGCCCTCTGTTTCTCGCCCTCTGTTTCAGCCCCTCTGTTTCAGCCCCTCTGTTTCTCGACCTCTGTTTCAGCCCCTCTGTTTCTCGCCCTCTGTTTCTCGCCCACTGTTTCTCGCCCTCTGTTTCAGCCCCTCTGTTTTACCCCCTCTGTTTCAGCCCCTCTGTTTCTCGCCCTCTGTTTCTCGCCCACTGTTTCTCGCCCTCTGTTTCAGCCCCTCTGTTTCAGCCCCTCTGTTTCAGCCCCTCTGTTTCAGCCCCTCTGTTTCTCGCCCTCTGTTTCTCGCCCTCTGTTTCTTGCCCTCTGTTTCTCGCTCTCTGTTTCTCGCCCTCTGTTTCAGCCCCTCTGTTTCAGCCCCTCTGTTTCAGCCCCTCTGTTTCTCGCCCTCTGTTTCTCGCCCTCAGTTTCAGCCCCTCTGTTTCAGCCCCTTCGTTTCAGCCCCTCTGTTTCTGCCCCTCTGTTTCTCGCCCACTGTTTCTCGTCATCTGTTTCAGCCCCTCTGTTTCAGCCTCTCTGTTTCAGCCCCTCTGTTTCAGCCCCTCTGTTTCAGCCCCTCTGTTTCTCGCCCTCTGTTTCTCGCCCTCTGTTTCTCGCCCTCTGTTTCTCGCCCTCTGTTTCAGCCCCTCTGTTTAAGCCGCTCTGTTTCTCGCCGTCTGTTTCAGCCCCTCTGTTTCAGCCTCTCAGTTTCAGCCCCTCTGTTTCTCCCCCTCTGTTTCAGCACCTCTGTTTCTCGCCCTCTCTTTCAGCCCCTCTCTTTCTCGCCCACTGTTGCAGACCCTCTGTATCTCGCCCTCTGTTTCAGCCCCTCTGTTTCAGCCCCTCTGTTTCAGCCCCTGTGTTTCAGCCCCTCTGTTTCTCGCCATCTGTTTCAGCCCCTCTGTTTCAGCCCCTCTGTTTCAGCCCCTCTGTTTCTCGCCCTCTGTTTCAGCCCCTCTGTTTCAGCCCCTCTGTTTCAGCCCCTCTGTTTCAGCACCTCTGTTTCTCGCCCTTTGTTTCTCGCGCTCTGTTTCAGCCCCTCTGTTTCAGCCCCTCTGTTTCAGCCCCTCTGTTTCAGCACCTGTGTTTCTCGATCTCTGTTTCTCGCCCTCTGTTTCTCGCCCTCTGTTTCTCGCCCTCTGTTTCTCGCCCACTGTTTCAGCCCCTCTGTTTCAGCCCCACTGTATCAGCCCATCTGTTTCAGCCCCTCTGTTTCAGCCCCTCTGTTTCAGCCCCTCTGTTTCTCGCCCTCTGTTTCTCTTTCTCTGTTTCTCGCCCTCTGTTTCATCCCCTCTGTTTCTCGCCCACTGTTTCAGCCCCTCTGTTTCTCGCCATCTGTTTCAGCCCCTCTGTTTCAGCCCCTCTGCATCTCGCCCTCTGTTTCAGCCCCTCTGTTTCAGCCCCTCTGTTTCAGCCCCTCTGTTTCAGCCCCTCTGTTTCAGCCCCTCTGTTTCTCGCCCTCTGTTTCTCGCCCTCTGTTTCAGCCCCTCTGTTTCAGCCCCTCTGTTTCAGCCCCTCTGTTTCTCGCCCTCTGTTTCTCGCCCTCTGTTTCTCGCCCTCTGTTTCTCGATCTCTGTTTCTCGCCCTCTGTTTCTCGCCCTCTGTTTCAGCCCCTCTGTTTCAGCCCCTCTGTTTCAGCCCCTCTGTTGCAGCCCCTCTGTTTCAGCCCCTCTGTTTCTCGCCCTCTGTTTCTCGACCTCTGTTTCTGCCCCTCAGTTTCTCGCTCTCTGTTTCTCGCCCTCTGTTTCTCGCCCTCTGTTTCAGCCCCTCTGTTTCAGCCCCTCTGTTTCAGCCCCTCTTTTTCTCGCCCTCTGTTTCTCGCCCACTGTTTCTCGCCCTCTGTTTCAGCCCCTCTGTTTCAGCCCCTCTGTTTCTCGCCCTCTGTTTCTCGCCCTCTGTTTCTCGCCCTCTGTTTCTCGCCCTCTGTTTCTCGCTCTTTGTTTCTCGCCCTCTGTTTCTCGCACTCTGTTTCAGCCCCTCTGTTTCAGCCCCTCTGTTTCAGCCCCTCTGTTTCATCCCCTCTGTTTCAGCCCCTCTGTTTCAGCCCCTCTGTTTCTCGCCCTCTGTTTCTCGCCCTCTGTTTCTCGCCCTCTGTTTCTCGCTCTCTGTTTCTCGCCGTCTGTTTCTCGCCCTCTGTTTCTCGCCCTCTGTTTCAGCCCCTCTGTTTCAGCCCCTCTGTTTCAGCCCCTCTGTTTCTCGCCCTCTGTTTCTCGCCCACTGTTTCTCGCCCTCTGTTTCAGCCCCTCTGTTTCAGCCCCTCTGTTTCAGCCCCTCTGTTTCAGCCCCTCTGTTTCAGCCCCTCTGTTTCTCGCCCTCTGTTTCATCCCCTCTGTTTCAGCCCCTCTGTTTCAGCTCCTCTGTTTCAGCCCCTCTGTTTCAGCCCCTCTGTTTCTCGCCCTCTGTTTCTCGCCCTCGGTTTCAGCCCCTCTGTTTCTCGCCCTCTGTTTCAGCCCCTCTGTTTCTCGCCCTCTGTTTCAGCCCCTCTGTTTCAGCCCCTCTGTTTCAGCCCCTCTTTTAAAGCCCTTCTGTTTAAGCCCCTCTGTTTCAGCCCCTCTGTTTCTCGCCCTCTGTTTCAGACCCTCTGTTTCAGCCCCTCAGTATCAGCCCCTCTCTTTCAGCCCCTCTGTTTCTCGCCCTCTGTTTCTCGCCCTCTGTTTCTCGCCCTCTGTTTCTCGCCCACTGTTTCAGCCCCTCTGTTTCAGCCCCACTGTATCAGCCCATCTGTTTCAGCCCCTCTGTTTCAGCCCCTCTGTTTCAGCCCCTCTGTTTCTGCCCCTCAGTTTCTCGCTCTCTGTTTCTCGCCCTCTGTTTCTCGCCCTCTGTTTCAGCCCCTCTGTTTCAGCCCCTCTGTTTCAGCCCCTCTTTTTCTCGCCCTCTGTTTCTCGCCCACTGTTTCTCGCCCTCTGTTTCAGCCCCTCTGTTTCAGCCCCTCTGTTTCTCGCCCTCTGTTTCTCGCCCTCTGTTTCTCGCCCTCTGTTTCTCGCCCTCTGTTTCTCGCTCTTTGTTTCTCGCCCTCTGTTTCTCGCACTCTGTTTCAGCCCCTCTGTTTCAGCCCCTCTGTTTCAGCCCCTCTGTTTCATCCCCTCTGTTTCAGCCCCTATGTTTCAGCCCCTCTGTTTCTCGCCCTCTGTTTCTCGCCCTCTGTTTCTCGCCCTCTGTTTCTCGCTCTCTGTTTCTCGCCCTCTGTTTCTCGCCCTCTGTTTCTCGCCCTCTGTTTCAGCCCCTCTGTTTCAGCCCCTCTGTTTCAGCCCCTCTGTTTCTCGCCCTCTGTTTCTCGCCCACTGTTTCTCGCCCTCTGTTTCAGCCCCTCTGTTTCAGCCCCTCTGTTTCAGCCCCTCTGTTTCAGCCCCTCTGTTTCAGCCCCTCTGTTTCTCGCCCTCTGTTTCATCCCCTCTGTTTCAGCCCCTCTGTTTCAGCTCCTCTGTTTCAGCCCCTCTGTTTCAGCCCCTCTGTTTCTCGCCCTCTGTTTCTCGCCCTCGGTTTCAGCCCCTCTGTTTCTCGCCCTCTGTTTCAGCCCCTCTGTTTCTCGCCCTCTGTTTCAGCCCCTCTGTTTCAGCCCCTCTGTTTCAGCCCCTCTTTTAAAGCCCTTCTGTTTAAGCCCCTCTGTTTCAGCCCCTCTGTTTCTCGCCCTCTGTTTCAGACCCTCTGTTTCAGCCCCTCAGTATCAGCCCCTCTCTTTCAGCCCCTCTGTTTCTCGCCCTCTGTTTCTCGCCCTCTGTTTCTCGCCCTCTGTTTCTCGCCCACTGTTTCAGCCCCTCTGTTTCAGCCCCACTGTATCAGCCCATCTGTTTCAGCCCCTCTGTTTCAGCCCCTCTGTTTCAGCCCCTCTGTTTCAGCCCCTCTGTTTCTCGCCCTCTGTTTCTCTTTCTCTGTTTCTCGCCCTCTGTTTCATCCCCTCTGTTTCTCGCCCACTGTTTCAGCCCCTCTGTTTCTCGCCATCTGTTTCAGCCCCTCTGTTTCAGCCCCTCTGTTTCTCGCCCTCTGTTTCAGCCCCTCTGTTTCAGCCCCTCTGTTTCAGCCCCTCTGTTTCTCGCCCTCTGCTTCTCGCCCTCTGTTTCAGCCCCTCTGTTTCAGCCCCTCTGTTTCTGCCCCTCTGTTTCAGCCCCTCTGTTTCAGCCCCTCTGTTTCTCGCCCTCTGCTTCTCGCCCTCTGTTTCAGCCCCTCTGTTTCTCGCCCTCTGTTTCTCGCCCTCTGTTTCTCGATCTCTGTTTCTCGCCCTCTGTTTCTCGCCCTCTGTTTCTCGATCTCTGTTTCTCGCCCTCTGTTTCTCGCCCTCTGTTTCAGCCCCTCTGTTTCAGCCCCTCTGTTTCAGCCCCTCTGTTTCAGCCCCTCTGTTTCAGCCCCTCTGTTTCTCGCCCTCTGTTTCTCGCCCTCTGTTTCAGCCCCTCTGTTTCTCGCTCTCTGTTTCTCGCCCTCTGTTTCTCGCCCTCTGTTTCAGCCTCTCTGTTTCAGCCCCTCTGTTTCAGCCCCTCTGTTTCTCGCCCACTGTTTCTCGCCCACTGTTTCTCGCCCTCTGTTTCAGCCCCTCTGTTTCAGCCCCTCTGTTTCAGCCCCTCTGTTTCAGCCCCTCTGTTTCTCGCCCTCTGTTTCTCGCCCTCTGTTTCTTGCCCTCTGTTTCTCGCTCACTGTTTCTCGCCCTCTGTTTCTCGCCCTCTGTTTCAGCCCCTCTGTTTCAGACCCTCTGTTTCAGCCCCTCTGTTTCTCGCCCTCTGTTTCAGCCCCTCTGTTTCTCGCCCTCAGTTTCTCGCCCACTGTTTCTCGCCCTCTGTTTCTCGCCCACTGTTTCAGCCCCTCTGTTTCTCGCCATCTGTTTCAGCCCCTCTGTTTCAGCCCCTCTGTTTCTCGCCCTCTGTTTCAGCCCCGCTGTTTCAGCCCCTCTGTTTCAGCCCCTCTGTTTCAGCACCTCTGTATCTGCCCCTCTGTTTCTCGCCCTCTGTTTCTCGCCCTCTGTTTCAGCCCCTCTGTTTCATCCCCTCTGTTTCAGCCCCTCAGTTTCTCGCCCTCTGTTTCTCGCCCTCTGTTTCTCGCCCTCTGTTTCTCGATCTCTGTTTCTCGCCCTCTGTTTCTCGCCCTCTGTTTCAGCCCCTCTGTTTCAGCCCCTCTATTTCAGCCCCTCTGTTTCAGCCCCTCTGTTTCAGCCCCTCTGTTTCTCGCCCTCTGTTTCAGCCCCTCTGTTTCTCGCTCTCTGTTTCTCGCCCTCTGTTTCTCGCCCTCTGTTTCAGCCCCTCTGTTTCAGCCCCTCTGTTTCAGCCCCTCTGTTTCTCGCCCCATGTTTCTCGCCCACTGTTTCTCGCCCTCTGTTTCAGCCCCTCTGTTTCAGCCCCTCTGTTTCTCGCCCTCTGTTTCTCGCCCTCTGTTTCTCGCCCTCTGTTTCTCGCCCTCTGTTTCTCGCTCTCTGTTTCCCTCCCTCTGTTTCACGCCCTCTGTTTCTCGCCCTCTGTTTCAGCCCCTCTGTTTCAGCCCCTCTGTTTCTCGCCCTCTGTTTCTCGCCCACTCTTTCTCGCCCTCTGTTTCAGCCCCTCTGTTTCAGCCCCTCTGTTTCAGCCCCTCTGTTTCAGCCCCTCTGTTTCAGCCCCTCTGTTTCTCGCCCTCTGTTTCATCCCCTCTGTTTCAGCCCCTCTGTTTCAGCTTCTCTGTTTCAGCCCGTCTGTTTCAGCCCCTCTGTTTCTCGCCCTCTGTTTCTCGCCCTCGGTTTCAGCCCCTCTGTTTCTCGCCCTCTGTTTCAGCCCCTCTGTTTCTCGCCCTCTGTTTCAGCCCCTCTGTTTCAGCCCCTCTGTTTCAGCCCCTCTTTTAAAGCCCTTCTGTTTAAGCCCCTCTGTTTCAGCCCCTCTGTTTCTCGCCCACTGTTTCTCGCCCTCTGTTTCAGCCCCTCTGTTTCAGCCCCTTTGTTTCTCGCCCTCTGTTTCTCGCCCTCTGTTTCTCGCCCTCTGTTTCTCGCTCTTTGTTTCTCGCCCTCTGTTTCTCGCATTCTGTTTCAGCCCCTCTGTTTCAGCCCCTCTGTTTCATCCCCTCTGTTTCATCCCCTCTGTTTCAGCCCCTCTGTTTCAGCCCCTCTGTTTCTCGCCCTCTGTTTCTCGCCCTCTGTTGCTCGCCCTCTGTTTCTCGCTCACTGTTTCTCGCCCTCTGTTTCTCGCCCTCTGTTTCAGCCCCTCTGTTTCAGCCCCTCTGTTTCAGCCCCTCTGTTTCTCGCCCTATGTTTCTCGCCCACTGTTTCTCGCCCTCTGTTTCAGCCCCTCTGTTTCAGCCCCTCTGTTTCAGCCCCTCTGTTTCAGCCCCTCTGTTTCTCCCCCTCTGTTTCATCCCCTCTGTTTCAGCCCCTCTGTTTCAGCTCCTCTGTTTCAGCCCCTCTGTTTCAGCCCCTCTGTTTCTCGCACTCTGTTTCTCGCCCTCGGTTTCAGCCCCTCTGTTTCTCGCCCTCTGTTTCAGCCCCTCTGTTTCTCGCCCTCTGTTTCAGCCCCTCTGTTTCAGCCCCTCTGTTTCAGCCCGTCTTTTAAAGCCCTTCTGTTTAAACCCCTCTGTTTCAGCCCCTCTGTTTCTCGCCCTCTGTTTCAGACCCTCTGTTTCAGCCCCTCAGTATCAGCCCCTCTCTTTCAGCCCCTCTGTTTCTCGCCCTCTGTTTCTCGCCCTCTGTTTCTCGCCCTCTGTTTCTCGCCCACTGTTTCAGCCCCTCTGTTTCAGCCCCACTGTATCAGCCCATCTGTTTCAGCCCCTCTGTTTCAGCCCCTCTGTTTCAGCCCCTCTGTTTCAGCCCCTCTGTTTCTCGCCCTCTGTTTCTCTTTCTCTGTTTATCGCCCTCTGTTTCATCCCCTCTGTTTCTCGCCCACTGTTTCAGCCCCTCTGTTTCTCGACATCTGTTTCAGCCCCTCTGTTTCAGCCCCTCTGTTTCTCGCCCTCTGTTTCAGCCCCTCTGTTTCAGCCCCTCTGTTTCAGCCCCTCTGTTTCAGCCCCTCTGTTTCAGCCCCTCTGTTTCTCGCCCTCTGCTTCTCGCCCTCTGTTTCAGCCCCTCTGTTTCAGCCCCTCTGTTTCAGCCCCTCTGTTTCTCGCCCTCTGTTTCTCGCACTCTGTTTCTCGCCCTCTGTTTCTCGATCTCTGTTTCTCGCCCTCTGTTTGTCGCCCTCTGTTTCAGCCCCTCTGTTTCAGCCCCTCTGTTTCTCGCCCTCTGTTTCTCGCCCTCGGTTTCAGCCCCTCTGTTTCTCGCCCTCTGTTTCTCGCCCACTGTTTCTCGCCCTCTGTTTCAGCCCCTCTGTTTCAGCCCCTCTGTTTCTCGCCCTCTGTTTCAGCCCCTCTGTTTCACCCCCTCTGTTTCAGCCCCTCTGTTTCTCGCCCACTGTTTCAGCCCCTCTGTTTCTCGCCATCTGTTTCAGCCCCTCTGTTTCAGCCCCTCTGTTTCTCGCCCTCTGTTTCAGCCCCTCTGTTTCAGCCCCTCTGTTTCAGCCCCTCTGTTTCTCGCCCTCTGTTTCTCGCCCTCTGTTTCAGCCCCTCTGTTTCAGCCCCTCTGTTTCAGCCCCTCTGTTTCTCGCCCTCTGTTTCTCGCCCTCTGTTTCTCGCCCTCTGTTTCTCGATCTCTGTTTCTCGCCCTCTGTTTCTCGCCCTCTGTTTCAGCCCCTCTGTTTCAGCCCCTCTGTTTCAGCCCCTCTGTTTCAGCCCCTCTGTTTCTCGCCCTCTGTTTCTCGCCCTCTGTTTCAGCCCCTCTGTTTCTCGCTATCTGATTCTTGCCCTCTGTTTCTCGCCCTCTGTTTCAGCCCACTCTGTTTCAGCCCCTCTCTTTCAGCCCCTCTGTTTCTCGCCCTCTGTTTCTCGCCCACTGTTTCTCGCCCTCTGTTTCAGCCCCTCTGTTTCAGCCCCTCTGTTTCTCGCCCTCTGTTTCTCGCCCTCTGTTTCTCGCCCTCTGTTTCTCGCTCTTTGTTTCTCGCCCTCTGTTTCTCGCATTCTGTTTCAGCCCCTCTGTTTCAGCCCCTCTGTTTCAGCCCCTCTGTTTCATCCCCTCTGTTTCAGCCCCTCTGTTTCAGCCCCTCTGTTTCTCGCCCTCTGTTTCTCGCCCTCTGTTTCTCGCCCTCTGTTTCTCGCTCTCTGTTTCTCGCCCTCTGTTTCTCGCCCTCTGTTTCAGCCCCTCTGTTTCAGCCCCTCTGTTTCAGCCCCTCTGTTTCTCGCCCTCTGTTTCTCGCCCACTGTTTCTCGCCCTCTGTTTCAGCCCCTCTGTTTCAGCCCCTCTGTTTCAGCCCCTCTGTTTCAGCCCCTCTGTTTCTCCCCCTCTGTTTCATCCCCTCTGTTTCAGCCCCTCTGTTTCAGCTCCTCTGTTTCAGCCCCTCTGTTTCAGCCCCTCTGTTTCTCGCCCTCTGTTTCTCGCCCTCGGTTTCAGCCCCTCTGTTTCTCGCCCTCTGTTTCAGCCCCTCTGTTTCTCGCCCTCTGTTTCAGCCCCTCTGTTTCAGCCCCTCTGTTTCAGCCCCTCTTTTAAAGCCCTTCTGTTTAAGCCCCTCTGTTTCAGCCCCTCTGTTTCTCGCCCTCTGTTTCAGACCCTCTGTTTCAGCCCCTCAGTATCAGCCCCTCTCTTTCAGCCCCTCTGTTTCTCGCCCTCTGTTTCTCGCCCTCTGTTTCTCGCCCTCTGTTTTTCGCCCACTGTTTCAGCCCCTCTGTTTCAGCCACACTGTATCAGCCCATCTGTTTCAGCCCCTCTGTTTCAGCCCCTCTGTTTCAGCCCCTCTGTTTCAGCCCCTCTGTTTCCCGCCCCCTGTTTCTCTTTCTCTGTTTCTCGCCCTCTGTTTCATCCCCTCTGTTTCTCGCCCACTGTTTCAGCCCCTCTGTTTCTCGACATCTGTTTCAGCCCCTCTGTTTCAGCCCCTCTGTTTCTCGCCCTCTGTTTCAGCCCCTCTGTTTCAGCCCCTCTGTTTCAGCCCCTCTGTTTCAGCCCCTCTGTTTCAGCCCCTCTGTTTCTCGCCCTCTGTTTCAGCCCCTCTGTTTCTCGCCCTCTGCTTCTCGCCCTCTGTTTCAGCCCCTCTGTTTCAGCCCCTCTGTTTCAGCCCCTCTGTTTCTCGCCCTCTGTTTCTCGCACTCTGTTTCTCGCCCTCTGTTTCTCGATCTCTGTTTCTCGCCCTCTGTTTCTCGCCCTCTGTTTCAGCCCCTCTGTTTCAGCCCCTCTGTTTCTCGCCCTCTGTTTCTCGCCCTCGGTTTCAGCCCCTCTGTTTCAGCCCCTCTGTTTCAGCCCCTCTTTTAAAGCCCTTCTGTTTAAGCCCCTCTGTTTCAGCCCCTCTGTTTCTCGCCCTCTGTTTCAGACCCTCTGTTTCAGCCCCTCAGTATCAGCCCCTCTCTTTCAGCCCCTCTGTTTCTCGTCCTCTGTTTCTCGCCCCCTGTTTCTCGCCCTCTGTTTCTCGCCCACTGTTTCAGCCCCTCTGTTTCAGCCCCACTGTATCAGCCCATCTGTTTCAGCCCCTCTGTTTCAGCCCCTCTGTTTCAGCCCCTCTGTTTCAGCCCCTCTGTTTCTCGCCCTCTGTTTCTCTTTCTCTGTTTCTCGCCCTCTGTTTCATCCCCTCTGTTTCTCGCCCACTGTTTCAGCCCCTCTGTTTCTCGACATCTGTTTCAGCCACTCTGTTTCAGCCCCTCTGTTTCTCGCCCTCTGTTTCAGCCCCTCTGTTTCAGCCCCTCTGTTTCAGCCCCTCTGTTTCAGCCCCTCTGTTTCAGCCCCTCTGTTTCTCGCCCTCTGCTTCTCGCCCTCTGTTTCAGCCCCTCTGTTTCAGCCCCTCTGTTTCAGCCCCTCTGTTTCTCGCCCTCTGTTTCTCGCACTCTGTTTCTCGCCCTCTGTTTCTCGATCTCTGTTTCTCGCCCTCTGTTTCTCGCCCTCTGTTTCAGCCCCTCTGTTTCAGCCCCTCTGTTTCAGCGCCTCTGTTTCAACCCCTCTGTTTCAGCCCCTCTGTTTCAGCCCCTCTGTTTCTCGCCCTCTGTTTCTCGCCCTCTGTTTCAGCCCCTCTGTTTCTCGCTCTCTGTTTCTCGCCCTCTGTTTCTCGCCCTCTGTTTCAGCCCCTCTGTTTCAGCCCCTCTGTTTCAGCCCCTCTGTTTCTCGCCCTCTGTTTCTCGCCCACTGTTTCTCGCCCTCTGTTTCAGCCCTTCTGTTTCAGCCCCTCTGTTTCAGCCCCTCTGTTTCAGCCCCTCTGTTTCTCGCCCTCTGTTTCTCGCCCTCTGTTTCTTGCCCTCTGTTTCTCGCTCTCTGTTTCTCGCCCTCTGTTTCTCGCCCTCTGTTTCAGCCCCTCTGTTTCAGCCCCTCTGTTTCAGCCCCTCTGTTTCTCGACCTCTGTTTCAGCCCCTCTGTTTCTCGCCCTCTGTTTCTCGCACACTGTTTCTCGCCCTCTGTTTCAGCCCCTCTGTTTCAGCCCCTCTGTTTCAGCCCCTCTGTTTCTCGCCCTCTGTTTCTCGCCCACTGTTTCTCGCCCTCTGTTTCAGCCCCTCTGTTTCAGCCCCTCTGTTTCAGCCCCTCTGTTTCAGCCCCTCTGTTTCTCGCCCTCTGTTTCTCGCCCTCTGTTTCTTGCCCTCTGTTTCTCGCTCTCTGTTTCTCGCCCTCTGTTTCAGCCCCTCTGTTTCAGCCCCTCTGTTTCAGCCCCTCTGTTTCTCGCCCTCTGTTTCTCGCCCTCTGTTTCTCGCCCTCAGTTTCAGCCCCTCTGTTTCAGCCCCTTCGTTTCAGCCCCTCTGTTTCTGCCCCTCTGTTTCTCGCCCACTGTTTCTCGTCCTCTGTTTCAGCCCCTCTGTTTCAGCCTCTCTGTTTCAGCCCCTCTGTTTCAGCCCCTCTGTTTCAGCCCCTCTGTTTCTCGCCCTCTGTTTCTCGCCCTCTGTTTCTCGCCCTCTGTTTCTCGCCCTCTGTTTCAGCCCCTCTGTTTAAGCCGCTCTGTTTCTCGCCCTCTGTTTCAGCCCCTCTGTTTCAGCCTCTCAGTTTCAGCCCCTCTGTTTCTCCCCCTCTGTTTCAGCACCTCTGTTTCTCGCCCTCTCTTTCAGCCCCTCTCTTTCTCACCCACTGTTGCAGACCCTCTGTATCTCGCCCTCTGTTTCAGTCCCTCTGTTTCAGCCCCTCTGTTTCAGCCCCTCTGTTTCAGCCCCTCTGTTTCTCGCCATCTGTTTCAGCCCCTCTGTTTCAGCCCCTCTGTTTCTCGCCCTCTGTTTCAGCCCCTCTGTTTCAGCCCCTCTGTTTCAGCCCCTCTGTTTCAGCACCTCTGTTTCTCGCCCTTTGTTTCTCGCGCTCTGTTTCAGCCCCTCTGTTTCAGCCCCTCTGTTTCAGCCCCTCTGTTTCAGCACCTCTGTTTCTCGATCTCTGTTTCTCGCCCTCTGTTTCTCGCCCTCTGTTTCTCGCCCTCTGTTTCTCGCCCACTGTTTCAGCCCCTCTGTTTCAGCCCCACTGTATCAGCCCATCTGTTTCAGCCCCTCTGTTTCAGCCCCTCTGTTTCAGCCCCTCAGTTTCTCGCCCTCTGTTTCTCTTTCTCAGTTTCTCGCCCTCTGTTTCATCCCCTCTGTTTCTCGCCCACTGTTTCAGCCCCTCTGTTTCTGGCCATCTGTTTCAGCCCCTCTGTTTCAGCCCCTCTGTTTCTCGCCATCTGTTTCAGCCCCTCTGTTTCAGCCCCTCTGTTTCAGCCCCTCTGTTTCAGCCCCACTGTTTCAGCCCCTCTGTTTCTCGCCCTCTGTTTCTCGCCCTCTGTTTCAGCCCCTCTGTTTCAGCCCCTCTGTTTCAGCCCCTCTGTTTCTCGCCCTCTGTTTCTCGCCCTCTGTTTCTCGCACTCTGTTTCTCGATCTCTGTTTCTCGCCCTCTGTTTCTCGCCCTCTGTTTCAGCCCCTCTGTTTCAGCCCCTCTGTTTCAGCCCCTCTGTTGCAGCCCCTCTGTTTCAGCCCCTCTGTTTCTCGCCCTCTGTTTCTCGCCCTCTGTTTCAGCCCCTCAGTTTCTCGCTCTCTGTTTCTCGCCCTCTGTTTCTCGCCCTCTGTTTCAGCCCCTCTGTTTCAGCCCCTCTGTTTCAGCCCCTCTTTTTCTCGCCCTCTGTTTCTCGCCCACTGTTTCTCGCCCTCTGTTTCAGCCCCTCTGTTTCAGCCCCTCTGTTTCTCGCCCTCTGTTTCTCGCCCTCTGTTTCTCGCCCTCTGTTTCTCGCCCTCTGTTTCTCGCTCTTTGTTTCTCGCCCTCTGTTTCTCGCACTCTGTTTCAGCCCCTCTGTTTCAGCCCCTCTGTTTCAGCCCCTCTGTTTCATCCCCTCTGTTTCAGCCCCTCTGTTTCAGCCCCTCTGTTTCTCGCCCTCTGTTTCTCGCCCTCTGTTTCTCGCCCTCTGTTTCTCGCTCTCTGTTTCTCGCCCTCTGTTTCAGCCCCTCTGTTTCTCGCCCTCTGTTTCAGCCCCTCTGTTTCTCGCCCTCTGTTTCAGCCCCTCTGTTTCTCGCCCTCTGTTTCTCGCCCACTGTTTCTCGCCCTCTGTTTCAGCCCCTCTGTTTCAGCCCCTCTGTTTCAGCCCCTCTGTTTCAGCCCCTCTGTTTCAGCCCCTCTGTTTCTCGCCCTCTGTTTCATCCCCTCTGTTTCAGCCCCTCTGTTTCAGCTCCTCTGTTTCAGCCCCTCTGTTTCAGCCCCTCTGTTTCTCGGCCTCTGTTTCTCGCCCTCGGTTTCAGCCCCTCTGTTTATCGCCCTCTGTTTCAGCCCCTCTGTTTCTCGCCCTCTGTTTCAGCCCCTCTGTTTCAGCCCCTCTGTTTCAGCCCCTCTTTTAAAGCCCTTCTGTTTAAGCCCCTCTGTTTCAGCCCCTCTGTTTCTCGCCCTCTGTTTCAGACCCTCTGTTTCAGACCCTCAGTATCAGCCCCTCTCTTTCAGCCCCTCTGTTTCTCGCCCTCTGTTTCTCGCCCTCTGTTTCTCGCCCACTGTTTCAGCCCCTCTGTTACAGCCCCACTGTATCAGCACATCTGTTTCAGCCCCTCTGTTTCAGCCCCTCTGTTTCAGCCCCTCTGTTTCAGCCCCTCTGTTTCTCGCCCTCTGTTTCTCTTTCTCTGTTTCTCGCCCTCTGTTTCATCCCCTCTGTTTCTCGCCCACTGTTTCAGCCCCTCTGTTTCTCGCCATCTGTTTCAGCCCCTCTGTTTCAGCCCCTCTGTTTCTCGCCCTCTGTTTCAGCCCCTCTGTTTCAGCCCCTCTGTTTCAGCCCCTCTGTTTCTCGCCCTCTGCTTCTCGCCCTCTGTTTCAGCCCCTCTGTTTCAGCCCCTCTGTTTCTGCCCCTCTGTTTCAGCCCCTCTGTTTCAGCCCCTCTGTTTCTCGCCCTCTGCTTCTCGCCCTCTGTTTCAGCCCCTCTGTTTCTCGCCCTCTGTTTCTCGCCCTCTGTTTCTCGATCTCTGTTTCTCGCCCTCTGTTTCTCGCCCTCTGTTTCTCGCCCTCTGTTTCTCGATCTCTGTTTCTCGCCCTCTGTTTCTCGCCCTCTGTTTCAGCCCCTCTGTTTCAGCCCCTCTGTTTCAGCCCCTCTGTTTCAGCCCCTCTGTTTCAGCCCCTCTGTTTCTCGCCCTCTGTTTCTCGCCCTCTGTTTCAGCCCCTCTGTTTCTCGCTCTCTGTTTCTCGCCCTCTGTTTCTCGCCCTCTGTTTCAGCCCCTCTGTTTCAGCCCCTCTGTTTCAGCCCCTCTGTTTCTCGCCCACTGTTTCTCGCCCACTGTTTCTCGCCCTCTGTTTCAGCCCCTCTGTTTCAGCCCCTCTGTTTCAGCCCCTCTGTTTCAGCCCCTCTGTTTCTCGCCCTCTGTTTCTCGCCCTCTGTTTCTTGCCCTCTGTTTCTCGCTCACTGTTTCTCGCCCTCTGTTTCTCGCCCTCTGTTTCAGCCCCTCTGTTTCAGACCCTCTGTTTCAGCCCCTCTGTTTCTCGCCCTCTGTTTCAGCCCCTCTGTTTCTCGCCCTCTGTTTCTCGCCCACTGTTTCTCGCCCTCTGTTTCAGCCCCTCTGTTTCAGCCCCTCTGTTTCAGCCCCTCTGTTTCTCGCCCTCTGTTTATCGCCCACTGTTTCTCGCCCTCTGTTTCAGCTCCTCTGTTTCAGCCCCTCTGTTTCAGCCCCTCTGTTTCAGCCCCTCTGTTTCTCGCCCTCTGTTTCTCGCCCTCTGTTTCTTGCCCTCTGTTTCTCGCTCTCTGTTTCTCGCCCTCTGTTTCAGCCCCTCTGTTTCAGCCCCTCTGTTTCTCGCCCTCTGTTTCTCGCCCTCTGTTTCTCGCCCTCTGTTTCTCGCCCTCAGTTTCAGCCCCTCTGTTTCAGCCCCTTTGTTTCAGCCCCTCTGTTTCAGCCCCTCTGTTTCTCGCCCACTGTTTCTCGTCCTCTGTTTCAGCCCCTCTGTTTCAGCCCCTCTGTTTCAGCCCCTCTGTTACTCGCCCTCTGTTTCTCGCCCTCTGTTTCTCGCCCTCTGTTTCTCGCCCTCTGTTTCAGCCCCTCTGTTTAAGCCGCTCTGTTTCTCGCCCTCTGTTTCTCGCCCTCTGTTTCAGCCCCTCTGTTTCAGCCTCTCAGTTTCAGCCCCTCTGTTTCTCCCCCTCTGTTTCAGCACCTCTGTTTCTCGCTCTCTCTTTCAGCCCCTCTCTTTCTCGCCCACTGTTGCAGACCCTCTGTATCTCGCCCTCTGTTTCAGCCCCTCTGTTTCAGCCCCTCTGTTTCAGCCCCTCTGTTTCAGCCCCTCTATTTCTCGCCATCTGTTTCAGCCCCTCTGTTTCAGCCCCTCTGTTTCTCGCCCTCTGTTTCAGCCCCTCTGTTTCAGCCCCTCTGTTTCAGCCCCTCTGTTTCAGCACCTCTGTTTCTCGCCCTTTGTTTCTCGCAATCTGTTTCAGCCCCTCTGTTTCTCGCCCTCTGTTTCAGCCCCTCTGTTTCTCGCCCTCTGTTTCAGCCCCTCTGTTTCAGTCCCTCTGTTTCAGACCCTCTGTTTGTGCCCCTCTGTTTCAGCCCCTCTGTTTCACGCCCTCTGTTTCAGCCCCTCTGTTTCAGCCCCTCTGTTTCTCGCCCTCTGTTTCAGCCCCTCTGTTTCAGCCCCTCTGTATCAGCCCCTCTGTTTCAGCCCCTCTGTTTCTCGCCCTCTGTTTGTCGCCCTCTGTTTCAGCCCCTCTGTTTCATCCCCTCTGTTTCAGCACCTCTGTTTCATCCCCACTGTTTCTCGCCCTCTGCTTCTCGCTCTCTGTTTCTCGCCCTCTGATTCTCTCCCTCTGTTTCAGTCCCTCTGTTTCAGCCCCTCTGTTTCAGCCCCTCTGTTTCAGCCCCTCTGTTTTTCGCCCTCTGTTTCTTTCCCTCTGTTTCTCGCCCTCTGTTTCAGCCCCTCTGTTTCAGTCCCTCTGTTTCAGCCCCTCTGTTTCAGCCCCTCTGTTTCTCGCCCTCTGTTTCAGCCCCTCTGTTTCTCGCCCTCAGTTTCAGCCCCTCTGTTTCATCCCCTCTGTTTCAGCCACTCTGTTTCAGCCCCTCTGTTTCTCGCCCTCTGTTTCTCGCCCTCTGTTTCTCGCCCTCTGTTTCTCGATCTCTGTTTCTCGCCCTCTGTTTCTCGCCCTCTGTTTCAGCCCCTCTGTTTCAGCCCCTCTGTTTCAGCCCCTCTGTTTCAGCCCCTCTGTTTCAGCCCCTCTGTTTCTCGCCCTCTGTTTCTCGCCCTCTGTTTCTTGCCCTCTGTTTCTCGCTCTCTGTTTCTCGCCCTCTGTTTCAGCCCCTCTGTTTCAGCCCCTATGTTTCAGCCCCTCTGTTTCTCGCCCTCTGTTTCTCGCCCTCTGTTTCTCGCCCTCAGTTTCAGCCCCTCTGTTTCAGCCCCTTTGTTTCAGCCCCTCTGTTTCTGCCCCTCTGTTTCTCGCCCACTGTTTCTCGTCCTCTGTTTCAGCCCCTCTGTTTCAGCCCCTCTGTTTCAGCCCCTCTGTTTCAGCCCCTCTGTTTCTCGCCCTCTGTTTCTCGCCCTCTGTTTCTCGCCCTCTGTTTCTCGCTCTCTGTATCAGCCCCTCTGTTTAAGCCGCTCTGTTTCTCTCCCTCTGTTTCTCGCCCTCTGTTTCAGCCCCTCTGTTTCAGCCTCTCAGTTTCAGCCCCTCTGTTTCTCCCCCTCTGTTTCAGCATCTCTGTTTCTCGCCCTCTCTTTCAGCCCCTCTCTTTCTCGCCCACTGTTGCAGACCCTCTGTATCTCGCCCTCTGTTTCAGCCCCTCTGTTTCAGCCCCTCTGTTTCAGCCCCTCTGTTTCTCTCCATCTGTTTCAGCCCCTCTGTTTCAGCCCCTCTGTTTCTCGCCCTCTGTTTCAGCCCCTCTGTTTCAGCCCCTCTGTTTCAGCCCCTCTGTTCAGCACCTCTGTTTCAGCACCTCTGTTTCTCGATCTCTGTTTCTCGCCCTCTGTTTCTCGCCCTCTGTTTCAGCCCCTCTGTTTCAGCCCCTCTGTTTCAGCCCCTCTGTTTCAGCCCCTCTGTTTCAGCACCTCTGTTTCTCGATCTCTGTTTCTCGCCCTCTGTTTCTCGCCCTCTGTTTCTCGCCCTCTGTTTCTCGCCCACTGTTTCAGCCCCTCTGTTTCAGCCCCACTGTATCAGCCCATCTCTTTCAGCCCCTCTGTTTCAGCCCCTCTGTTTCAGCCCCTCTGTTTCAGCCCCTCTGTTTCTCGCCCTCTGTTTCTCTTTCTCTGTTTATCGCCCTCTGTTTCATCCCCTCTGTTTCTCGCCCACTGTTTCAGCCCCTCTGTTTCTCGCCATCTGTTTCAGCCCCTCTGTATCAGCCCCTCTGTTTCTCGCCCTCTGTTTCAGCCCCTCTGTTTCAGCCCCTCTGTTTCAGCCCCTCTGTTTCAGCCCCTCTGTATCTGCCCCTCTGTTTCTCGCCCTCTGTTTCTCGCCCTCTGTTTCAGCCCCTCTGTTTTATCCCCTCTGTTTCAGCCCCTCAGTTTCTCGCCCTCTGTTTCTCGCCCTCTGTTTCTCGCCCTCTGTTTCTCGATCTCTGTTTCTCGCCCTCTGTTTCTCGCCCTCTGTTTCAGCCCCTCTGTTTCAGCCCCTCTGTTTCAGCCCCTCTGTTTCAGCCCCTCTGTTTCAGCCCCTCTGTTTCTCGCCCTCTGTTTCTCGCCCTCTGTTTCAGCCCCTCTGTTTCTCGCTCTCTGTTTCTCGCCCTCTGTTTCTCGCCCTCTGTTTCAGCCCCTCTGTTTCAGCCCCTCTGTTTCAGCCCCTTGTTTCTCGCCCTCTGTTTCTCGCCCACTGTTTCTCGCCCTCTGTTTCAGCCCCTCTGTTTCAGCCCCTCTGTTTCTCGCCCTCTGTTTCTCGCCCTCTGTTTCTCGCCCTCTGTTTCTCGCCCTCTGTTTCTCGCTCTCTGTTTCCCTCCCTCTGTTTCACGCCCTCTGTTTCAGCCCCTCTGTTTCAGCCCCTCTGTTTCAGCCCCTCTGTTTCTCGCCCTCTGTTTCTCGCCCACTGTTTCTCGCCCTCTGTTTCAGCCCCTCTGTTTCAGCCCCTCTGTTTCAGCCCCTCTGTTTCAGCCCCTCTGTTTCAGCCCCTCTGTTTCTCGCCCTCTGTTTCATCCCCTCTGTTTCAGCCCCTCTGTTTCAGCTCCTCTGTTTCAGCCCGTCTGTATCAGCCCCTCTGTTTCTCGCCCTCTGTTTCTCGCCCTCGGTTTCAGCCCCTCTGTTTCTCGCCCTCTGTTTCAGCCCCTCTGTTTCTCGCCCTCTGTTTCATCCCCTCTGTTTCAGCCCCTCTGTTTCAGCCCCTCTTTTAAAGCCCTTCTGTTTAAGCCCCTCTGTTTCAGCCCCTCTGTTTCTCGCCCTCTGTTTCAGACCCTCTGTTCCAGCCCCTCAGTATCAGCCCCTCTCTTTCAGCCCCTCTGTATCTCGCCCTCTGTTTCTCGCCCTCTGTTTCTCGCCCACTTTTTCAGCCCCTCTGTTTCAGCCCCACTGTATCAGCCCATCTGTTTCAGCCCCTCTGTTTCAGCCCCTCTGTTTCAGCCCCTCTGTTTCAGCCCCTCTGTTTCTCGCCCTCTGTTTCTCTTTCTCTGTTAATCGCCCTCTGTTTCATCCCCTCTGTTTCTCACCCACTGTTTCAGCCCCTCTGTTTCTCGCCATCTGTTTCAGCCCCTCTGTTTCAGCCCCTCTGTTTCTCGCCCTCTGTTTCAGCCCCTCTGTTTCTGCCCCTCTGTTTCAGCCCCTCTGATTCAGCCCCTCAGTTTCAGCCACTCTGTTTCTCGCCCTCTGCTTCTCGCCCTCAGTTTCAGCCCCTCTGTTTCAGCCCCTCTGTTTCAGCCCCTCTGTTTCTCGCCCTCTGTTTCTCGCCCTCTGTTTCTCGCCCTCTGTTTCTCGATCTCTGTTTCTCGCCCTCTGTTTCTCGCCCTCTGTTTCAGCCCCTCTGTTTCAGCCCCTCTGTTTCAGCCCCTCTGTTTCAGCCCCTCTGTTTCAGCCCCTCTGTTTCTCGCCGTCTGTTTCTCGCCCTCTGTTTCAGCCCCTCTGTTTCTCGCTCTCTGTTCCTCGCCCTCTGTTTCTCGCCCTCTGTTTCAGCCCCTCTGTTTCTCGCCCTCTGTTTCAGCCCCTCTGTTTCAGCCCCTCTGTTTCAGCCCCTCTTTTAAAGCCCTTCTGTTTAAGCCCCTCTGTTTCAGCCCCTCTGTTTCTCGCCCTCTGTTTCAGACCCTCTGTTTCAGCCCCTCAGTATCAGCCCCTCTCTTTCAGCCCCTCTGTTTCTCGCCCTCTGTTTCTCGCCCTCTGTTTCTCGCCCTCTGTTTCTCGCCCACTGTTTCAGCCACTCTGTTTCAGCCCCACTGTATCAGCCCATCTGTTTCAGCCCCTCTGTTTCAGCCCCTCTGTTTCAGCCCCTCTGTTTCAGCCCCTCTGTTTCTCGCCCTCTGTTTCTCTTTCTCTGTTTCTCACCCTCTGTTTCATCCCCTCTGTTTCTCGCCCACTGTTTCAGCCCCTCTGTTTCTCGCCATCTGTTTCAGCCCCTCTGTTTCAGCCCCTCTGTTTCTCGCCATCTGTTTCAGCCCCTCTGTTTCAGCCCCTCTGTTTCAGCCCCTCTGTTTCTCGCCCTCTGCTTCTCGCGTACTTTTTCAGCCCCTCTGTTTCAGCCCCACTGTATCAGCCCATCTGTTTCAGCCCCTCTGTTTCAGCCCCTCTGTTTCAGCCCCTCTGTTTCAGCCCCTCTGTTTCTCGCCCTCTGTTTCTCTTTCTCTGTTAATCGCCCTCTGTTTCATCCCCTCTGTTTCTCACCCACTGTTTCAGCCCCTCTGTTTCTCGCCATCTGTTTCAGCCCCTCTGTTTCAGCCCCTCTGTTTCTCGCCCTCTGTTTCAGCCCCTCTGTTTCAGCCCCTCTGTTTCAGCCCCTCTGATTCAGCCCCTCAGTTTCAGCCACTCTGTTTCTCGCCCTCTGCTTCTCGCCCTCAGTTTCAGCCCCTCTGTTTCAGCCCCTCTGTTTCAGCCCCTCTGTTTCTCGCCCTCTGTTTCTCGCACTCTGTTTCTCGCCCTCTGTTTCTCGATCTCTGTTTCTCGCCCTCTGTTTCTCGCCCTCTGTTTCAGCCCCTCTGTTTCAGCCCCTCTGTTTCAGCCCCTCTGTTTCAGCCCCTCTGTTTCAGCCCCTCTGTTTCTCGCCGTCTGTTTCTCGCCCTCTGTTTCAGCCCCTCTGTTTCTCGCTCTCTGTTTCTCGCCCTCTGTTTCTCGCCCTCTGTTTCAGCCCCTCTGTTTCTCGCCCTCTGTTTCAGCCCCTCTGTTTCAGCCCCTCTGTTTCAGCCCCTCTTTTAAAGCCCTTCTGTTTAAGCCCCTCTGTTTCAGCCCCTCTGTTTCTCGCCCTCTGTTTCAGACCCTCTGTTTCAGCCCCTCAGTATCAGCCCCACTCTTTCAGCCCCTCTGTTTCTCGCCCTCTGTTTCTCGCCCTCTGTTTCTCGCCCTCTGTTTCTCGCCCACTGTTTCAGCCCCTCTGTTTCAGCCCCACTGTATCAGCCCATCTGTTTCAGCCCCTCTGTTTCAGCCCCTCTGTTTCAGCCCCTCTGTTTCAGCCCCTCTGTTTCTCGCCCTCTGTTTCTCTTTCTCTGTTTCTCACCCTCTGTTTCATCCCCTCTGTTTCTCGCCCACTGTTTCAGCCCCTCTGTTTCTCGCCATCTGTTTCAGCCCCTCTGTTTCAGCCCCTCTGTTTCTCGCCATCTGTTTCAGCCCCTCTGTTTCAGCCCCTCTGTTTCAGCCCCTCTGTTTCTCGCCCTCTGCTTCTCGCCCTCTGTTTCAGCCCCTCTGTTTCAGCCCCTCTGTTTCTGCCCCTCTGTTTCAGCCCCTCTGTTTCAGCCCCTCTGTTTCTCGCCCTCTGCTTCTCGCCCTCTGTTTCAGCCCCTCTGTTTCTCGCCCTCTGTTTCTCGCCCTCTGTTTCTCGATCTCTGTTTCTCGCCCTCTGTTTCTCGCCCTCTGTTTCTCGCCCTCTGTTTCTCGATCTCTGTTTCTCGCCCTCTGTTTCTCGCCCTCTGTTTCAGCCCCTCTGTTTCAGCCCCTCTGTTTCAGCCCCTCTGTTTCAGCCCCTCTGTTTCAGCCCCTCTGTTTCTCGCCCTCTGTTTCTCGCCCTCTGTTTCAGCCCCTCTGTTTCTCGCTCTCTGTTTCTCGCCCTCTGTTTCTCGCCCTCTGTTTCAGCCCCTCTGTTTCAGCCCCTCTGTTTCAGCCCCTCTGTTTCTCGCCCACTGTTTCTCGCCCACTGTTTCTCGCCCTCTGTTTCAGCCCCTCTGTTTCAGCCCCTCTGTTTCAGCCCCTCTGTTTCAGCCCCTCTGTTTCTCGCCCTCTGTTTCTCGCTCTCTGTTTCTTGCCCTCTGTTTCTCGCTCACTGTTTCTCGCCCTCTGTTTCTCGCCCTCTGTTTCAGCCCCTCTGTTTCAGACCCTCTGTTTCAGCCCCTCTGTTTCTCGCCCTCTGTTTCAGCCCCTCTGTTTCTCGCCCTCTGTTTCTCGCCCACTGTTTCTCGCCCTCTGTTTCAGCCCCTCTGTTTCAGCCCCTCTGTTTCAGCCCCTCTGTTTCTCGCCCTCTGTTTCTCGCCCACTGTTTCTCGCCCTCTGTTTCAGCCCCTCTGTTTCAGCCCCTCTGTTTCAGCCCCTCTGTTTCAGCCCCTCTGTTTCTCGCCCTCTGTTTCACGCCCTCTGTTTCTTGCCGTCTGTTTCTCGCTCTCTGTTTCTCGCCCTCTGTTTCAGCCCCTCTGTTTCAGCCCCTCAGTTTCTCGCCCTCTGTTTCTCGCCCTCTGTTTCTCGCCCTCAGTTTCAGCCCCTCTGTTTCAGCCCCTTTGTTTCAGCCCCTCTGTTTCTGCCCCTCTGTTTCTCGCCCACTGTTTCTCGTCCTCTGTTTCAGCCCCTCTGTTTCAGCCCCTCTGTTTCAGCCCCTCTGTTTCAGCCCCTCTGTTACTCGCCCTCTGTTTCTCGCCCTCTGTTTCTCGCCCTCTGTTTCTCGCCCTCTGTTTCAGCCCCTCTGTTTCAGCCCCTCTGGTTCTCGCCCTCTGTTTCAGCCCCTCTGTTTCAGCCTCTCAGTTTCAGCCCCTCTGTTTCTCCCCCTCTGTTTCAGCACCTCTGTTTCTCGCTCTCTCTTTCAGCCCCTCTCTTTCTCGCCCACTGTTGCAGACCCTCTGTATCTCGCCCTCTGTTTCAGCCCCTCTGTTTCAGCCCCTCTTTTTCAGCCCCTCTGGTTCTCGCCATCTGTTTCAGCCCCTCTGTTTCAGCCCCTCTGTTTCTCGCCCTCTGTTTCAGCCCCTCTGTTTCAGCCCCTCTGTTTCAGCCCCTCTGTTCAGCACCTCTGTTTCAGCACCTCTGTTTCTCGATCTCTGTTTCTCGCCCTCTGTTTCTCGCCCTCTGTTTCAGCCCCTCTGTTTCAGCCCCTCTGTTTCAGCCCCTCTGTTTCAGCCCCTCTGTTTCAGCACCTCTGTTTCTCGATCTCTGTTTCTCGCCCTCTGTTTCTCGCCCTCTGTTTCTCGCCCTCTGTTTCTCGCCCACTGTTTCAGCCCCTCTGTTTCAGCCCCACTGTATCAGCCCATCTGTTTCAGCCCCTCTGTTTCAGCCCCTCTGTTTCAGCCCCTCTGTTTCAGCCCCACTGTTTCTCGCCCTCTGTTTCTCTTTCTCTGTTTCTCGCCCTCTGTTTCATCCCCTCTGTTTCTCGCCCACTGTTTCAGCCCCTCTGTTTCTCGCCATCTGTTTCAGCCCCTCTGTTTCAGCCCCTCTGTTTCTCGCCCTCTGTTTCAGCCCCTCTGTTTCAGCCCCTCTGTTTCAGCCCCTCTGTTTCAGCCCCTCTGTATCTGCCCCTCTGTTTCTCGCCCTCTGTTTCTCGCCCTCTGTTTCAGCCCCTCTGTTTCATCCCCTCTGTTTCAGCCCCTCAGTTTCTCGCCCTCTGTTTCTCGCCCTCTGTTTCTCGCCCTCTGTTTCTCGATCTCTGTTTCTCGCCCTCTGTTTCTCGCCCTCTGTTTCAGCCCCTCTGTTTCAGCCCCTCTGTTTCAGCCCCTCTGTTTCAGCCCCTCTGTTTCAGCCCCTCTGTTTCTCGCCCTCTGTTTCTCGCCCTCTGTTTCAGCCCCTCTGTTTCTCGCTCTCTGTTTCTCGCCCTCTGTTTCTCGCCCTCTGTTTCAACCCCTCTGTTTCAGCCCCTCTGTTTCAGCCCCTCTGTTTCTCGCCCTCTGTTTCTCGCCCACTGTTTCTCGCCCTCTGTTTCAGCCCCTCTGTTTCAACCCCTCTGTTTCTCGCCCTCTGTTTCTCGCCCTCTGTTTCTCGCCCTCTGTTTCTCGACCTCTGTTTCTCGCTCTCTGTTTCCCTCCCTCTGTTTCACGCCCTCTGTTTCAGCCCCTCTGTTTCAGCCCCTCTGTTTCAGCCCCTCTGTTTCTCGCCCTCTGTTTCTCGCCCACTGTTTCTCGCCCTCTGTTTCAGCCCCTCTGTTTCAGCCCCTCTGTTTCAGCCCCTCTGTTTCAGCCCCTCTGTTTCAGCCCCTCTGTTTCTCGCCCTCTGTTTCATCCCCTCTGTTTCAGCCCCTCTGTTTCAGCTCCTCTGTTTCAGCCCGTCTGTTTCAGCCCCTCAGTTTCTCGCCTCTCTGTTTCTCGCCCTCGGTTTCAGCCCCTCTGTTTCTCGCCCTCTGTTTCAGCCCCTCTGTTTCTCGCCCTCTGTTTCAGCCCCTCTGTTTCAGCCCCTCTGTTTCAGCCCCTCTTTTAAAGCCCTTCTGTTTAAGCCCCTCTGTTTCAGCCCCTCTGTTTCTCGCCCTCTGTTTCAGACCCTCTGTTCCAGCCCCTCAGTAGCAGCCCCTCTCTTTCAGCCCCTCTGTTTCTCGACCACTTTTTCAGCCCCTCTGTTTCAGCCCCACTGTATCAGCCCATCTGTTTCAGCCCCTCTGTTTCAGCCCCTCTGTTTCAGCCCCTCTGTTTCAGCCCCTCTGTTTCTCGCCCTCTGTTTCTCTTTCTCTGTTAATCGCCCTCTGTTTCATCCCCTCTGTTTCTCACCCACTGTTTCAGCCCCTCTGTTTCAGCCCCTCTGTTTCAGCCCCTCTGTTTCAGCCCCTCTGTTTCTCGCACTCTGTTTCTCGCCCTCTGTTTCTTGCCCTCTGTTTCTCGCTCACTGTTTCTCGCCCTCTGTTTCTCGCCCTCTGTTTCAGCCCCTCTGTTTCAGACCCTCTGTTTCAGCCCCTCTGTTTCTCGCCCTCTGTTTCAGCCCCTCTGTTTCTCGCCCTCTGTTTCTCGCCCACTGTTTCTCGCCCTCTGTTTCAGCCCCTCTGTTTCAGCCCCTCTGTTTCAGCCCCTCTGTTTCTCGCCCTCTGTTTCTCGCCCACTGTTTCTCGCCCTCTGTTTCAGCCCCTCTGTTTCAGCCCCTCTGTTTCAGCCCCTCTGTTTCAGCCCCTCTGTTTCTCGCCCTCTGTTTCTCGCCCTCTGTTTCTTGCCCTCTGTTTCTCGCTCTCTGTTTCTCGCCCTCAGTTTCAGCCCCTCTGTTTCAGCCCCTTTGTTTCAGCCCCTCTGTTTCTGCCCCTCTGTTTCTCGCCCACTGTTTCTCGTCCTCTGTTTCAGCCCCTCTGTTTCAGCCCCTCTGTTACTCGCCCTCTGTTTCTCGCCCTCTGTTTCTCGCCCTCAGTTTCTCGCCCTCTGTTTCAGCCCCTCTGTTTAAGCCGCTCTGTTTCTCGCCCTCTGTTTCTCGCCCTCTGTTTCAGCCCCTCTGTTTCAGCCTCTCAGTTTCAGCCCCTCTGTTTCTCCCCCTCTGTTTCAGCACCTCTGTTTCTCGCTCTCTCTTTCAGCCCCTCTCTTTCTCGCCCACTGTTGCAGACCCTCTGTATCTCGCCCTCTGTTTCAGCCCCTCTGTTTCAGCCCCTCTGTTTCAGCCCCTCTGGTTCTCGCCATCTGTTTCAGCCCCTCTGTTTCAGCCCCTCTGTTTCTCGCCCTCTGTTTCAGCTCCTCTGTTTCAGCCCCTCTGTTTCAGCCCCTCTGTTCAGCACCTCTGTTTCAGCACCTCTGTTTCTCGATCTCTGTTTCTCGCCCTCTGTTTCTCGCCCTCTGTTTCAGCCCCTCTGTTTCAGCCCCTCTGTTTCAGCCCCTCTGATTCAGCCCCTCTGTTTCAGCACCTCTGTTTCTCGATCTCTGTTTCTCGCCCTCTGTTTCTCGCCCTCTGTTTCTCGCCCTCTGTTTCTCGCCCACTGTTTCAGCCCCTCTGTTTCAGCCCCACTGTATCAGCCCATCTGTTTCAGCCCCTCTGTTTCAGCCCCTCTGTTTCAGCCCCTCTGTTTCAGCCCCTCTGTTTCTCGCCCTCTGTTTCTCTTTCTCTGTTTCTCGCCCTCTGTTTCATCCCCTCTGTTTCTCGCCCACTGTTTCAGCCCCTCTGTTTCTCGCCATCTGTTTCAGCCCCTCTGTTTCAGCCCCTCTGTTTCTCGCCCTCTGTTTCAGCCCCTCTGTTTCAGCCCCTCTGTTTCAGCCCCTCTGTTTCAGCCCCTCTGTATCTGCCCCTCTGTTTCTCGCCCTCTGTTTCTCGCCCTCTGTTTCAGCCCCTCTGTTTCATCCCCTCTGTTTCAGCCCCTCAGTTTCTCGCCCTCTGTTTCTCGCCCTCTGTTTCTCGCCCTCTGTTTCTCGCCCTCTGTTTCTCGCCCTCTGTTTCTCGCCCACTGTTTCAGCCCCTCTGTTTCAGCCCCACTGTATCAGCCCATCTGTTTCAGCCCCTCTGTTTCAGCCCCTCTGTTTCAGCCCCTCTTTTTCAGCCCCTCTGGTTCTCGCCATCTGTTTCAGCCCCTCTGTTTCAGCCCCTCTGTTTCTCGCCCTCTGTTTCAGCCCCTCTGTTTCAGCCCCTCTGTTTCAGCCCCTCTGTTCAGCACCTCTGTTTCAGCACCTCTGTTTCTCGATCTCTGTTTCTCGCCCTCTGTTTCTCGCCCTCTGTTTCAGCCCCTCTGTTTCAGCCCCTCTGTTTCAGCCCCTCTGTTTCAGCACCTCTGTTTCTCGATCTCTGTTTCTCGCCCTCTGTTTCTCGCCCTCTGTTTCTCGCCCTCTGTTTCTCGCCCACTGTTTCAGCCCCTCTGTTTCAGCCCCACTGTATCAGCCCATCTGTTTCAGCCCCTCTGTTTCAGCCCCTCTGTTTCAGCCCCTCTGTTTCAGCCCCTCTGTTTCTCGCCCTCTGTTTCTCTTTCTCTGTTTCTCGCCCTCTGTTTCATCCCCTCTGTTTCTCGCCCACTGTTTCAGCCCCTCTGTTTCTCGCCATCTGTTTCAGCCCCTCTGTTTCAGCCCCTCTGTTTCTCGCCCTCTGTTTCAGCCCCTCTGTTTCAGCCCCTCTGTTTCAGCCCCTCTGTTTCAGCCCCTCTGTATCTGCCCCTCTGTTTCTCGCCCTCTGTTTCTCGCCCTCTGTTTCAGCCCCTCTGTTTCATCCCCTCTGTTTCAGCCCCTCAGTTTCTCGCCCTCTGTTTCTCGCCCTCTGTTTCTCGATCTCTGTTTCTCGCCCTCTGTTTCTCGCCCTCTGTTTCAGCCCCTCTGTTTCAGCCCCTCTGTTTCAGCCCCTCTGTTTCAGCCCCTCTGTTTCAGCCCCTCTGTTTCTCGCCCTCTGTTTCTCGCCCTCTGTTTCAGCCCCTCTGTTTCTCGCTCTCTGTTTCTCGCCCTCTGTTTCTCGCCCTCTGTTTCAGCCCCTCTGTTTCAGCCCCTCTGTTTCAGCCCCTCTGTTTCTCGCCCTCTGTTTCTCGCCCACTGTTTCTCGCCCTCTGTTTCAGCCCCTCTGTTTCAGCCCCTCTGTTTCTCGCCCTCTGTTTCAGCCCCTCTGTTTCAGCCCCTCTGTTTCAGCCCCTCTGTTTCAGCCCCTCTGTATCTGCCCCTCTGTTTCTCGCCCTCTGTTTCTCGCCCTCTGTTTCAGCCCCTCTGTTTCATCCCCTCTGTTTCAGCCCCTCAGTTTCTCGCCCTCTGTTTCTCGCCCTCTGTTTCTCGCCCTCTGTTTCTCGATCTCTGTTTCTCGCCCTCTGTTTCTCGCCCTCTGTTTCAGCCCCTCTGTTTCAGCCCCTCTGTTTCAGCCCCTCTGTTTCAGCCCCTCTGTTTCTCGCCCTCTGTTTCTCGCCCTCTGTTTCAGCCCCTCTGTTTCTCGCTCTCTGTTTCTCGCCCTCTGTTTCTCGCCCTCTGTTTCAGCCCCTCTGTTTCAGCCCCTCTGTTTCAGCCCCTCTGTTTCTCGCCCTCTGTTTCTCGCCCACTGTTTCTCGCCCTCTGTTTCAGCCCCTCTGTTTCAGCCCCTCTGTTTCTCGCCCTCTGTTTCTCGCCCTCTGTTTCTCGCCCTCTGTTTCTCGCTCTCTGTTTCCCTCCCTCTGTTTCACGCCCTCTGTTTCAGCCCCTCTGTTTCAGCCCCTCTGTTTCAGCCCCTCTGTTTCTCGCCCTCTGTTTCTCGCCCACTGTTTCTCGCCCTCTGTTTCAGCCCCTCTGTTTCAGCCCCTCTGTTTCAGCCCCTCTGTTTCAGCCCCTCTGTTTCAGCCCCTCTGTTTCTCGCCCTCTGTTTCATCCCCTCTGTTTCAGCCCCTCTGTTTCAGCTCCTCTGTTTCAGCCCGTCTGTTTCAGCCCCTCAGTTTCTCGCCCTCTGTTTCTCGCCCTCGGTTTCAGCCCCTCTGTTTCTCGCCCTCTGTTTCAGCCCCTCTGTTTCTCGCCCTCTGTTTCAGCCCCTCTGTTTCAGCCCCTCTGTTTCAGCCCCTCTTTTAAAGCCCTTCTGTTTAAGCCCCTCTGTTTCAGCCCCTCTGTTTCTCGCCCTCTGTTTCAGACCCTCTGTTCCAGCCCCTCAGTATCAGCCCCTCTCTTTCAGCCCCTCTGTTTCTCGCCCTCTGTTTCTCGCCCTCTGTTTCTCGCCCTCTGTTTCTCGCCCACTTTTTCAGCCCCTCTGTTTCAGCCCCACTGTATCAGCCCATCTGTTTCAGCCCCTCTGTTTCAGCCCCTCTGTTTCAGCCCCTCTGTTTCAGCCCCTCTGTTTCTCGCCCTCTGTTTCTCTTTCTCTGTTAATCGCCCTCTGTTTCATCCCCTCTGTTTCTCACCCACTGTTTCAGCCCCTCTGTTTCAGCCCCTCTGTTTCAGCCCCTCTGTTTCAGCCCCTCTGTTTCTCGCCCTCTGTTTCTCGCCCTCTGTTTCTTGCCCTCTGTTTCTCGCTCACTGTTTCTCGCCCTCTGTTTCTCGCCCTCTGTTTCAGCCCCTCTGTTTCAGACCCTCTGTTTCAGCCCCTCTGTTTCTCGCCCTCTGTTTCAGCCCCTCTGTTTCTCGCCCTCTGTTTCTCGCCCACTGTTTCTCGCCCTCTGTTTCAGCCCCTCTGTTTCAGCCCCTCTGTTTCAGCCCCTCTGTTTCTCGCCCTCTGTTTCTCGCCCACTGTTTCTCGCCCTCTGTTTCAGCCCCTCTGTTTCAGCTCCTCTGTTTCAGCCCCTCTGTTTCAGCCCCTCTGTTTCTCGCCCTCTGTTTCTCGCCCTCTGTTTCTTGCCCTCTGTTTCTCGCTCTCTGTTTCTCGCCCTCTGTTTCAGCCCCTCTGTTTCAGCCCCTCTGTTTCTCGCCCTCTGTTTCTCGCCCTCTGTTTCTCGCCCTCAGTTTCAGCCCCTCTGTTTCAGCCCCTTTGTTTCAGCCCCTCTGTTTCTGCCCCTCTGTTTCTCGCCCACTGTTTCTCGTCCTCTGTTTCAGCCCCTCTGTTTCAGCCCCTCTGTTTCAGCCCCTCTGTTACTCGCCCTCTGTTTCTCGCCCTCTGTTTCTCGCCCTCTGTTTCTCGCCCTCTGTTTCAGCCCCTCTGTTTAAGCCGCTCTGTTTCTCGCCCTCTGTTTCTCGCCCTCTGTTTCAGCCCCTCTGTTTCAGCCTCTCAGTTTCAGCCCCTCTGTTTCTCCCCCTCTGTTTCAGCACCTCTGTTTCTCGCTCTCTCTTTCAGCCCCTCTCTTTCTCGCCCACTGTTGCAGACCCTCTGTATCTCGCCCTCTGTTTCAGCCCCTCTGTTTCAGCCCCTCTGTTTCAGCCCCTCTGGTTCTCGCCATCTGTTTCAGCCCCTCTGTTTCAGCCCCTCTGTTTCTCGCCCTCTGTTTCAGCCCCTCTGTTTCAGCCCCTCTGTTTCAGCCCCTCTGTTCAGCACCTCTGTTTCAGCACCTCTGTTTCTCGATCTCTGTTTCTCGCCCTCTGTTTCTCGCCCTCTGTTTCAGCCCCTCTGTTTCAGCCCCTCTGTTTCAGCCCCTCTGTTTCAGCCCCTCTGTTTCAGCACCTCTGTTTCTCGATCTCTGTTTCTCGCCCTCTGTTTCTCGCCCTCTGTTTCTCGCCCTCTGTTTCTCGCCCACTGTTTCAGCCCCTCTGTTTCAGCCCCACTGTATCAGCCCATCTGTTTCAGCCCCTCTGTTTCAGCCCCTCTGTTTCAGCCCCTCTGTTTCTCGCCCTCTGTTTCTCTTTCTCTGTTTCTCGCCCTCTGTTTCATCCCCTCTGTTTCTCGCCCACTGTTTCAGCCCCTCTGTTTCTCGCCATCTGTTTCAGCCCCTCTGTTTCAGCCCCTCTGTTTCTCGCCCTCTGTTTCAGCCCCTCTGTTTCAGCCCCTCTGTTTCAGCCCCTCTGTTTCAGCCCCTCTGTATCTGCCCCTCTGTTTCTCGCCCTCTGTTTCTCGCCCTCTGTTTCAGCCCCTCTGTTTCATCCCCTCTGTTTCAGCCCCTCAGTTTCTCGCCCTCTGTTTCTCGCCCTCTGTTTCTCGCCCTCTGTTTCTCGATCTCTGTTTCTCGCCCTCTGTTTCTCGCCCTCTGTTTCAGCCCCTCTGTTTCAGCCCCTCTGTTTCAGCCCCTCTGTTTCTCGCCCTCTGTTTCTCTTTCTCTGTTTCTCGCCCTCTGTTTCATCCCCTCTGTTTCTCGCCCACTGTTTCAGCCCCTCTGTTTCTCGCCATCTGTTTCAGCCCCTCTGTTTCAGCCCCTCTGTTTCTCGCCCTCTGTTTCAGCCCCTCTGTTTCAGCCCCTCTGTTTCAGCCCCTCTGTTTCAGCCCCTCTGTATCTGCCCCTCTGTTTCTCGCCCTCTGTTTCTCGCCCTCTGTTTCAGCCCCTCTGTTTCATCCCCTCTGTTTCAGCCCCTCAGTTTCTCGCCCTCTGTTTCTCGCCCTCTGTTTCTCGCCCTCTGTTTCTCGCCCTCTGTTTCTCGCCCTCTGTTTCTCGCCCACTGTTTCAGCCCCTCTGTTTCAGCCCCACTGTATCAGCCCATCTGTTTCAGCCCCTCTGTTTCAGCCCCTCTGTTTCAGCCCCTCTTTTTCAGCCCCTCTGGTTCTCGCCATCTGTTTCAGCCCCTCTGTTTCAGCCCCTCTGTTTCTCGCCCTCTGTTTCAGCCCCTCTGTTTCAGCCCCTCTGTTTCAGCCCCTCTGTTCAGCACCTCTGTTTCAGCACCTCTGTTTCTCGATCTCTGTTTCTCGCCCTCTGTTTCTCGCCCTCTGTTTCAGCCCCTCTGTTTCAGCCCCTCTGTTTCAGCCCCTCTGTTTCAGCACCTCTGTTTCTCGATCTCTGTTTCTCGCCCTCTGTTTCTCGCCCTCTGTTTCTCGCCCTCTGTTTCTCGCCCACTGTTTCAGCCCCTCTGTTTCAGCCCCACTGTATCAGCCCATCTGTTTCAGCCCCTCTGTTTCAGCCCCTCTGTTTCAGCCCCTCTGTTTCAGCCCCTCTGTTTCTCGCCCTCTGTTTCTCTTTCTCTGTTTCTCGCACTCTGTTTCATCCCCTCTGTTTCTCGCCCACTGTTTCAGCCCCTCTGTTTCTCGCCATCTGTTTCAGCCCCTCTGTTTCAGCCCCTCTGTTTCTCGCCCTCTGTTTCAGCCCCTCTGTTTCAGCCCCTCTGTTTCAGCCCCTCTGTTTCAGCCCCTCTGTATCTGCCCCTCTGTTTCTCGCCCTCTGTTTCTCGCCCTCTGTTTCAGCCCCTCTGTTTCATCCCCTCTGTTTCAGCCCCTCAGTTTCTCGCCCTCTGTTTCTCGCCCTCTGTTTCTCGCCCTCTGTTTCTCGATCTCTGTTTCTCGCCCTCTGTTTCTCGCCCTCTGTTTCAGCCCCTCTGTTTCAGCCCGTCTGTTTCAGCCCCTCTGTTTCAGCCCCTCTGTTTCAGCCCCTCTGTTTCTCGCCCTCTGTTTCTCGCCCTCTGTTTCAGCCCCTCTGTTTCTCGCTCTCTGTTTCTCGCCCTCTGTTTCTCGCCCTCTGTTTCAGCCCCTCTGTTTCAGCCCCTCTGTTTCAGCCCCGCTGTTTCTCGCCCTCTGTTTCTCGCCCACTGTTTCTCGCCCTCTGTTTCAGCCCCTCTGTTTCAGCCCCTCTGTTTCTCGCCCTCTGTTTCAGCCCCTCTGTTTCAGCCCCTCTGTTTCAGCCCCTCTGTTTCAGCCCCTCTGTATCTGCCCCTCTGTTTCTCGCCCTCTGTTTCTCGCCCTCTGTTTCAGCCCCTCTGTTTCATCCCCTCTGTTTCAGCCCCTCAGTTTCTCGCCCTCTGTTTCTCGCCCTCTGTTTCTCGCCCTCTGTTTCTCGATCTCTGTTTCTCGCCCTCTGTTTCTCGCCCTCTGTTTCAGCCCCTCTGTTTCAGCCCCTCTGTTTCAGCCCCTCTGTTTCAGCCCCTCTGTTTCAGCCCCTCTATTTCTCGCCCTCTGTTTCTCGCCCTCTGTTTCAGCCCCTCTGTTTCTCGCTCTCTGTTTCTCGCCCTCTGTTTCTCGCCCTCTGTTTCAGCCCCTCTGTTTCAGCCCCTCTGTTTCAGCCCCTCTGTTTCTCGCCCTCTGTTTCTCGCCCACTGTTTCTCGCCCTCTGTTTCAGCCCCTCTGTTTCAGCCCCTCTGTTTCTCGCCCTCTGTTTCTCGCCCTCTGTTTCTCGCCCTCTGTTTCTCGCCCTCTGTTTCTCGCTCTCTGTTTCCCTCCCTCTGTTTCACGCCCTCTGTTTCAGCCCCTCTGTTTCAGCCCCTCTGTTTCAGCCCCTCTGTTTCTCGCCCTCTGTTTCTCGCCCACTGTTTCTCGCCCTCTGTTTCAGCCCCTCTGTTTCAGCCCCTCTGTTTCAGCCCCTCTGTTTCAGCCCCTCTGTTTCAGCCCCTCTGTTTCTCGCCCTCTGTTTCATCCCCTCTGTTTCAGCCCCTCTGTTTCAGCTCCTCTGTTTCAGCCCGTCTGTTTCAGCCCCTCAGTTTCTCGCCCTCTGTTTCTCGCCCTCGGTTTCAGCCCCTCTGTTTCTCGCCCTCTGTTTCAGCCCCTCTGTTTCTCGCCCTCTGTTTCAGCCCCTCTGTTTCAGCCCCTCTGTTTCAGCCCCTCTTTTAAAGCCCTTCTGTTTAAGCCCCTCTGTTTCAGCCCCTCTGTTTCTCGCCCTCTGTTTCAGACCCTCTGTTCCAGCCCCTCAGTATCAGCCCCTCTCTTTCAGCCCCTCTGTTTCTCGCCCTCTGTTTCTCGCCCTCTGTTTCTCGCCCTCTGTTTCTCGCCCACTTTTTCAGCCCCTCTGTTTCAGCCCCACTGTATCAGCCCATCTGTTTCAGCCCCTCTGTTTCAGCCCCTCTGTTTCAGCCCCTCTGTTTCAGCCCCTCTGTTTCTCGCCCTCTGTTTCTCTTTCTCTGTTAATCGCCCTCTGTTTCATCCCCTCTGTTTCTCACCCACTGTTTCAGCCCCTCTGTTTCAGCCCCTCTGTTTCAGCCCCTCTGTTTCAGCCCCTCTGTTTCTCGCCATCTGTTTCAGCCCCTCTGTTTCTTGCCCTCTGTTTCTCGCTCACTGTTTCTCGCCCTCTGTTTCTCGCCCTCTGTTTCAGCCCCTCTGTTTCAGACCCTCTGTTTCAGCCCCTCTGTTTCTCGCCCTCTGTTTCAGCCCCTCTGTTTCTCGCCCTCTGTTTCTCGCCCACTGTTTCTCGCCCTCTGTTTCAGCCCCTCTGTTTCAGCCCCTCTGCTTCAGCCCCTCTGTTTCTCGCCCTCTGTTTCTCGCCCACTGTTTCTCGCCCTCTGTTTCAGCCCCTCTGTTTCAGCTCCTCTGTTTCAGCCCCTCTGTTTCAGCCCCTCTGTTTCTCGCCCTCTGTTTCTCGCCCTCTGTTTCTTGCCCTCTGTTTCTCGCTCTCTGTTTCTCGCCCTCTGTTTCAGCCCCTCTGTTTCAGCCCCTCTGTTTCTCGCTCTCTGTTTCTCGCCCTCTGTTTCTCGCCCTCAGTTTCAGCCCCTCTGTTTCAGCCCCTTTGTTTCAGCCCCTCTGTTTCTGCCCCTCTGTTTCTCGCCCACTGTTTCTCGTCCTCTGTTTCAGCCCCTCTGTTTCAGCCCCTCTGTTTCAGCCCCTCTGTTTCAGCCCCTCTGTTACTCGCCCTCTGTTTCTCGCCCTCTGTTTCTCGCCCTCTGTTTCTCGCCCTCTGTTTCAGCCCCTCTGTTTAAGCCGCTCTGTTTCTCGCCCTCTGTTTCTCGCCCTCTGTTTCTCGCCCTCTGTTTCAGCCCCTCTGTTTCAGCCTCTCAGTTTCAGCCCCTCTGTTTCTCCCGCTCTGTTTCAGCACCTCTGTTTCTCGCTCTCTCTTTCAGCCCCTCTCTTTCTCGCCCACTGTTGCAGACCCTCTGTATCTCGCCCTCTGTTTCAGCCCCTCTGTTTCAGCCCCTCTGTTTCAGCCCCTCTGGTTCTCGCCATCTGTTTCAGCCCCTCTGTTTCAGCCCCTCTGTTTCTCGCCCTCTGTTTCAGCCCCTCTGTTTCAGGCCCTCTGTTTCAGCCCCTCTGTTCAGCACCTCTGTTTCAGCACCTCTGTTTCTCGATCTCTGTTTCTCGCCCTCTGTTTCTCGCCCTCTGTTTCAGCCCCTCTGTTTCAGCCCCTCTGTTTCAGCCCCTCTGTTTCAGCACCTCTGTTTCTCGATCTCTGTTTCTCGCCCTCTGTTTCTCGCCCTCTGTTTCTCGCCCTCTGTTTCTCGCCCACTGTTTCAGCCCCTCTGTTTCAGCCCCACTGTATCAGCCCATCTGTTTCAGCCCCTCTGTTTCAGCCCCTCTGTTTCAGCCCCTCTGTTTCAGCCCCTCTGTTTCTCGCCCTCTGTTTCTCTTTCTCTGTTTCTCGCCCTCTGTTTCATCCCCTCTGTTTCTCGCCCACTGTTTCAGCCCCTCTGTTTCTCGCCATCTGTTTCAGCCCCTCTGTTTCAGCCCCTCTGTTTCTCGCCCTCTGTTTCAGCCCCTCTGTTTCAGCCCCTCTGTTTCAGCCCCTCTGTTTCAGCCCCTCTGTATCTGCCCCTCTGTTTCTCGCCCTCTGTTTCTCGCCCTCTGTTTCAGCCCCTCTGTTTCATCCCCTCTGTTTCAGCCCCTCAGTTTCTCGCCCTCTGTTTCTCGCCCTCTGTTTCTCGCCCTCTGTTTCTCGATCTCTGTTTCTCGCCCTCTGTTTCTCGCCCTCTGTTTCAGCCCCTCTGTTTCAGCCCCTCTGTTTCAGCCCCTCTGTTTCAGCCCCTCTGTTTCAGCCCCTCTGTTTCTCGCCCTCTGTTTCTCGCCCTCTGTTTCAGCCCCTCTGTTTCTCGCTCTCTGTTTCTCGCCCTCTGTTTCTCGCCCTCTGTTTCAGCCCCTCTGTTTCAGCCCCTCTGTTTCAGCCCCTCTGTTTCTCGCCCTCTGTTTCTCGCCCACTGTTTCTCGCCCTCTGTTTCAGCCCCTCTGTTTCAGCCCCTCTGTTTTTCGCCCTCTGTTTCTCGCCCTCTGTTTCTCGCCCTCTGTTTCTCGCCCTCTGTTTCTCACTCTCTGTTTCCCTCCCTCTGTTTCACGCCCTCTGTTTCAGGTCCCTCTGTTTCAGCCCCTCTGTTTCAGCCACTCTGTTTCTCGCCCTCTGTTTCTCGCCCACTGTTTCTCGCCCTCTGTTTCAGCCCCTCTGTTTCAGCCCCTCTGTTTCAGCCCCTCTGTTTCAGCCCCTCTGTTTCAGCCCCTCTGTTTCTCGCCCTCTGTTTCATCCCCTCTGTTTCAGCCCCTCTGTTTCAGCTCCTCTGTTTCAGCCCGTCTGTTTCAGCCCCTCAGTTTCTCGCCGTCTGTTTCTCGCCCTCGGTTTCAGCCCCTCTGTTTCTCGCCCTCTGTTTCAGCCCCTCTGTTTCTCGCCCTCTGTTTCAGCCCCTCTGTTTCAGCCCCTCTGTTTCAGCCCCTCTTTTAAAGCCCTTCTGTTTAAGCCCCTCTGTTTCAGCCCCTCTGTTTCTCGCCCTCTGTTTCAGACCCTCTGTTCCAGCCCCTCAGTATCAGCCCCTCTCTTTCAGCCCCTCTGTTTCTCGCCCTCTGTTTCTCGCCCTCTGTTTCTCGCCCTCTGTTTCTCGCCCACTTTTTCAGCCCCTCTGTTTCAGCCCCACTGTATCAGCCCATCTGTTTCAGCCCCTCTGTTTCAGCCCCTCTGTTTCAGCCCCTCTGTTTCAGCCCCTCTGTTTCTCGCCCTCTGTTTCTCTTTCTCTGTTAATCGCCCTCTGTTTCATCCCCTCTGTTTCTCACCCACTGTTTCAGCCCCTCTGTTTCTCGCCATCTGTTTCAGCCCCTCTGTTTCAGCCCCTCTGTTTCTCGCCCTCTGTTTCAGCCCCTCTGTTTCAGCCCCTCTGTTTCAGCCCCTCTGTTTCAGCCCCTCAGTTTCAGCCCCTCTGTTTCTCGCCCTCTGCTTCTCGCCCTCTGTTTCAGCCCCTCTGTTTCAGCCCCTCTGTTTCAGCCCCTCTGTTTCTCGCCCTCTGTTTCTCGCCCTCTGTTTCTCGCCCTCTGTTTCTCGATCTCTGTTTCTCGCCCTCTGTTTCTCGCCCTCTGTTTCAGCCCCTCTGTTTCAGCCCCTCTGTTTCAGCCCCTCTGTTTCAGCCCCTCTGTTTCTCGCCGTCTGTTTCTCGCCCTCTGTTTCAGCCCCTCTGTTTCTCGCTCTCTGTTTCTCGCCCTCTGTTTCTCGCCCTCTGTTTCAGCCCCTCTGTTTCAGCCCCTCTGTTTCAGCCCCTCTGTTTCTCGCCCTCTGTTTCTCGCCCACTGTTTCTCGCCCTCTGTTTCAGCCCCTCTGTTTCAGCCCCTCTGTTTCAGCCCCTCTGTTTCATCCCCTCTGTTTCTCGCCCTCTGTTTCTCGCCCTCTGTTTCTTGCCCTCTGTTTCTCGCTCTCTGTTTCTCGCCCTCTGTTTGTCGCCCTCTGTTTCAGCCCCTCTGTTTCAGCCCTCTGTTTCAGCCCCTCTGTTTCTCGCCCTCTGTTTCTCGCCCACTGTTTCACGCCCTCTGTTTCAGCCCCTCTGTTTCAGCCCCTCTGTTTCAGCCCCTCTGTTTCTCGCCCTCTGTTTCCCGCCCACTGTTTCTCGCCCTCTGTTTCACCCCCTCTGTTTCAGCCCCTCTGTTTCAGCCCCTCTGTTTCAGCCCCTCTGTTTCTCGCCCTCTGTTTCTCGCACTCTGTTTCTTGCCCTCTGTTTCTCGCTCTCTGTTTCTCGCCCTCTGTTTCAGCCCCTCTGTTTCAGCCCCTCTGTTTCAGCCCCTCTGTTTCTCGCCCTCTGTTTCTCGCCCTCTGTTTCTCGCCCTCAGTTTCAGCCCCTCTGTTTCAGCCCCTTTGTTTCAGACCCTCTGTCTCTGCCCCTCTGTTTCTCGCCCACTGTTTCTCGTCCTCTGTTTCAGCCCCTCTGTTTCAGCCCCTCTGTTTCAGCCCCTCTGTTTCAGCCCCTCTGTTTCAGCCCCTCTGTTTCTCGCCCTCTGTTTCTCGCCCTCTGTTTCTCGCCCTCTGTTTCTCGCCCTCTGTTTCTCGCCCTCTGTTTCTCGCCCACTGTTTCAGCCCCTCTGTTTCAGCCCCACTGTATCAGCCCATCTGTTTCAGCCCCTCTGTTTCTCGCCCTCTGTTTCTCGCCCACTGTTTCTCGTCCTCTGTTTCAGCCCTTCTGTTTCATCCCCTCTGTTTCAGCCCCTCTGTTTCAGCTCCTCTTTTTCAGCCCCTCTGTTTCAGCCCCTTTGTTTCTCGCCCTCTGTTTCTCGCCCTCGGTTTCAGCCCCTCTGTTTCTCGCCCTCTGTTTCAGCCCCTCTGTTTCTCGCCCTCTGTTTCTCGCCCTCTGTTTCAGCCCCTCTGTTTCAGCCCCTCTTTTAAAGCCCTTCTGTTTAAGCCCCTCTGTTTCAGCCCCTCTGTTTCTCGCCCTCTGTTTCAGACCCTCTGTTTCAGCCCCTCAGTATCAGCCCCTCTCTTTCAGCCCCTCTGTTTCTCGCCCTCTGTTTCTCGCCCTCTGTTTCTCGCCCTCTGTTTCTAGCCCACTGTTTCAGCCCCTCTGTTTCAGCCCCACTGTATCAGCCCATCTGTTTCAGCCCCTCTGTTTCTCGCCCTCTGTTTCTCGCCCACTGTTTCTCGTCCTCTGTTTCAGCCCCTCTGTTTCAGCCCCTCTGTTTCAGCCCCTCTGTTTCAGTCCCTCTGTTTCTCGCTCTCTGTTTCTCGCCCACTGTTTCTCGCCCTCTGTTTCACCCCCTCTGTTTCAGCCCCTCTGTTTCAGCCCCTCTGTTTCAGCCCCTCTGTTTCTCGCCCTCTGTTTCTCGCACTCTGTTTCTTGCCCTCTGTTTCTCGCTCTCTGTTTCTCGCCCTCTGTTTCAGCCCCTCTGTTTCAGCCCCTCTGTTTCAGCCCCTCTGTTTCTCGCCCTCTGTTTCTCGCCCTCTGTTTCTCGCCCTCAGTTTCAGCCCCTCTGTTTCAGCCCCTTTGTTTCAGCCCCTCTGTTCCTGCCCCTCTGTTTCTCGCCCACTGTTTCTCGTCCTCTGTTTCAGCCCCTCTGTTTCAGCCCCTCTGTTTCAGCCCCTCTGTTTCTCGCCCTCTGTTTCTCGCCCTCTGTTTCTCGCCCTCTGTTTCTCGCACTCTGTTTCTCGCCCTCTGTTTCTCGCCCTCTGTTTCAGCCCCTCTGTTTCAACCCCTCTGTTTCAGCCCCTCTGTTTCAGCCCCTCTGTTTCTCGCCCTCTGTTTCATCCCGTCTGTTTCAGCCCCTCTGTTTCAGCTCCTCTGATTCAGCCCGTCTGTTTCAGCCCCTCTGTTTCTCGCCCTCTGTTTCTCGCCCTCGGTTTCAGCCCCTCTGTTTCTCGCCCTCTGTTTCAGCCCCTCTGTTTCTCGCCCTCTGTTTCAGCCCCTCTGTTTCAGCCCCTCTGTTTCAGCCCGACTGTTTCAGCCCCTCAGTTTCTCGCCCTCTGTTTCTCGCCCTCGGTTTCATCCCCTCTGTTTCTCGCCCTCTGTTTCAGCCCCTCTGTTTCTCGCCCTCTGTTTCAGCCCCTCTGTTTCAGCCCCTCTGTTTCAGCCCCTCTTTTAAAGCCCTTCTGTTTAAGCCCCTCTGTTTCAGCCCCTCTGTTTCTCGCCCTCTGTTTCAGACCCTCTGTTCCAGCCCCTCAGTATCAGCCCCTCTCTTTCAGCCCCTCTGTTTCTCGCCCTCTGTTTCTCGCCCTCTGTTTCTCGCCAACTTTTTCAGCCCCTCTGTTTCAGCCCCACTGTATCAGCCCATCTGTTTCAGCCCCTCTGTTTCAGCCCCTCTGTTTCAGCCCCTCTGTTTCAGCCCCTCTGTTTCTCGCCCTCTGTTTCTCTTTCTCTGTTAATCGCCCTCTGTTTCATCCCCTCTGTTTCTCACCCACTGTTTCAGCCCCTCTGTTTCAGCCCCTCTGTTTCAGCCCCTCTGTTTCAGCCCCTCTGTTTCTCGCCCTCTGTTTCTCGCCCTCTGTTTCTTGCCCTCTGTTTCTCGCTCACTGTTTCTCGCCCTCTGTTTCTCGCCCTCTGTTTCAGCCCCTCTGTTTCAGACCCTCTGTTTCAGCCCCTCTGTTTCTCGCCCTCTGTTTCAGCCCCTCTGTTTCTCGCCCTCTGTTTCTCGCCCACTGTTTCTCGCCCTCTGTTTCAGCCCCTCTGTTTCAGCCCCTCTGTTTCAGCCCCTCTGTTTCTCGCCCTCTGTTTCTCGCCCACTGTTTCTCGCCCTCTGTTTCAGCCCCTCTGTTTCAGCCCCTCTGTTTCAGCACCTCTGTTTCAGCCCCTCTGTTTCTCGCCCTCTGTTTCTCGCCCTCTGTTTCTTGCCCTCTGTTTCTCGCTCTCTGTTTCTCGCCCTCAGTTTCAGCCCCTCTGTTTCAGCCCCTTTGTTTCAGCCCCTCTGTTTCTGCCCCTCTGTTTCTCGCCCACTGTTTCTCGTCCTCTGTTTCAGCCCCTCTGTTTCAGCCCCTCTGTTTCAGCCCCTCTGTTTCTGCCCCTCTGTTACTCGCCCTCTGTTTCTCGCCCTCTGTTTCTCGCCCTCTGTTTCTCGCCCTCTGTTTCAGCCCCTCTGTTTAAGCCGCTCCGTTTCTCGCCCTCTGTTTCTCGCCCTCTGTTTCAGCCCCTCTGTTTCAGCCTCTCAGTTTCAGCCCCTCTGTTTCTCCCCCTCTGTTTCAGCACCTCTGTTTCTCGCTCTCTCTTTCAGCCCCTCTCTTTCTCGCCCACTGTTGCAGACCCTCTGTATCTCGCCCTCTGTTTCAGCCCCTCTGTTTCAGCCCCTCTGTTTCAGCCCCTCTGGTTCTCGCCATCTGTTTCAGCCCCTCTGTTTCAGCCCCTCTGTTTCTCGCCCTCTGTTTCAGCTCCTCTGTTTCAGCCCCTCTGTTTCAGCCCCTCTGTTCAGCACCTCTGTTTCAGCACCTCTGTTTCTCGATCTCTGTTTCTCGCCCTCTGTTTCTCGCCCTCTGTTTCAGCCCCTCTGTTTCAGCCCCTCTGTTTCAGCCCCTCTGTTTCAGCCCCTCTGTTTCAGCACCTCTGTTTCTCGATCTCTGTTTCTCGCCCTCTGTTTCTCGCCCTCTGTTTCTCGCCCTCTGTTTCTCGCCCACTGTTTCAGCCCCTCTGTTTCAGCCCCACTGTATCAGCCCATCTGTTTCAGCCCCTCTGTTTCAGCCCCTCTGTTTCAGCCCCTCTGTTTCAGCCCCTCTGTTTCTCGCCCTCTGTTTTTCTTTCTCTGTTTCTCGCCCTCTGTTTCATCCCCTCTGTTTCTCGCCCACTGTTTCAGCCCCTCTGTTTCTCGCCATCTGTTTCAGCCCCTCTGTTTCAGCCCCTCTGTTTCTCGCCCTCTGTTTCAGCCCCTCTGTTTCAGCCCCTCTGTTTCAGCCCCTCTGTTTCAGCCCCTCTGTATCTGCCCCTCTGTTTCTCGCCCTCTGTTTCTCGCCCTCTGTTTCAGCCCCTCTGTTTCTCGCCCACTGTTTCAGCCCCTCTGTTTCTCGCCATCTGTTTCAGCCCCTCTGTTTCAGCCCCTCTGTTTCTCGCCCTCTGTTTCAGCCCCTCTGTTTCAGCCCCTCTGTTTCAGCCCCTCTGTTTCAGCCCCTCTGTATCTGCCCCTCTGTTTCTCGCCCTCTGTTTCTCGCCCTCTGTTTCAGCCCCACTGTATCAGCCCATCTGTTTCAGCCCCTCTGTTTCAGCCCCTCTGTTTCAGCCCCTCTTTTTCAGCCCCTCTGGTTCTCGCCATCTGTTTCAGCCCCTCTGTTTCAGCCCCTCTGTTTCTCGCCCTCTGTTTCAGCCCCTCTGTTTCAGCCCCTCTGTTTCAGCCCCTCTGTTCAGCACCTCTGTTTCAGCACCTCTGTTTCTCGATCTCTGTTTCTCGCCCTCTGTTTCTCGCCCTCTGTTTCAGCCCCTCTGTTTCAGCCCCTCTGTTTCAGCCCCTCTGTTTCAGCACCTCTGTTTCTCGATCTCTGTTTCTCGCCCTCTGTTTCTCGCCCTCTGTTTCTCGCCCTCTGTTTCTCGCCCACTGTTTCAGCCCCTCTGTTTCAGCCCCACTGTATCAGCCCATCTGTTTCAGCCCCTCTGTTTCAGCCCCTCTGTTTCAGCCCCTCTGTTTCAGCCCCTCTGTTTCTCGCCCTCTGTTTCTCTTTCTCTGTTTCTCGCCCTCTGTTTCATCCCCTCTGTTTCTCGCCCACTGTTTCAGCCCCTCTGTTTCTCGCCATCTGTTTCAGCCCCTCTGTTTCAGCCCCTCTGTTTCTCGCCCTCTGTTTCAGCCCCTCTGTTTCAGCCCCTCTGTTTCAGCCCCTCTGTTTCAGCCCCTCTGTATCTGCCCCTCTGTTTCTCGCCCTCTGTTTCTCGCCCTCTGTTTCAGCCCCTCTGTTTCATCCCCTCTGTTTCAGCCCCTCAGTTTCTCGCCCTCTGTTTCTCGCCCTCTGTTTCTCGCCCTCTGTTTCTCGATCTCTGTTTCTCGCCCTCTGTTTCTCGCCCTCTGTTTCAGCCCCTCTGTTTCAGCCCCTCTGTTTCAGCCCCTCTGTTTCAGCCCCTCTGTTTCAGCCCCTCTGTTTCTCGCCCTCTGTTTCTCGCCCTCTGTTTCAGCCCCTCTGTTTCTCGCTCTCTGTTTCTCGCCCTCTGTTTCTGGCCCTCTGTTTCAGCCCCTCTGTTTCAGCCCCTCTGTTTCAGCCCCTCTGTTTCTCGCCCTCTGTTTCTCGCCCACTGTTTCTCGCCCTCTGTTTCAGCCCCTCTGTTTCAGCCCCTCTGTTTCTCGCCCTCTGTTTCTCGCCCTCTGTTTCTCGCCCTCTGTTTCTCGCCCTCTGTTTCTCGCTCTCTGTTTCCCTCCCTCTGTTTCACGCCCTCTGTTTCAGCCCCTCTGTTTCAGCCCCTCTGTTTCAGCCCCTCTGTTTCTCGCCCTCTGTTTCTCGCCCACTGTTTCTCGCCCTCTGTTTCAGCCCCTCTGTTTCAGCCCCTCTGTTTCAGCCCCTCTGTTTCAGCCCCTCTGTTTCAGCCCCTCTGTTTCTCGCCCTCTGTTTCATCCCCTCTGTTTCAGCCCCTCTGTTTCAGCTCCTCTGTTTCAGCCCGTCTGTTTCAGCCCCTCAGTTTCTCGCCCTCTGTTTCTCGCCCTCGGTTTCAGCCCCTCTGTTTCTCGCCCTCTGTTTCAGCCCCTCTGTTTCTCGCCCTCTGTTTCAGCCCCTCTGTTTCAGCCCCTCTTTTAAAGCCCTTCTGTTTAAGCCCCTCTGTTTCAGCCCCTCTGTTTCTCGCCCTCTGTTTCAGACCCTCTGTTCCAGCCCCTCAGTATCAGCCCCTCTCTTTCAGCCCCTCTGTTTCTCGCCCTCTGTTTCTCGCCCTCTGTTTCTCGCCCTCTGTTTCTCGCCCACTTTTTCAGCCCCTCTGTTTCAGCCCCACTGTATCAGCCCATCTGTTTCAGCCCCTCTGTTTCAGCCCCTCTGTTTCAGCCCCTCTGTTTCAGCACCTCTGTTTCTCGCCCTCTGTTTCTCTTTCTCTGTTAATCGCCCTCTGTTTCATCCCCTCTGTTTCTCACCCACTGTTTCAGCCCCTCTGTTTCAGACCCTCTGTTTCAGCCCCTCTGTTTCAGCCCCTCTGTTTCTCGCCCTCTGTTTCTCGCCCTCTGTTTCTTGCCCTCTGTTTCTCGCTCACTGTTTCTCGCCCTCTGTTTCTCGCCCTCTGTTTCAGCCCCTCTGTTTCAGACCCTCTGTTTCAGCCCCTCTGTTCCTCGCCCTCTGTTTCAGCCCCTCTGTTTCTCGCCCTCTGTTTCTCGCCCACTGTTTCTCGCCCTCTGTTTCAGCCCCTCTGTTTCAGCCCCTCTGTTTCAGCCCCTCTGTTTCTCGCCCTCTGTTTCTCGCCCACTGTTTCTCGCCCTCTGTTTCAGCCCCTCTGTTTCAGCTCCTCTGTTTCAGCCCCTCTGTTTCAGCCCCTCTGTTTCTCGCCCTCTGTTTCTCGCCCTCTGTTTCTTGCCCTCTGTTTCTCGCTCTCTGTTTCTCGCCCTCTGTTTCAGCCCCTCTGTTTCAGCCCCTCTGTTTCTCGCCCTCTGTTTCTCGCCCTCTGTTTCTCGCCCTCAGTTTCAGCCCCTCTGTTTCAGCCCCTTTGTTTCAGCCCCTCTGTTTCTGCACCTCTGTTTCTCGCCCACTGTTTCTCGTCCTCTGTTTCAGCCCCTCTGTTTCAGCCCCTCTGTTTCAGCCCCTCTGTTTCAGCCCCTCTGTTACTCGCCCTCTGTTTCTCGCCCTCTGTTTCTCGCCCTCTGTTTCTCGCCCTCTGTTTCAGCCCCTCTGTTTAAGCCGCTCTGTTTCTCGCCCTCTGTTTCTCGCCCTCTGTTTCAGCCCCTCTGTTTCAGCCTCTCAGTTTCAGCCCCTCTGTTTCTCCCCCTCTGTTTCAGCACCTCTGTTTCTCGCTCTCTCTTTCAGCCCCTCTCTTTCTCGCCCACTGTTGCAGACCCTCTGTATCTCGCCCTCTGTTTCAGCCCCTCTGTTTCAGCCCCTCTGTTTCAGCCCCTCTGGTTCTCGCCATCTGTTTCAGCCCCTCTGTTTCAGCCCCTCTGTTTCTCGCCCTCTGTTTCAGCCCCTCTGTTTCAGCCCCTCTGTTTCAGCCCCTCTGTTCAGCACCTCTGTTTCAGCACCTCTGTTTCTCGATCTCTGTTTCTCGCCCTCTGTTTCTCGCCCTCTGTTTCAGCCCCTCTGTTTCAGCCCCTCTGTTTCAGCCCCTCTGTTTCAGCCCCTCTGTTTCAGCACCTCTGTTTCTCGATCTCTGTTTCTCGCCCTCTGTTTCTCGCCCTCTGTTTCTCGCCCTCTGTTTCTCGCCCACTGTTTCAGCCCCTCTGTTTCAGCCCCATTGTATCAGCCCATCTGTTTCAGCCCCTCTGTTTCAGCCCCTCTGTTTCAGCCCCTCTGTTTCAGCCCCTCTGTTTCTCGCCCTCTGTTTCTCTTTCTCTGTTTCTCGCCCTCTGTTTCATCCCCTCTGTTTCTCGCCCACTGTTTCAGCCCCTCTGTTTCTCGCCATCTGTTTCAGCCCCTCTGTTTCAGCCCCTCTGTTTCTCGCCCTCTGTTTCAGCCCCTCTGTTTCAGCCCCTCTGTTTCAGCCCCTCTGTTTCAGCCCCTCTGTATCTGCCCCTCTGTTTCTCGCCCTCTGTTTCTCGCCCTCTGTTTCAGCCCCTCTGTTTCATCCCCTCTGTTTCAGCCCCTCAGTTTCTCGCCCTCTGTTTCTCGCCCTCTGTTTCTCGCCCTCTGTTTCTCGATCTCTGTTTCTCGCCCTCTGTTTCTCGCCCTCTGTTTCAGCCCCTCTGTTTCAGCCCCTCTGTTTCAGCCCCTCTGTTTCAGCCCCTCTGTTTCAGCCCCTCTGTTTCTCGCCCTCTGTTTCTCGCCCTCTGTTTCAGCCCCTCTGTTTCTCGCTCTCTGTTTCTCGCCCTCTGTTTCTCGCCCTCTGTTTCAGCCCCTCTGTTTCAGCCCCTCTGTTTCTCGCCCTCTGTTTCTCGCCCACTGTTTCTCGCCCTCTGTTTCAGCCCCTCTGTTTCAGCCCCTCTGTTTTTCGCCCTCTGTTTCTCGCCCTCTGTTTCTCGCCCTCTGTTTCTCGCCCTCTGTTTCTCGCTCTCTGTTTCCCTCCCTCTGTTTCACGCCCTCTGTTTCAGGTCCCTCTGTTTCAGCCCCTCTGTTTCAGCCCCTCTGTTTCTCGCCCTCTGTTTCTCGCCCACTGTTTCTCGCCCTCTGTTTCAGCCCCTCTGTTTCAGCCCCTCTGTTTCAGCCCCTCTGTTTCAGCCCCTCTGTTTCAGCCCCTCTGTTTCTCGCCCTCTGTTTCATCCCCTCTGTTTCAGCCCCTCTGTTTCAGCTCCTCTGTTTCAGCCCGTCTGTTTCAGCCCCTCAGTTTCTCGCCCTCTGTTTCTCGCCCTCGGTTTCAGCCCCTCTGTTTCTCGCCCTCTGTTTCAGCCCCTCTGTTTCTCGCCCTCTGTTTCAGCCCCTCTGTTTCAGCCCCTCTGTTTCAGCCCCTCTTTAAAAGCCCTTCTGTTTAAGCCCCTCTGTTTCAGCCCCTCTGTTTCTCGCCCTCTGTTTCAGACCCTCTGTTCCAGCCCCTCAGTATCAGCCCCTCTCTTTCAGCCCCTCTGTTTCTCGCCCTCTGTTTCTCGCCCTCTGTTTCTCGCCCTCTGTTTCTCGCCCACTTTTTCAGCCCCTCTGTTTCAGCCCCACTGTATCAGCCCATCTGTTTCAGCCCCTCTGTTTCAGCCCCTCTGTTTCAGCCCCTCTGTTTCAGCCCCTCTGTTTCTCGCCCTCTGTTTCTCTTTCTCTGTTAATCGCCCTCTGTTTCATCCCCTCTGTTTCTCACCCACTGTTTCAGCCCCTCTGTTTCTCGCCATCTGTTTCAGCCCCTCTGTTTCAGCCCCTCTGTTTCTCGCCCTCTGTTTCAGCCCCTCTGTTTCAGCCCCTCTGTTTCAGCCCCTCTGTTTCAGCCCCTCAGTTTCAGCCCCTCTGTTTCTCGCCCTCTGCTTCTCGCCCTCTGTTTCAGCCCCTCTGTTTCAGCCCCTCTGTTTCAGCCCCTCTGTTTCTCGCCCTCTGTTTCTCGCCCTCTGTTTCTCGCCCTCTGTTTCTCGATCTCTGTTTCTCGCCCTCTGTTTCTCGCCCTGTGTTTCAGCCCCTCTGTTTCAGCCCCTCTGTTTCAGCCCCTCTGTTTCAGCCCCTCTGTTTCTCGCCGTCTGTTTCTCGCCCTCTGTTTCAGCCCCTCTGTTTCTCGCTCTCTGTTTCTCGCCCTCTGTTTCTCGCCCTCTGTTTCAGCCCCTCTGTTTCAGCCCCTCTGTTTCAGCCCCTCTGTTTCTCGCCCTCTGTTTCTCGCCCACTGTTTCTCGCCCTCTGTTTCAGCCCCTCTGTTTCAGCCCCTCTGTTTCAGCCCCTCTGTTTCAGCCCCTCTGTTTCTCGCCCTCTGTTTCTCGCCCTCTGTTTCTTGCCCTCTGTTTCTCGCTCTCTGTTTCTCGCCCTCTGTTTGTCGCCCTCTGTTTCAGCCCCTCTGTTTCAGCCCTCTGTTTCAGCCCCTCTGTTTCTCGCCCTCTGTTTCTCGCCCTCTGTTTCTCGCCCTCTGTTTCAGCCCCTCTGTTTCAGCCCCTCTGTTTCAGCCCCTCTGTTTCTCGCCCTCTGTTTCCCGCCCACTGTTTCTCGCCCTCTGTTTCACCCCCTCTGTTTCAGCCCCTCTGTTTCAGCCCCTCTGTTTCAGCCCCTCTGTTTCTCGCCCTCTGTTTCTCGCACTCTGTTTCTTGCCCTCTGTTTCTCGCTCTCTGTTTCTCGCCCTCTGTTTCAGCCCCTCTGTTTCAGCCCCTCTGTTTCAGCCCCTCTGTTTCTCGCCCTCTGTTTCTCGCCCTCTGTTTCTCGCCCTCAGTTTCAGCCCCTCTGTTTCAACCCCTTTGTTTCAGACCCTCTGTCTCTGCCCCTCTGTTTCTCGCCCACTGTTTCTCGTCCTCTGTTTCAGCCCCTCTGTTTCAGCCCCTCTGTTTCAGCCCCTCTGTTTCAGCCCCTCTGTTTCTCGCCCTCTGTTTCTCGCCCTCTGTTTCTCGCCCTCTGTTTCTCGCCCTCTGTTTCTCGCCCTCTGTTTCTCGCCCACTGTTTCAGCCCCTCTGTTTCAGCCCCACTGTATCAGCCCATCTGTTTCAGCCCCTCTGTTTCTCGCCCTCTGTTTCTCGCCCACTGTTTCTCGTCCTCTGTTTCAGCCCTTCTGTTTCATCCCCTCTGTTTCAGCCCCTCTGTTTCAGCTCCTCTTTTTCAGCCCCTCTGTTTCAGCCCCTTTGTTTCTCGCCCTCTGTTTCTCGCCCTCGGTTTCAGCCCCTCTGTTTCTCGCCCTCTGTTTCAGCCCCTCTGTTTCTCGCCCTCTGTTTCTCGCCCTCTGTTTCAGCCCCTCTGTTTCAGCCCCTCTTTTAAAGCCCTTCTGTTTAAGCCCCTCTGTTTCAGCCCCTCTGTTTCTCGCCCTCTGTTTCAGACCCACTGTTTCAGCCCCTCAGTATCAGCCCCTCTCTTTCAGCCCCTCTGTTTCTCGCCCTCTGTTTGTCGCCCTCTGTTTCTCGCCCTCTGTTTCTAGCCCACTGTTTCAGCCCCTCTGTTTCAGCCCCACTGTATCAGCCCATCTGTTTCAGCCCCTCTGTTTCTCGCCCTCTGTTTCTCGCCCACTGTTTCTCGTCCTCTGTTTCAGCCCCTCTGTTTCAGCCCCTCTGTTTCAGCCCCTCTGTTTCAGTCCCTCTGTTTCTCGCCCTCTGTTTCTCGCCCACTGTTTCTCGCCCTCTGTTTCACCCCCTCTGTTTCAGCCCCTCTGTTTCAGCCCCTCTGTTTCAGCCCCTCTGTTTCTCGCCCTCTGTTTCTCGCACTCTGTTTCTTGCCCTCTGTTTCTCGCTCTCTGTTTCTCGCCCTCTGTTTCAGCCCCTCTGTTTCAGCCCCTCTGTTTCAGCCCCTCTGTTTCTCGCCCTCTGTTTCTCGCCCTCTGTTTCTCGCCCTCAGTTTCAGCCCCTCTGTTTCAGCCCCTTTGTTTCAGCCCCTCTGTTCCTGCCCCTCTGTTTCTCGCCCACTGTTTCTCGTCCTCTGTTTCAGCCCCTCTGTTTCAGCCCCTCTGTTTCAGCCCCTCTGTTTCAGCCCCTCTGTTTCAGCCCCTCTGTTTCTCGCCCTCTGTTTCTCGCCCTCTGTTTCTCGCCCTCTGTTTCTCGCACTCTGTTTCTCGCCCTCTGTTTCTCGCCCTCTGTTTCAGCCCCTCTGTTTCAACCCCTCTGTTTCAGCCCCTCTGTTTCAGCCCCTCTGTTTCTCGCCCTCTGTTTCATCCCGTCTGTTTCAGCCCCTCTGTTTCAGCTCCTCTGTTTCAGCCCGTCTGTTTCAGCCCCTCTGTTTCTCGCCCTCTGTTTCTCGCCCTCGGTTTCAGCCCCTCTGTTTCTCGCCCTCTGTTTCTCGCCCTCGGTTTCAGCCCCTCTGTTTCTCGCCCTCTGTTTCAGCCCCTCTGTTTCTCGCCCTCTGTTTCAGCCCCTCTGTTTCAGCCCCTCTGTTTCAGCCCCTCTTTTAAAGCCCTTCTGTTTAAGCCCCTCTGTTTCAGCCCCTCTGTTTCTCGACCTCTGTTTCAGACCCTCTGTTTCAGCCCCTCTCTTTCAGCCCCTCTGTTTCTCGCCCTCTGTTTCTCGCCCTCTGTTTCTCGCCCTCTGTTTCTCGCCCACTGTTTCAGCCCCTCTGTTTCAGCCCCACTGTATCAGCCCATCTGTTTCAGCCCCTCTGTTTCAGCCCCTCTGTTTCAGCCCCTCTGTTTCAGCCCCTCTGTTTCTCGCCCTCTGTTTCTCTTTCTCTGTTAATCGCCCTCTGTTTCATCCCCTCTGTTTCTCACCCACTGTTTCAGCCCCTCTGTTTCTCGCCATCAGTTTCAGCCCCTCTGTTTCAGCCCCTCTGTTTCTCGCCCTCTGTTTCAGCCCCTCTGTTTCAGCCCCTCTGTTTCAGCCCCTCTGTTTCAGCCCCTCAGTTTCAGCCCCTCTGTTTCTCGCCCTCTGCTTCTCGCCCTCTGTTTCAGCCCCTCTGTTTCAGCCCCTCTGTTTCAGCCCCTCTGTTTCTCGCCCTCTGTTTCTCGCCCTCTGTTTCTCGCCCTCTGTTTCTCGATCTCCGTTTCTCGCCCTCTGTTTCTCGCCCTCTGTTTCAGCCCCTCTGTTTCAGCCCCTCTGTTTCAGCCCCTCTGTTTCAGCCCCTCTGTTTCAGCCCCTCTGTTTCTCGCCGTCTGTTTCTCGCCCTCTGTTTCAGCCCCTCTGTTTCTCGCTCTCTGTTTCTCGCCCTCTGTTTCTCGCCCTCTGTTTCAGCCCCTCTGTTTCAGCTCCTCTGTTTCAGCCCCTCTGTTTCTCGCCCTCTGTTTCTCGCCCACTGTTTCTCGCCCTCTGTTTCAGCCCCTCTGTTTCAGCCCCTCTGTTTCAGCCCCTCTGTTTCAGCCCCTCTGTTTCTCGCCCTCTGTTTCTCGCCCTCTGTTTCTTGCCCTCTGTTTCTCGCTCTCTGTTTCTCGCCCTCGATTTGTCGCCCTCTGTTTCAGCCCCTCTGTTTCATCCCCTCTGTTTCAGCCCCTCTGTTTCTCGCCCTCTGTTTCAGCCCCTCTGTTTCTCGCCCTCTGTTTCTCGCCCTCTGTTTCAGCCCCTCTGTTTCTCGCTCTCTGTTTCTCGCCCTCTGTTTCTCGCCCTCTGTTTCAGCCCCTCTGTTTCAGCCCCTCTGTTTCAGCCCCACTGTTTCTCGCCCTCTGTTTCTCGCCCACTGTTTCTCGCCCTCTGTTTCAGCCCCTCTGTTTCAGCCCCTCTGTTTCAGGCCCTCTGTTTCAGCCCCTCTGTTTCTCGCCCTCTGTTTCTCGCCCTCTGTTTCTTGCCCTCTGTTTCTCGCTCTCTGTTTCTCGCCCTCTGTTTCTCGCCCTCTGTTTCAGCCCCTCTGTTTCAGCCCCTCTGTTTCTCGCCCTCTGTTTCTCGCCCTCTGTTTCTCGCCCTCTGTTTCTCGCCCTCTGTTTCTCGCCCTCTGTTTCAGCCCCTCTGTTTAAGCCGCTCTGTTTCTCGCCCTCTGTTTCTCGCCCTCTGTTTCAGCCCCTCTGTTTCAGCCTCTCAGTTTCAGCCCCTCTGTTTCTCCCCCTCTGTTTCAGCACCTCTGTTTCTCGCTCTCTCTTTCAGCCCCTCTCTTTCTCGCCCACTGTTGCAGACCCTCTGTATCTCGCCCTCTGTTTCAGCCCCTCTGTTTCAGCCCCTCTGTTTCAGCCCCTCTGGTTCTCGCCATCTGTTTCAGCCCCTCTGTTTCAGCCCCTCTGTTTCTCGCCCTCTGTTTCAGCCCCTCTGTTTCAGCCCCTCTGTTTCAGCCCCTCTGTTCAGCACCTCTGTTTCAGCACCTCTGTTTCTCGATCTCTGTTTCTCGCCCTCTGTTTCTCGCCCTCTGTTTCAGCCCCTCTGTTTCAGCCCCTCTGTTTCAGCCCCTCTGTTTCAGCCCCTCTGTTTCAGCACCTCTGTTTCTCGATCTCTGTTTCTCGCCCTCTGTTTCTCGCCCTCTGTTTCTCGCCCTCTGTTTCTCGCCCACTGTTTCAGCCCCTCTGTTTCAGCCCCATTGTATCAGCCCATCTGTTTCAGCCCCTCTGTTTCAGCCCCTCTGTTTCAGCCCCTCTGTTTCAGCCCCTCTGTTTCTCGCCCTCTGTTTCTCTTTCTCTGTTTCTCGCCCTCTGTTTCATCCCCTCTGTTTCTCGCCCACTGTTTCAGCCCCTCTGTTTCTCGCCATCTGTTTCAGCCCCTCTGTTTCAGCCCCTCTGTTTCTCGCCCTCTGTTTCAGCCCCTCTGTTTCAGCCCCTCTGTTTCAGCCCCTCTGTTTCAGCCCCTCTGTATCTGCCCCTCTGTTTCTCGCCCTCTGTTTCTCGCCCTCTGTTTCAGCCCCTCTGTTTCATCCCCTCTGTTTCAGCCCCTCAGTTTCTCGCCCTCTGTTTCTCGCCCTCTGTTTCTCGCCCTCTGTTTCTCGATCTCTGTTTCTCGCCCTCTGTTTCTCGCCCTCTGTTTCAGCCCCTCTGTTTCAGCCCCTCTGTTTCAGCCCCTCTGTTTCAGCCCCTCTGTTTCAGCCCCTCTGTTTCTCGCCCTCTGTTTCTCGCCCTCTGTTTCAGCCCCTCTGTTTCTCGCTCTCTGTTTCTCGCCCTCTGTTTCTCGCCCTCTGTTTCAGCCCCTCTGTTTCAGCCCCTCTGTTTCAGCCCCTCTGTTTCTCGCCCTCTGTTTCTCGCCCACTGTTTCTCGCCCTCTGTTTCAGCCCCTCTGTTTCAGCCCCTCTGTTTTTCGCCCTCTGTTTCTCGCCCTCTGTTTCTCGCCCTCTGTTTCTCGCCCTCTGTTTCTCGCTCTCTGTTTCCCTCCCTCTGTTTCACGCCCTCTGTTTCAGGTCCCTCTGTTTCAGCCCCTCTGTTTCAGCCCCTCTGTTTCTCGCCCTCTGTTTCTCGCCCACTGTTTCTCGCCCTCTGTTTCAGCCCCTCTGTTTCAGCCCCTCTGTTTCAGCCCCTCTGTTTCAGCCCCTCTGTTTCTCGCCCTCTGTTTCATCCCCTCTGTTTCAGCCCCTCTGTTTCAGCTCCTCTGTTTCAGCCCGTCTGTTTCAGCCCCTCAGTTTCTCGCCCTCTGTTTCTCGCCCTCGGTTTCAGCCCCTCTGTTTCTCGCCCTCTGTTTCAGCCCCTCTGTTTCTCGCCCTCTGTTTCAGCCCCTCTGTTTCAGCCCCTCTGTTTCAGCCCCTCTTTAAAAGCCCTTCTGTTTAAGCCCCTCTGTTTCAGCCCCTCTGTTTCTCGCCCTCTGTTTCAGACCCTCTGTTCCAGCCCCTCAGTATCAGCCCCTCTCTTTCAGCCCCTCTGTTTCTCGCCCTCTGTTTCTCGCCCTCTGTTTCTCGCCCTCTGTTTCTCGCCCACTTTTTCAGCCCCTCTGTTTCAGCCCCACTGTATCAGCCCATCTGTTTCAGCCCCTCTGTTTCAGCCCCTCTGTTTCAGCCCCTCTGTTTCAGCCCCTCTGTTTCTCGCCCTCTGTTTCTCTTTCTCTGTTAATCGCCCTCTGTTTCATCCCCTCTGTTTCTCACCCACTGTTTCAGCCCCTCTGTTTCTCGCCATCTGTTTCAGCCCCTCTGTTTCAGCCCCTCTGTTTCTCGCCCTCTGTTTCAGCCCCTCTGTTTCAGCCCCTCTGTTTCAGCCCCTCTGTTTCAGCCCCTCAGTTTCAGCCCCTCTGTTTCTCGCCCTCTGCTTCTCGCCCTCTGTTTCAGCCCCTCTGTTTCAGCCCCTCTGTTTCAGCCCCTCTGTTTCTCGCCCTCTGTTTCTCGCCCTCTGTTTCTCGCCCTCTGTTTCTCGATCTCTGTTTCTCGCCCTCTGTTTCTCGCCCTGTGTTTCAGCCCCTCTGTTTCAGCCCCTCTGTTTCAGCCCCTCTGTTTCAGCCCCTCTGTTTCTCGCCGTCTGTTTCTCGCCCTCTGTTTCAGCCCCTCTGTTTCTCGCTCTCTGTTTCTCGCCCTCTGTTTCTCGCCCTCTGTTTCAGCCCCTCTGTTTCAGCCCCTCTGTTTCAGCCCCTCTGTTTCTCGCCCTCTGTTTCTCGCCCACTGTTTCTCGCCCTCTGTTTCAGCCCCTCTGTTTCAGCCCCTCTGTTTCAGCCCCTCTGTTTCAGCCCCTCTGTTTCTCGCCCTCTGTTTCTCGCCCTCTGTTTCTTGCCCTCTGTTTCTCGCTCTCTGTTTCTCGCCCTCTGTTTGTCGCCCTCTGTTTCAGCCCCTCTGTTTCAGCCCTCTGTTTCATCCCCTCTGTTTCTCGCCCTCTGTTTCTCGCCCTCTGTTTCTCGCCCTCTGTTTCAGCCCCTCTGTTTCAGCCCCTCTGTTTCAGCCCCTCTGTTTCTCGCCCTCTGTTTCCCGCCCACTGTTTCTCGCCCTCTGTTTCACCCCCTCTGTTTCAGCCCCTCTGTTTCAGCCCCACTGTTTCAGCCCCTCTGTTTCTCGCCCTCTGTTTCTCGCACTCTGTTTCTTGCCCTCTGTTTCTCGCTCTCTGTTTCTCGCCCTCTGTTTCAGCCCCTCTGTTTCAGCCCCTCTGTTTCAGCCCCTCTGTTTCTCGCCCTCTGTTTCTCGCCCTCTGTTTCTCGCCCTCAGTTTCAGCCCCTCTGTTTCAACCCCTTTGTTTCAGACCCTCTGTCTCTGCCCCTCTGTTTCTCGCCCACTGTTTCTCGTCCTCTGTTTCAGCCCCTCTGTTTCAGCCCCTCTGTTTCAGCCCCTCTGTTTCAGCCCCTCTGTTTCTCGCCCTCTGTTTCTCGCCCTCTGTTTCTCGCCCTCTGTTTCTCGCCCTCTGTTTCTCGCCCTCTGTTTCTCGCCCACTGTTTCAGCCCCTCTGTTTCAGCCCCACTGTATCAGCCCATCTGTTTCAGCCCCTCTGTTTCTCGCCCTCTGTTTCTCGCCCACTGTTTCTCGTCCTCTGTTTCAGCCCTTCTGTTTCATCCCCTCTGTTTCAGCCCCTCTGTTTCAGCTCCTCTTTTTCAGCCCCTCTGTTTCAGCCCCTTTGTTTCTCGCCCTCTGTTTCTCGGCCTCGGTTTCAGCCCCTCTGTTTCTCGCCCTCTGTTTCAGCCCCTCTGTTTCTCGCCCTCTGTTTCTCGCCCTCTGTTTCAGCCCCTCTGTTTCAGCCCCTCTTTTAAAGCCCTTCTGTTTAAGCCCCTCTGTTTCAGCCCCTCTGTTTCTCGCCCTCTGTTTCAGACCCACTGTTTCAGCCCCTCAGTATCAGCCCCTCTCTTTCAGCCCCTCTGTTTCTCGCCCTCTGTTTCTCGCCCTCTGTTTCTCGCCCTCTGTTTCTAGCCCACTGTTTCAGCCCCTCTGTTTCAGCCCCACTGTATCAGCCCATCTGTTTCAGCCCCTCTGTTTCTCGCCCTCTGTTTCTCGCCCACTGTTTCTCGTCCTCTGTTTCAGCCCCTCTGTTTCAGCCCCTCTGTTTCAGCCCCTCTGTTTCAGTCCCTCTGTTTCTCGCCCTCTGTTTCTCGCCCACTGTTTCTCGCCCTCTGTTTCACCCCCTCTGTTTCAGCCCCTCTGTTTCAGCCCCTCCTTTTCAGCCCCTCTGTTTCTCGCCCTCTGTTTCTCGCACTCTGTTTCTTGCCCTCTGTTTCTCGCTCTCTGTTTCTCGCCCTCTGTTTCAGCCCCTCTGTTTCAGCCCCTCTGTTTCAGCCCCTCTGTTTCTCGCCCTCTGTTTCTCGCCCTCTGTTTCTCGCCCTCAGTTTCAGCCCCTCTGTTTCAGCCCCTTTGTTTCAGCCCCTCTGTTCCTGCCCCTCTGTTTCTCGCCCACTGTTTCTCGTCCTCTGTTTCAGCCCCTCTGTTTCAGCCCCTCTGTTTCAGCCCCTCTGTTTCAGCCCCTCTGTTTCAGCCCCTCTGTTTCTCGCCCTCTGTTTCTCGCCCTCTGTTTCTCGCCCTCTGTTTCTCGCACTCTGTTTCTCGCCCTCTGTTTCTCGCCCTCTGTTTCAGCCCCTCTGTTTCAACCCCTCTGTTTCAGCCCCTCTGTTTCAGCCCCTCTGTTTCTCGCCCTCTGTTTCATCCCGTCTGTTTCAGCCCCTCTGTTTCAGCTCCTCTGTTTCAGCCCGTCTGTTTCAGCCCCTCTGTTTCTCGCCCTCTGTTTCTCGCCCTCGGTTTCAGCCCCTCTGTTTCTCGCCCTCTGTTTCAGCCCCTCTGTTTCTCGCCCTCTGTTTCAGCCCCTCTGTTTCAGCCCCTCTGTTTCAGCCCCTCTTTTAAAGCCCTTCTGTTTAAGCCCCTCTGTTTCAGCCCCTCTGTTTCTCGACCTCTGTTTCAGACCCTCTGTTTCAGCCCCTCTCTTTCAGCCCCTCTGTTTCTCGCCCTCTGTTTCTCGCCCTCTGTTTCTCGCCCTCTGTTTCTCGCCCACTGTTTCAGCCCCTCTGTTTCAGCCCCACTGTATCAGCCCATCTGTTTCAGCCCCTCTGTTTCAGCCCCTCTGTTTCAGCCCCTCTGTTTCAGCCCCTCTGTTTCTCGCCCTCTGTTTCTCTTTCTCTGTTAATCGCCCTCTGTTTCATCCCCTCTGTTTCTCACCCACTGTTTCAGCCCCTCTGTTTCTCGCCATCAGTTTCAGCCCCTCTGTTTCAGCCCCTCTGTTTCTCGCCCTCTGTTTCAGCCCCTCTGTTTCAGCCCCTCTGTTTCAGCCCCTCTGTTTCAGCCCCTCAGTTTCAGCCCCTCTGTTTCTCGCCCTCTGCTTCTCGCCCTCTGTTTCAGCCCCTCTGTTTCAGCCCCTCTGTTTCAGCCCCTCTGTTTCTCGCCCTCTGTTTCTCGCCCTCTGTTTCTCGCCCTCTGTTTCTCGATCTCCGTTTCTCGCCCTCTGTTTCTCGCCCTCTGTTTCAGCCCCTCTGTTTCAGCCCCTCTGTTTCAGCCCCTCTGTTTCAGCCCCTCTGTTTCAGCCCCTCTGTTTCTCGCCGTCTGTTTCTCGCCCTCTGTTTCAGCCCCTCTGTTTCTCGCTCTCTGTTTCTCGCCCTCTGTTTCTCGCCCTCTGTTTCAGCCCCTCTGTTTCAGCTCCTCTGTTTCAGCCCCTCTGTTTCTCGCCCTCTGTTTCTCGCCCACTGTTTCTCGCCCTCTGTTTCAGCCCCTCTGTTTCAGCCCCTCTGTTTCAGCCCCTCTGTTTCAGCCCCTCTGTTTCTCGCCCTCTGTTTCTCGCCCTCTGTTTCTTGCCCTCTGTTTCTCGCTCTCTGTTTCTCGCCCTCGATTTGTCGCCCTCTGTTTCAGCCCCTCTGTTTCATCCCCTCTGTTTCAGCCCCTCTGTTTCTCGCCCTCTGTTTCAGCCCCTCTGTTTCTCGCCCTCTGTTTCTCGCCCTCTGTTTCAGCCCCTCTGTTTCTCGCTCTCTGTTTCTCGCCCTCTGTTTCTCGCCCTCTGTTTCAGCCCCTCTGTTTCAGCCCCTCTGTTTCAGCCCCACTGTTTCTCGCCCTCTGTTTCTCGCCCACTGTTTCTCGCCCTCTGTTTCAGCCCCTCTGTTTCAGCCCCTCTGTTTCAGGCCCTCTGTTTCAGCCCCTCTGTTTCTCGCCCTCTGTTTCTCGCCCTCTGTTTCTTGCCCTCTGTTTCTCGCTCTCTGTTTCTCGCCCTCTGTTTCTCGCCCTCTGTTTCAGCCCCTCTGTTTCAGCCCCTCTGTTTCTCGCCCTCTGTTTCTCGCCCTCTGTTTCTCGCCCTCTGTTTCAGCCCCTCTGTTTCAGCCCGTCTGTTTCTCGCCCTCTGTTTCTCGCCCTCTGTTTCTCGCCCTCAGTTTCAGCCCCTCTGTTTCAGCCCCTCTGTTTCAGCCCCTCTGTTTCAGCCCCTCTGTTTCTCGCCCACTGTTTCTCGCCCTCTGTTTCAGCCCCTTTGTTTCAGCTCCTCTGTTTCAGCCCCTCTGTTTCAGCCCCTCTGTTTCAGCACCTCTGTTTCAGCCCCTCTGTTTCTCGCCCTCTGTTTCTCGCCCTCTGTTTCAGCCCCTCTGTTTCTCGCCCTCTGTTTCAGCCCCTCTGTTTCTCGCCCTCTGTTTCTCGCCCACTGTTTCTCGCCCTCTGTTTCAGCCCCTCTGTTTCAGCCCCTCTGTTTCAGCCCCTCTGTTTCTCGCCCTCTGTTTCTCGCCCACTGTTTCTCGCCCTCTGTTTCACCCCCTCTGTTTCAGCCCCTCTGTTTCAGCCCCTCTGTTTCAGCTCCTCTGTTTCTCGCCCTCTGTTTCTCGCACTCTGTTTCTTGCCCTCTGTTTCTCGCTCTATGTTTCTCGCCCTCTGTTTCAGCCCCTCTGTTTCAGCCCCTGTGTTTCAGCCCCTCTGTTTCTCGCCCTCTGTTTCTCGCCCTCTGTTTCTCGCCCTCAGTTTCAGCCCCTCTGTTTCAGCCCCTTTGCTTCAGCCCCTCTGTTTCTGCCCCTCTGTTTCTCGCCCACTGTTTCTCGTCCTCTGTTTCAGCCCCTCTGTTTCAGCCCCTCTGTTTCAGCCCCTCTGTTTCAGCCCCTCTGTTTCTCGCCCTCTGTTTCTCGCCCTCTGTTTCTCGCCCTCTGTTTCTCGCTTTGTTTCTCGCCCTCTGTTTCTCGCACTCTGTTTCAGCCCCTCTGTTTCAGCCCCTCTGTTTCAGTCCCTCTGTTTCATCCCCTCTGTTTCAGCCCCCCTGTTTCAGCCCCTCTGTTTCTCGCCCTCTGTTTCTCGCCCTCTGTTTCTCGCCCTCTGTTTCTCGCTCTCTGTTTCTCGCCCTCTGTTTCTCGCCCTCTGTTTCAGCCCCTCTGTTTCAGCCCCTCTGTTTCAGCCCCTCTGTTTCTCGCCCTCTGTTTCAAGCCCACTGTTTCTCGCCCTCTGTTTCAGCCCCTCTGTTTCAGCCGCTCTGTTTCAGCCCCTCTGTTTCAGCCCCTCTGTTTCTGCCCCTCTGTTTCTCGCCCTCTGTTTCATCCCCTCTGTTTCAGCCCCTCTGTTTCAGCTCCTCTTTTTCAGCCCCTCTGTTTCAGCCCCTCTGTTTCTCGCCCTCTGTTTCTCGCCCTCGGTTTCAGCCCCTCTGTTTCTCGCCCTCTGTTTCAGCCCCTCTGTTTCTCGCCCTCTGTTTCAGCCCCTCTGTTTCAGCCCCTCTGTTTCAGCCCCTCTTTTAAAGCCCTTCTGTTTAAGCCCCTCTGTTTCAGCCCCTCTGTTTCTCGCCCTCTGTTTCAGACCCTCTGTTTCAGCCCCTCAGTATCAGCCCCTCTCTTTCAGCCCCTCTGTTTCTCGCCCTCTGTTTCTCGCCCTCTGTTTCTCGCCCTCTGTTTCTCGCCCACTGTTTCAGCCCCTCTGTTTCACCCCCACTGTATCAGCCCATCTGTTTCAGCCCCTCTGTTTCAGCCCCTCTGTTTCAGCCCCTCTGTTTCAGCCCCTCTGTTTCTCGCCCTCTGTTTCTCTTTCTCTGTTTCTCGCCCTCTGTTTCATCCCCTCTGTTTCTCGCCCACTGTTTCAGCCCCTCTGTTTCTCGCCATCTGTTTCAGCCCCTCTGTTTCAGCCCATCTGTTTCTCGCCCTATGTTTCAGCCCCTCTGTTTCAGCCCCTCTGTTTCAGCCCCTCTGTTTCAGCCCCTCTGTTTCTCGCCCTCTGCTTCTCGCCGTCTGTTTCAGCCCCTCTGTTTCAGCCACTCTGTTTCAGCCCCTCTGTTTCTCGCCCTCTGTTTCTCGCCCTCTGTTTCTCGCCCTCTGTTTCTCGATCTCTGTTTCTCGCCCTCTGTTTCTCGCCCTCTGTTTCAGCCCCTCTGTTTCAGCCCCTCTGTTTCAGCCCCTCTGTTTCAGCCCCTCTGTTTCAGCCCCTCTGTTTCTCGCCCTCTGTTTCTCGCCCTCTGTTTCAGCCCCTCTGTTTCTCGCTCTCTGTTTCTCGCCCTCTGTTTCTCGCCCTCTGTTTCAGCCCCTCTATTTCAGCCCCTGTGTTTCAGCCCCTCTGTTTCTCGCCCTGTGTTTCTCGCCCACTGTTTCTCGCCCTCTGTTTCAGCCCCTCTGTTTCAGCCCCTCTGTTTCAGCCCCTCTGTTTCTCGCCCTCTGTTTCTCGCCCTCTGTTTCTTGCCCTCTGTTTCTCGCTCTCTGTTTCTCGCCCTCTGTTTCTCGCCCTCTGTTTCAGCCCCTCTGTTTCAGCCCCTCTGTTTCAGCCCCTCTGTTTCTCGCCCTCTGTTTCAGCCCCTCTGTTTCTCGCCCTCTGTTTCTCGCCCACTGTTTCTCGCCCTCTTTTTCAGGCCCTCTGTTTCAGCCCCTCTGTTTCAGCCCCTCTGTTTCAGCCCCTCTGTGTCAGCCCCTCTGTTTCTCGCCCTCTGTTTTTCACCCTCTGTTTCTCGCCCTCAGTTTCAGCCCCTCTGTTTCAGCTCCTTTGTTTCAGCCCCTCTGTTTCTGCCCCTCTGTTTCTCGCCCACTGTTTCTCGTCCTCTGTTTCAGCCCCTCTGTTTCAGCCCCTCTGTTACAGCCCCTCTGTTTCAGCCCCTCTGTTTCAGCCCCTCTGATTCTCGCCCTCTGTTTCAGCCCCTCTGTTTCTCGCCCTCTGTTTCTCGCCCTCTGTTTCAGCCCCTCTGTTTAAGCCGCTCTGTTTCTCGCCCTCTGTTTCTCGCCCTCTGTTTCAGCCCCTCTGTTTCAGCACCTCTGTTTCTCGCCCTCTCTTTCAGCCCCTCTCTTTCTCGCCCACTGTTGCAGACCCTCTGTATCTCGCCCTCTGTTTCAGCCCCTCTGTTTCAGCCCCTCTGTTTCAGCCCCTCTGTTTCACCCCCTCTGTTTCTCGCCATCTGTTTCAGCCCCTCTGTTTCAGCCCCTCTGTTTCTCGCCCTCTGTTTCAGCCCCTCTGTTTCAGCCCCTCTGTTTCAGCCCCTCTGTTTCAGCACCTCTGTTTCTCGCCCTTTGTTTCTCGCCCTCTGTTTCAGCCCCTCTGTTTCTCGCCCTCTGTTTCAGCCCCTCTGTTTCTCGCCCTCTGTTTCAGCCCCTCTGTTTCAGTCCCTCTGTTTCAGCACCTCTGTTTGTGCCCCTCTGTTTCAGCCCCTCTGTTTCACGCCCTCTGTTTCAGCCCCTCTGTTTCAGCCCCTCTGTTTCTCGCCCTCTGTTTCAGCCCCTCTGTTTCAGCCCCTCTGTATCAGCCCCTCTGTTTCAGCCCCTCTGTTTCTCGCTCTCTGTTTCTCGCCCTCTGTTTGTCGCCCTCTGTTTCATCCCCTCTGTTTCAGCCCCTCTGTTTCAGCCCCTCTGTTTCAGCCCCACTGTTTCTCGCCCTCTGCTTCTCGCTCTCTGTTTCTCGCCCTCTGTTTCTCGCCCTCTGTTTCAGTCCCTCTGTTTCAGCCCCTCTGTTTCAGCCCCTCTGTTTCAGCCCCTCTGTTTCTCGCCCTCTGTTTCTTTCCCTCTGTTTCTCGCCCTCTGTTTCAGCCCCTCTGTTTCAGTCCCTCTGTTTCAGCCCCTCTGTTTCAGCCCCTCTGTTTCAGCCCCTCTGTTTCTCGCCCTCTGTTTCAGCCCCTCTGTTTCAGCCCCTCTGTTTCTCGCCCTCAGTTTCAGCCCCTCTGTTTCAGCCCCTCAGTTTCAGCCACTCTGTTTCAGCCCCTCTGTTTCTCGCCCTCTGTTTCTCGCCCTCTGTTTCTCGCCCTCTGTTTCTCGATCTCTGTTTCTCGCCCTCTGTTTCTCGCCCTCTGTTTCAGCCCCTCTGTTTCTGCCCCTCTGTTTCAGCCCCTCTGTTTCAGCCCCTCTGTTTCAGCCCCTCTGTTTCTCGCCCTCTGTTTCTCGCCCTCTGTTTCAGCCCCTCTGTTTCTCGCTCTCTGTTTCTCGCCCTCTGTTTCTCGCCCTCTGTTTCAGCCCCTCTGTTTCAGCCCCTCTGTTTCAGCCCCTCTGTTTCTCGCCCTCTGTTTCTCGCCCACTGTTTCTCGCCCTCTGTTTCAGCCCCTCTATTTCAGCCCCTCTGTTTCAGCTCCTCTGTTTCAGCCCCTCTGTTTCTCGCCCTCTGTTTCAGCCCCTCTGTTTCTCGCCCTCTGTTTCTCGCCCACTGTTCCTCGCCCTCTGTTTCAGCCCCTCTGTTTCAGCCCCTCTGTTTCAGCCCCTCTGTTTCAGCCCCTCTGTTTCTCGCCCTCTGTTTCTCGCCCTCTGTTTCTTGCCCTCTGTTTCTCGCTCTCTGTTTCTCGCCCTCTGTTTCTCGCCCTCTGTTTCAGCCCCTCTGTTTCTGCCCCTCTGTTTCAGCCCCTCTGTTTCTCGCCCTCTGTTTCTCGCCCTCAGTTTCAGCCCCTCTGTTTCAGCCCCTTTGTTTCAGCCCCTCTGTTTCTGCCCCTCTGTTTCTCGCCCACTGTTTCTCGTCCTCTGTTTCAGCCCCTCTGTTTCAGCCCCTCTGTTTCAGCCCCTCTGTTTCAGCCCCTCTGTTTCAGCCCCTCTGTTTCTCGCCCTCTGTTTCTCGCCCTCTGTTTGTCGCCCTCTGTTTCTCGCCCTCTGTTTCTCGCTCTTTGTTTCTCGCCCTCTGTTTCTCGCCCTCTGTTTCAGCCCCTCTGTTTCAGCCCCTCTGTTTCAGCCCCTCTGTTTCAGCCCCTCTGTTTCTCGCCCTCTGTTTCTCGCCCAATGTTTCTCGCCCTCTGTTTCAGCCCCTCTGTTTCAGCCCCTCTGTTTCAGCCCCTCTGTTTCAGCCCCTCTGTTTCTCGCCCTCAGTTTCTCGCACTCTGTTTCTTGCCCTCTGTTTCTCGCTCTCTGTTTCTCGCCCTCTGTTTCAGACCCTCTGTTTCAGCCCCTCTGTTTCAGCCCCTCTGTTTCTCGCCCTCTGTTTCTCGCCCTCTGTTTCTCGCCCTCAGTTTCAGCCCCTCTGTTTCAGCCCCTTTGTTTCAGCCCCTCTGTTTCTGCCCCTCTGTTTCTCGCCCACTGTTTCTCGTCCTCTGTTTCAGCCCCTCTGTTTCAGGCCCTCTGTTTCAGCCCCTCTGTTTCAGCCCCTCTGTTTCAGCCCCTCTGTTTCTCGCCCTCTGTTTCTCGCCCTCTGTTTCTCGCCCTCTGTTTCTCGCCCTCTGTTTCTCGCTCTTTGTTTCTCGCCCTCTGTTTCTCGCACTCTGTTTCAGCCCCTCTGTTTCAGCCCCTCTGTTTCAGCCCCTCTGTTTCATCCCCTCTGTTTCAGCCCCCCTGTTTCAGCCCCTCTGATTCTCGCCCTCTGTTTCTCGCCCTCTGTTTCTCGCCCTCTGTTTCTCGCTCTCTGTTTCTCGCCCTCTGTTTCTCGCCCTCTGTTTCAGCCCCTCTGTTTCAGCCCCTCTGTTTCAGCCCCTCTGTTTCTCGCCCTCTGTTTCTCGCCCACTGTTTCTCGCCCTCTGTTTCAGCCCCTCTGTTTCAGCCCCTCTGTTTAAGCCCCTCTGTTTCATTCCCTCTGTTTCAGCCCCTCTGTTTCTCGCCCTCTGTTTCATCCCCTCTGTTTCAGCCCCTCTGTTTCAGCTCCTCTGTTTCAGCCCCTCTGTTTCAGCCCCTCTGTTTCTCGCCCTCTGTTTCTCGCCCTCGGTTTCAGCCCCTCTGTTTCTCGCCCTCTGTTTCAGCCCCTCTGTTTCTCGCCCTCTGTTTCAGCCCCTCTGTTTCAGCCCCTCTGTTTCAGCCCCTCTTTTAAAGCCCTTCTGTTTAAGCCCCTCTGTTTCAGCCCCTCTGTTTCTCGCCCTCTGTTTCAGACCCTCTGTTTCAGCCCCTCAGTAACAGCCCCTCTCTTTCAGCACCTCTGTTTCTCGCCCTCTGTTTCTCGCCCTCTGTTTCTCGCCCTCTGTTTCTCGCCCACTGTTTCAGCCCCTCTGTTTCAGCCCCACTGTATCAGCCCATCTGTTTCAGCCCCTCTGTTTCAGCCCCTCTGTTTCAGCCCCTCTGTTTCAGCCCCTCTTTTTCTCGCCCTCTGTTTCTCTTTCTCTGTTTCTCGCCCTCTGTTTCATCCCCTCTGTTTCTCGCCCACTGTTTCAGCCCCTCTGTTTCTCGCCATCTGTTTCAGCCCCTCTGTTTCAGCCCCTCTGTTTCTCGCCCTCTGTTTCAGCCCCTCTGTTTCAGCCCCTCTGTTTCAGCCCCTCTGTTTCAGCCCCTCTGTTTCAGCCCCTCTGTTTCTCGCCCTCTGCTTCTCGCCCTCTGTTTCAGCCCCTCTGTTTCAGCCACTCTGTTTCAGCCCCTCTGTTTCTCGCCCTCTGTTTCTCGCCCTCTGTTTCTCGCCCTCTGTTTCTCGATCTCTGTTTCTCGCCCTCTGTTTCTCGCCCTCTGTTTCAGCCCCTCTGTTTCAGCCCCTCTGTTTCAGCCCCTCTGTTTCAGCCCCTCTGTTTCTCGCCCTCTGTTACTCGCCCTCTGTTTCAGCCCCTCTGTTTCTCGCTCTCTGTTTCTCGCCCTCTGTTTCTCGCCCTCTGTTTCAGCCCCTCTGTTTCAGCCCCTCTGTTTCAGCCCCTCTGTTTCTCGCCCTCTGTTTCTCGCCCACTGTTTCTCGCCCTCTGTTTCAGCCCCTCTGTTTCAGCCCCTCTGTTTCAGCCCCTCTGTTTCAGCCCCTCTGTTTCTCGCCCTCTGTTTCTCGCCCTCTGTTTCTTGCCCTCTGTTTCTCGCTCTCTGTTTCTCGCCCTCTGTTTCTCGCCCTCTGTTTCAGCCCCTCTGTTTCAGCCCCTCTGTTTCAGCCCCTCTGTTTCACGCCCTCTGTTTCAGCCCCTCTGTTTCTCGCCCTCTGTTTCTCGCCCACTGTTTCTCGCCCTCTGTTTCAGCCCCTCTGTTTCAGCCCCTCTGTTTCAGCCCCTCTGTTTCTCGCCCTCTGTTTCTCGCCCACTGTTTCTCGCCCTCTGTTTCAGCCCCTCTGTTTCAGCCCCTCTGTTTCAGCCCCTCTGTTTCTCGCCCTCTGTTTCTCGCACTCTGTTTCTTGCCCTCTGTTTCTCGCTCTCTGTTTCTCGCCCTCTGTTTCAGCCCCTCTGTTTCAGCCCCTCTGTTTCAGCCCCTCTGTTTCTCGCCCTCTGTTTCTCGCCCTCTGTTTCTCGCCCTCAGTTTCAGCCCCTCTGTTTCAGCCCCTTTGTTTCAGCCCCTCTGTTTCTGCCCCTCTGTTTCTCGCCCACTGTTTCTCGTCCTCTGTTTCAGCCCCTCTGTTTCAGCCAATCTGTTTCAGCCCCTCTGTTTCAGCCCCTCTGTTTCAGCCCCTCTGATTCTCGCCCTCTGTTTCTCGCCCTCTGTTTCTCGCCCTCTGTTTCTCGCCCTCTGTTTGAGCCCCTCTGTTTAAGCCGCTCTGTTTCTCGCCCTCTGTTTCTCGCCCTCTGTTTCAGCCCCTCTGTTTCAGCACCTCTGTTTCCCGCCCTCTCTTTCAGCCCCTCTCTTTCTCGCCCACTGTTGCAGACCCTCTGTATCTCGCCCTCTGTTTCAGCCTCTCTGTTTCAGCCCCTCTGTTTCAGCCCCTCTGTTTCAGCCCCTCTGTTTCTCGCCATCTGTTTCAGCCCCTCTGTTTCAGCCCCTCTGTTTCTCGCCCTCTGTTTCAGCCCCTCTGTTTCAGCCCCTCTGTTTCAGCCCCTCTGTTTCAGCCCCTCTGTTTCTCGCCCTCTGTTTCAGCCCCTCTGTTTCTCGCCCTCTGTTTCAGCCCCTCTGTTTCAGTCCCTCTGTTTCAGCCCCTCTGTTTGTGCCCCTCTGTTTCAGCCCCTCTGTTTCACGCCCTCTGTTTCAGCCCCTCTGTTTCAGCCCCTCTGTTTCTCGCCCTCTGTTTCAGCCCCTCTGTTTCAGCCCCTCTGTATCAGCCCCTCTGTTTCAGCCCCTCTGTTTCTCGCCCTCTGTTTGTCGCCCTCTGTTTCAGCCCCTCTGTTTCAGCCCCTCTGTTTCAGCCCCTCTGTTTCAGCCCCACTGTTTCTCGCCCTCTGCTTCTCGCCCTCTGTTTCTTTCCCTCTGTTTCTCGCCCTCTGTTTCAGCCCCTCTGTTTCAGCCCCTCTGTTTCAGCCCCTCTGTTTCTCGCCCTCTGTTTCTCGCCCACTGTTTCTCCCCCTCTGTTTCAGCCCCTCTGTTTCAGCCCCTCTGTTTCAGCCCCTCTGTTTCAGCCCCTCTGTTTCTCGCCCTCTGTTTCTCGCACTCTTTTTCTTGCCCTGTGTTTCTCGCTCTCTGTTTCTCGCCCTCTGTTTCAGCCCCTCTGTTTCAGCCCCTCTGTTTCAGATCCTCTGTTTCTCGCCATCTGTTTCTCGCCCTCTGTTTCTCGCCCTCAGTTTCAGCCCCTCTGTTTCAGCCCCTTTGTTTCAGCCCCTCTGTTTCTGCCCCTCTGTTTCTCGCCATCTGTTTCTCGTCCTCTGTTTCAGCCCTTCTGTTTCAGCCCCTCTGTTTCAGCCCCTCTGTTTCAGCCCCTCTGATTCTCGCCCTCTGTTTCTCGCCCTCTGTTTCTCGCCCTCTGTTTCTCGCCCTCTGTTTCAGCCCCTCTGTTTCAGCCCCTCTGTTTCTCGCCCTCTGTTTCTCGCCCTCTGTTTCTCGCCCTCTGTTTCTCGCCCTCTGTTTCTCGCTCTTTGTTTCTCGCCCTCTGTTTCTCGCACTCTGTTTCAGCCCCTCTGTTTCAGCCCCTCTGTTTCAGCCCCTCTGTTTCATCCCCTCTGTTTCAGCCCCCCTGTTTCAGCCCCTCTGATTCTCGCCCTCTGTTTCTCGCCCTCTGTTTCTCGCCCTCTGTTTCTCGCTCTCTGTTTCTCGCCCTCTGTTTCTCGCCCTCTGTTTCAGCCCCTCTGTTTCAGCCCCTCTGTTTCAGCCCCTCTGTTTCTCGCCCTCTGTTTCTCGCCCACTGTTTCTCGCCCTCTGTTTCAGCCCCTCTGTTTCAGCCCCTCTGTTTCAGCCCCTCTGTTTCAGCCCCTCTGTTTCAGCCCCTCTGTTTCTCGCCCTCTGTTTCATCCCCTCTGTTTCAGCCCCTCTGTTTCAGCTCCTCTGTTTCAGCCCCTCTGTTTCAGCCCCTCTGTTTCTCGCCCTCTGTTTCTCGCCCTCGGTTTCAGCCCCTCTGTTTCTCGCCCTCTGATTCAGCCCCTCTGTTTCTCGCCCTCTGTTTCAGCCCCTCTGTTTCAGCCCCTCTGTTTCAGCCCCTCTTTTAAAGCCCTTCTGTTTAAGCCCCTCTGTTTCGCCCCTCTGTTTCTCGCCCTCTGTTTCAGACCCTCTGTTTCAGCCCCTCAGTATCAGCCCGTCTCTTTCAGCACCTCTGTTTCTCGCCCTCTGTTTCTCGCCCTCTGTTTCTCGCCCTCTGTTTCTCGCCCACTGTTTCAGCCCCTCTGTTTCAGCCCCACTGTATCAGCCCATCTGTTTCAGCCCCTCTGTTTCAGCCCCTCTGTTTCAGCCCCTCTGTTTCAGCCCCTCTTTTTCTCGCCCTCTGTTTCTCTTTCTCTGTTTCTCGCCCTCTGTTTCATCCCCTCTGTTTCTCGCCCACTGTTTCAGCCCCTCTGTTTCTCGCCATCTGTTTCAGCCCCTCTGTTTCAGCCCCTCTGTTTCTCGCCCTCTGTTTCAGCCCCTCTGTTTCAGCCCCTCTGTTTCAGCCCCTCTGTTTCAGCCCCTCTGTTTCAGCCCCTCTGTTTCTCGCCCTCTGCTTCTCGCCCTCTGTTTCAGCCCCTCTGTTTCAGCCACTCTGTTTCAGCCCCTCTGTTTCTCGCCCTCTGTTTCTCGCCCTCTGTTTCTCGCCCTCTGTTTCTCGATCTCTGTTTCTCGCCCTCTGTTTCTCGCCCTCTGTTTCAGCCCCTCTGTTTCAGCCCCTCTGTTTCTCGCCCTCTGTTTCTCGCCCTCTGTTTCAGCCCCTCTGTTTCTCGCCCTCTGTTTCAGCCCCTCTGTTTCTCGCCCTCTGTTTCTCGCCCACTGTTTCTCGCCCTCTGTTTCAGCCCCTCTGTTTCAGCCCCTCTGTTTCAGCCCCTCTGTTTCTCGCCCTCTGTTTCTCGCCCACTGTTTCTCGCCCTCTGTTTCACCCCCTCTGTTTCAGCCCCTCTGTTTCAGCCCCTCTGTTTCAGCTCCTCTGTTTCTCGCCCTCTGTTTCTCGCACTCTGTTTCTTGCCCTCTGTTTCTCGCTCTATGTTTCTCGCCCTCTGTTTCAGCCCCTCTGTTTCAAAATCCCGTGTTTCAGCCCCTCTGTTTCTCGCCCTCTGTTTCTCGCCCTCTGTTTCTCGCCCTCAGTTTCAGCCCCTCTGTTTCAGCCCCTTTGCTTCAGCCCCTCTGTTTCTGCCCCTCTGTTTCTCGCCCACTGTTTCTCGTCCTCTGTTTCAGCCCCTCTGTTTCAGCCCCTCTGTTTCAGCCCCTCTGTTTCAGCCCCTCTGTTTCTCGCCCTCTGTTTCTCGCCCTCTGTTTCTCGCTTTGTTTCTCGCCCTCTGTTTCTCGCACTCTGTTTCAGCCCCTCTGTTTCAGCCCCTCTGTTTCAGTCCCTCTGTTTCATCCCCTCTGTTTCAGCCCCCCTGTTTCAGCCCCTCTGTTTCTCGCCCTCTGTTTCTCGCCCTCTGTTTCTCGCCCTCTGTTTCTCGCTCTCTGTTTCTCGCCCTCTGTTTCTCGCCCTCTGTTTCAGCCCCTCTGTTTCAGCCCCTCTGTTTCAGCCCCTCTGTTTCTCGCCCTCTGTTTCAAGCCCACTGTTTCTCGCCCTCTGTTTCAGCCCCTCTGTTTCAGCCCCTCTGTTTCAGCCCCTCTGTTTCAGCCCCTCTGTTTCTGCCCCTCTGTTTCTCGCCCTCTGTTTCATCCCCTCTGTTTCAGCCCCTCTGTTTCAGCTCCTCTTTTTCAGCCCCTCTGTTTCAGCCCCTCTGTTTCTCGCCCTCTGTTTCTCGCCCTCGGTTTCAGCCCCTCTGTTTCTCGCCCTCTGTTTCAGCCCCTCTGTTTCTCGCCCTCTGTTTCAGCCCCTCTGTTTCAGCCCCTCTGTTTCAGCCCCTCTTTTAAAGCCCTTCTGTTTAAGCCCCTCTGTTTCAGCCCCTCTGTTTCTCGCACTCTGTTTCAAACCCTCTGTTTCAGCCCCTCAGTATCAGCCCCTCTCTTTCAGCCCCTCTGTTTCTCGCCCTCTGTTTCTCGCCCTCTGTTTCTCGCCCTCTGTTTCTCGCCCACTGTTTCAGCCCCTCTGTTTCACCCCCACTGTATCAGCCCATCTGTTTCAGCCCCTCTGTTTCAGCCCCTCTGTTTCAGCCCCTCTGTTTCAGCCCCTCTGTTTCTCGCCCTCTGTTTCTCTTTCTCTGTTTCTCGCCCTCTGTTTCATCCCCTCTGTTTCTCGCCCACTGTTTCAGCCCCTCTGTTTCTCGCCATCTGTTTCAGCCCCTCTGTTTCAGCCCATCTGTTTCTCGCCCTATGTTTCAGCCCCTCTGTTTCAGCCCCTCTGTTTCAGCCCCTCTGTTTCAGCCCCTCTGTTTCTCGCCCTCTGCTTCTCGCCGTCTGTTTCAGCCCCTCTGTTTCAGCCACTCTGTTTCAGCCCCTCTGTTTCTCGCCCTCTGTTTCTCGCCCTCTGTTTCTCGCCCTCTGTTTCTCGATCTCTGTTTCTCGCCCTCTGTTTCTCGCCCTCTGTTTCAGCCCCTCTGTTTCAGCCCCTCTGTTTCAGCCCCTCTGTTTCAGCCCCTCTGTTTCAGCCCCTCTGTTTCTCGCCCTCTGTTTCTCGCCCTCTGTTTCAGCCCCTCTGTTTCTCGCTCTCTGTTTCTCGCCCTCTGTTTCTCGCCCTCTGTTTCAGCCCCTCTGTTTCAGCCCCTCTGTTTCAGCCCCTCTGTTCCTCGCCCTGTGTTTCTCGCCCACTGTTTCTCGCCCTCTGTTTCAGCCCCTCTCTTTCAGCCCCTCTGTTTCAGCCCCTCTGTTTCTCGCCCTCTGTTTCTCGCCCTCTGTTTCTTGCCCTCTGTTTCTCGCTCTCTGTTTCTCGCCCTCTGTTTCTCGCCCTCTGTTTCAGCCCCTCTGTTTCAGCCCCTCTGTTTCAGCCCCTCTGTTTCTCGCTCTCTGTTTCAGCCCCTCTGTTTCTCGCCCTCTGTTTCTCGCCCAACTGTTTCTCGCCCTCTTTTTCAGGCCCTCTGTTTCTGCCCCTCTGTTTCAGCCCCTCTGTTTCAGCCCCTCTGTGTCAGCCCCTCTGTTTCTCGCCCTCTGTTTTTCACCCTCTGTTTCTCGCCCTCAGTTTCAGCCCCTCTGTTTCAGCTCCTTTGTTTCAGCCCCTCTGTTTCTGCCCCTCTGTTTCTCGCCCACTGTTTCTCGTCCTCTGTTTCAGCCCCTCTGTTTCAGCCCCTCTGTTTCAGCCCCTCTGTTTCAGCCCCTCTGTTTCAGCCCCTCTGATTCTCGCCCTCTGTTTCAGCCCCTCTGTTTCTCGCCCTCTGTTTCTCGCCCTCTGTTTCAGCCCCTCTGTTTAAGCCGCTCTGTTTCTCGCCCTCTGTTTCTCGCCCTCTGTTTCAGCCCCTCTGTTTCAGCACCTCTGTTTCTCGCCCTCTCTTTCAGCCCCTCTCTTTCTCGCCCACTGTTGCAGACCCTCTGTATCTCGCCCTCTGTTTCAGCCCCTCTGTTTCAGCCCCTCTGTTTCAGCCCCTCTGTTTCACCCCCTCTGTTTCTCGCCATCTGTTTCAGCCCCTCTGTTTCAGCCCCTCTGTTTCTCGCCCTCTGTTTCAGCCCCTCTGTTTCAGCCCCTCTGTTTCAGCCCCTCTGTTTCAGCACCTCTGTTTCTCGCCCTTTGTTTCTCGCCCTCTGTTTCAGCCCCTCTGTTTCTCGCCCTCTGTTTCAGCCCCTCTGTTTCTCGCCCTCTGTTTCAGCCCCTCTGTTTCAGTCCCTCTGTTTCAGCCCCTCTGTTTGTGCCCCTCTGTTTCAGCCCCTCTGTTTCACGCCCTCTGTTTCAGCCCCTCTGTTTCAGCCCCTCTGTTTCTCGCCCTCTGTTTCAGCCCCTCTGTTTCAGCCCCTCTGTATCAGCCCCTCTGTTTCAGCCCCTCTGTTTCTCGCCCTCTGTTTGTCGCCCTCTGTTTCAGCCCCTCTGTTTCAGCCCCTCTGTTTCAGCCCCTCTGTTTCAGCCCCACTGTTTCTCGCCCTCTGCTTCTCGCTCTCTGTTTCTCGCCCTCTGTTTCTCGCCCTCTGTTTCAGTCCCTCTGTTTCAGCCCCTCTGTTTCAGCCCCTCTGTTTCAGCCCCTCTGTTTCTCGCCCTCTGTTTCTTTCCCTCTGTTTCTCGCCCTCTGTTTCAGCCCCTCTGTTTCAGTCCCTCTGTTTCAGCCCCTCTGTTTCAGCCCCTCTGTTTCAGCCCCTCTGTTTCTCGCCCTCTGTTTCAGCCCCTCTGTTTCAGCCCCTCTGTTTCTCGCCCTCTGTTTCAGCCCCTCTGTTTCAGCCCCTCTGTTTCAGCCACTCTGTTTCAGCCACTCTGTTTCTCGCCCTCTGTTTCTCGCCCTCTGTTTCTCGCCCTCTGTTTCTCGATCTCTGTTTCTCGCCCTCTGTTTCTCGCCCTCTGTTTCAGCCCCTCTGTTTCTGCCCCTCTGTTTCAGCCCCTCTGTTTCAGCCCCTCTGTTTCTCGCCCTCTGTTTCTCGCCCTCTGTTTCAGCCCCTCTGTTTCTCGCTCTCTGTTTCTCGCCCTCTGTTTCTCGCCCTCTGTTTCAGCCCCTCTGTTTCAGCCCCTCTGTTTCAGCCCCTCTGTTTCTCGCCCTCTGTTTCTCGCCCACTGTTTCTCGCCCTCTGTTTCAGCCCCTCTATTTCAGCCCCTCTGTTTCAGCCCCTCTGTTTCAGCCCCTCTGTTTCTCGCCCTCTGTTTCAGCCCCTCTGTTTCTCGCCCTCTGTTTCTCGCCCACTGTTCCTCGCCCTCTGTTTCAGCCCCTCTGTTTCAGCCCCTCTGTTTCAGCCCCTCTGTTTCTCGCCCTCTGTTTCTCGCCCTCTGTTTCTTGCCCTCTGTTTCTCGCTCTCTGTTTCTCGCCCTCTGTTTCTCGCCCTCTGTTTCAGCCCCTCTGTTTCAGCCCCTCTGTTTCAGCCCCTCTGTTTCTCGCCCTCTGTTTCTCGCCCTCAGTTTCAGCCCCTCTGTTTCAGCCCCTTTGTTTCAGCCCCTCTGTTTCTGCCCCTCTGTTTCTCGCCCACTGTTTCTCGTCCTCTGTTTCAGCCCCTCTGTTTCAGCCCCTCTGTTTCAGACCCTCTGTTTCAGCCCCTCTGTTTCAGCCCCTCTGTTTCTCGCCCTCTGTTTCTCGCCCTCTGTTTGTCGCCCTCTGTTTCTCGCCCTCTGTTTCTCGCTCTTTGTTTCTCGCCCTCTGTTTCTCGCCCTCTGTTTCAGCCCCTCTGTTTCAGCCCCTCTGTTTCAGCCCCTCTGTTTCTCGCCCTCTGTTTCTCGCCCACTGTTTCTCGCCCTCTGTTTCAGCCCCTCTGTTTCAGCCCCTCTGTTTCAGCCCCTCTGTTTCAGCCCCTCTGTTTCTCGCCCTCTGTTTCTCGCACTCTGTTTCTTGCCCTCTGTTTCTCGCTCTCTGTTTCTCGCCCTCTGTTTCAGCCCCTCTGTTTCAGCCCCTCTGTTTCAGCCCCTCTGTTTCTCGCCCTCTGTTTCTCGCCCTCTGTTTCTCGCCCTCAGTTTCAGCCCCTCTGTTTCAGCCCCTTTGTTTCAGCCCCTCTGTTTCTGCCCCTCTGTTTCTCGCCCACTGTTTCTCGTCCTCTGTTTCAGCCCCTCTGTTTCAGGCCCTCTGTTTCAGCCCCTCTGTTTCAGCCCCTCTGTTTCAGCCCCTCTGTTTCTCGCCCTCTGTTTCTCGCCCTCTGTTTCTCGCCCTCTGTTTCTCGCCCTCTGTTTCTCGCTCTTTGTTTCTCGCCCTCTGTTTCTCGCACTCTGTTTCAGCCCCTCTGTTTCAGCCCCTCTGTTTCTGCCCCTCTGTTTCATCCCCTCTGTTTCAGCCCCCCTGTTTCAGCCCCTCTGATTCTCGCCCTCTGTTTCTCGCCCTCTGTTTCTCGCCCTCTGTTTCTCGCTCTCTGTTTCTCGCCCTCTGTTTCTCGCCCTCTGTTTCAGCCCCTCTGTTTCAGCCCCTCTGTTTCAGCCCCTCTGTTTCTCGCCCTCTGTTTCTCGCCCACTGTTTCTCGCCCTCTGTTTCAGCCCCTCTGTTTCAGCCCCTCTGTTTAAGCCCCTCTGTTTCAGCCCCTCTGTTTCAGCACCTCTGTTTCTCGCCCTCTGTTTCATCCCCTCTGTTTCAGCCCCTCTGTTTCAGCTCCTCTGTTTCAGCCCCTCTGTTTCAGCCCCTCTGTTTCTCGCCCTCTGTTTCTCGCCCTCGGTTTCACCCCCTCTGTTTCTCGCCCTCTGTTTCAGCCCCTCTGTTTCTCGCCCTCTGTTTCAGCCCCTCTGTTTCAGCCCCTCTGTTTCAGCCCCTCTTTTAAAGCCCTTCTGTTTAAGCCCCTCTGTTTCAGCCCCTCTGTTTCTCGCCCTCTGTTTCAGACCCTCTGTTTCAGCCCCTCAGTATCAGCCCCTCTCTTTCAGCACCTCTGTTTCAAGCCCTCTGTTTCTCGCCCTCTGTTTCTCGCCCTCTGTTTCTCGCCCACTGTTTCAGCCCCTCTGTTTCAGCCCCACTGTATCAGCCCATCTGTTTCAGCCGCTCTGTTTCAGCCCCTCTGTTTCAGCCCCTCTGTTTCAGCCCCTCTTTTTCTCGCCCTCTGTTTCTCTTTCTCTGTTTCTCGCCCTCTGTTTCATCCCCTCTGTTTCTCGCCCACTGTTTCAGCCCCTCTGTTTCTCGCCATCTGTTTCAGCCCCTCTGTTTCAGCCCCTCTGTTTCTCGCCCTCTGTTTCAGCCCCTCTGTTTCAGCCCCTCTGTTTCAGCCCCTCTGTTTCAGCCCCTCTGTTTCTCGCCCTCTGCTTCTCGCCCTCTGTTTCAGCCACTCTGTTTCAGCCACTCTGTCTCAGCCCCTCTGTTTCTCGCCCTCTGTTTCTCGCCCTCTGTTTCTCGCCCTCTGTTTCTCGATCTCTGTTTCTCGCCCTCTGTTTCTCGCCCTCTGTTTCAGCCCCTCTGTTTCAGCCCCTCTGTTTCAGCCCCTCTGTTTCAGCCCCTCTGTTTCTCGCCCTCTGTTACTCGCCCTCTGTTTCAGCCCCTCTGTTTCTCGCTCTCTGTTTCTCGCCCTCTGTTTCTCGCCCTCTGTTTCAGCCCCTCTGTTTCAGCCCCTCTGTTTCAGCCCCTCTGTTTCTCGCCCTCTGTTTCTCGCCCACTGTTTCTCGCCCTCTGTTTCAGCCCCTCTGTTTCAGCCCCTCTGTTTCAGCCCCTCTGTTTCAGCCCCTCTGTTTCTCGCCCTCTGTTTCTCGCCCTCTGTTTCTTGCCCTCTGTTTCTCGCTCTCTGTTTCTCGCCCTCTGTTTCTCGCCCTCTGTTTCAGCCCCTCTGTTTCAGCCCCTCTGTTTCAGCCCCTCTGTTTCTCGCCCTCTGTTTCAGCCCCTCTGTTTCTCGCCCTCTGTTTCTCGCCCACTGTTTCTCGCCCTCTGTTTCAGCCCCTCTGTTTCAGCCCCTCTGTTTCAGCCCCTCTGTTTCTCGCCCTCTGTTTCTCGCCCACTGTTTCTCGCCCTCTGTTTCAGCCCCTCTGTTTCAGCCCCTCTGTTTCAGCCCCTCTGTTTCTCGCCCTCTGTTTCTCGCACTCTGTTTCTTGCCCTCTGTTTCTCGCTCTCTGTTTCTCGCCCTCTGTTTCAGCCC